>NC_089795.1:23997767-24015267 GCF_040412425.1 Macrobrachium rosenbergii
ATGGGTAGATAAGAAAGGGTGAAAAATAAAACGTCAAAAATGACAGATATTACTGTCTAATCCATAGTTTTCGAGGCCACTGAGATGAATATTGACACTCCCGATGCCCTTTAAGTCCAAGTTCAGCTCTGATAAGGGCAATGTAATTGAAGTAACTACCTTAACAGGAAAGGGAGAGAGTGAGAGAGTAATAGAGAGTGAGAAGGAGAAGAAGTGAGAGAGAGAGAGAGAGAGAGAGAGAGAGAGAGAGAGAGAGAGAGAGAGAAGTTAGGGAGGAGAGAGAGAGGGAGAGAGAGAGTTTATTGGTTGTCAGTCAGACTGTTCTCAGGGTGAGAAGGGTTGAAATATAAAATGTCAAACATACTGGGCAATGTAACTGAAGCATCTATCTTAACAGGAAAGGGAGAGAATAAGAGGGAGCCAGAGTAAGAGGAGATGGAAGTGAGAGTGATAGGGGAGGGGAGGTAAAAAGGGTGTTATAGGAGAGAGAGAGAGAGAGATTTTATCGAGTTTATCATTCAGTTCTCCCCAGCAGCGCTAACATAGTCAACTAGTACATATATATATATATATATATATATATATATATATATATATATATATATATATATATATATATATATATATATATATATATATACATATATATATATATATATATATATATATATATATATATATATATATATATATATATATATATATATATATATATATATATATATATATATATATATATATATATATATGCATATATATATATATATATATATATATATATATATATATATATATATATATATATATATATATATATACATATATATATATATATATATATATATATATATATATATATATATATATATATATATATATATATATATATATATATATATATATAATATATATATACATGTATGTATATGTAAATATACATACGTACATGTGATATACAGTATATATAGACATTGAAGTTTTTTGCCTCATTTAATACACCTCTATATGGGCAGCCTTAGCTGCACGAAGCACTCAATATGGTACCTGATATCTTGCCATGTTCGCTGTAGTATAGCCTCATCAATGGTGGCAATGGAATCAGTGCTCTTTTGCTTGCAATCACTGATGTACCGTATCCTTGTCCAATACACGATACCTTGAACATAATCCTATGGAAGGAAGTCCAGGGTACTGATATCTGGTGAACGAGATGGCCAGGGAATTGGGCCATCCTTTCCAATCCACCAGTCTGGACATGTTTTGATTTTAGGAACCCACACGAACATGCAGTCCCAATGTGGTGGTGCACCATCTGCTGGAAAATGATGGTTGGTTGAAGATCATCTAGTTGTGGTGCCACATATTCAATCAAAAGGTCAAGGTAAACATCTGCAGTAACTGATTTCTCAAAGAAAAGTGGACCAATGATTTGATTGCACATGATCCCACACCACACATTCACCTTTGGACTATCTCAGTGAAGTTCCCTAGTCACATGGGGATGTTCCGATCCCCAGATTCGCATACTATGTGTGTCAAGTTTCCCTGAAGTATGAAAGGTTACCTCATCACTAAAACAAACTCGGTTGAGGAACTTTTCATCCTCAGAAATTCGTTCCAGCATGTAAAACTACAAACTCTTTTCCTCTTGGTTTATCATTTGGCTCGAGTGCCTGTATGAGTTGCACTTTGCAAGCTTGCAATCTCAAGTGCTTGTGTAGGACTTTGTGCACTGCTGAACATGGTAGCTGTCAGTGTCTGGCTGCAGTACGGATGGACTTCGTAGGAGAACGATCGAAGGCTTGTCTTACACGATCGATGTTTTCCTCAGATGTTCTTGGTTGTCCACTCCTTCCTTTGTCCAGCATTGTCCCTGTCTCCATAAATTCCTTGTGCCATGCACGATTAGACGTGACGATGGATCGCTTCCATTCTTAGTTCTGTAGTTTTGCTGAGTCCGCGTATCCGATTTTGTCTCAAAAAACCATTACACACGTTGTGCCTTTTCTTGAGGAGTAGCCATTTTTTAGGGGCTCATTTAACAGTGCCTCTTTCATCAACAGGGTACCTGAAATACACAAATGCAATGTATATGATTAAAAACTTTGATAACTTCTGAGTACATAGAACCAATCTGATTATGATATCTCATCATTGACTTTTGTAATATATTTTTTAAATTGTAAAGGGACTTTATGGACACCCTGTATATTTGCAAATATTTTTTTTAGAACGATTCATTTTTAAGTAGGAATGATGAAGTATATTCCAGAATTTCATTTTCCAATATTCAAAGTCTCTAGTGGACATTTCAACCACGGAAAAAAGAACACTGCCTTTCCTGACGAGCTCTCTAAAATATTGAAATTCCTGAAATTCTTATGAAAGACGAACTTGATTATTTTTTCTCCTGATATTACAGGCATAGGGTGAGATATTAAAATGACCCTTCGACCTTTGTTCCATGGATCAAAGGATTTGTAATTAGTGTTCCATAGATATTA
The DNA here is from genome assembly GCF_040412425.1 of Macrobrachium rosenbergii. Taxonomy (NCBI): domain Eukaryota; kingdom Metazoa; phylum Arthropoda; class Malacostraca; order Decapoda; family Palaemonidae; genus Macrobrachium; species Macrobrachium rosenbergii. The sequence goes on from NC_089795.1 coordinate 24,000,272, forward strand.
TATAACGTTCCACATTAGCCAGTTTGGATGCCGTTGTTTATTTCATTAATAATAATAATAATAATAATAATAATAATAATAATAATAATAATAATAATAATATAATAATAATAATAATAATAATAATAATAATATTATTATTATTATTATTATGTGTGTAAATGACCAATTCATCATATATATTTATTTATTTTTGGTATGGTCTAGCACAGTCATCCTATTCGACTGGGTGGTTTTTTTGTGTGGGGTTCTGGGTTGCATCCTACCTCCTTAGTAGTCCATCACTATCCTCACTATGTGCGTTGTTTCTAGCACCACACTCTTCTGAATGATCCTGGAGCTGTTTCGGCAACTAGTTTTTCCATATTCCTTTACAGGGATCTTGGGATCATGCCTAGTGTTCCTAAGATTATGGGTACAATTTCCACTGGCATATCCCATGTCCTTCTTATTTCTATTTTCAGATCTTGATACTTACCAATTTTTTCTTTTTCTTTCTCATCTACTCTGGTGTCCCACGATATTGCAACATCAGTGAGTGATACTTTCTTCTCGATTTTGTCAATCAACGTTCAGATACCATAGTCCCAGAGGATCTTTTCCTGATCGTTTTCTATCACTCCCTCAGGTTGCTGTTTGTACCACTTATTACTGCAAGCTAGTTGGTGTTTCTTGCACAGGCTCCAATGGAGGACTATTTGCTACTGAATCATGCCTCCTCTTGTACTGGTTCTGTGCAAGTGCCGGACATTCACTTGCTATGTGGTTTATGGGCTCGTCTTTCATATTGCACTTCCTGCATATGAGTGAAGTGTTATTTCCATCTATTGTTCTTTGGACATATCTGGTTCTTAGGGACTGAACTTGCGCCGCTGTTAGCAGTCCTTCTGTTTTCTTCTTGAGTTCTCCCCTCTGTAGTTATTGCCATGTTTTATTGCTGGCCAGTTCTTTAGTCTGTCTCCTGTACTGTCTGTGCATTGGTTTGTTGTGCCATTCCTCTGTTCTGTTTTTCATTCTCCTGACTCAGTATATTTCTGGGTCTTCGTCTACTTTTATCAGTCCTTGCCATGCACTCCTTAGCCACTTGTCTTCACTGAATTTCAGATATTGCCCCAGTGCTCTGCTATCGACGTTGACACAGTCCTCTATGCTTAGTAGCCCTCTCTCCCATTCCTTTTGTGTTTTGTATAGTCTGTCTATATTTGTTCATGAGTGCAGTGCTTTGTGTATCGTCATGTGTTTCCCTAGTTTCTGGTCGGTCTATGCTGCAGGTTCAACCTTCACGTCCACTCCACTACTCCTGTGCTGTGTCTGATTACTGGTACTGACCATGTGTTTGTGGCTTTCGTCATGTTGCCGGCGTTGAGTTTTGACTTGAGTATCTCCGTAAGTCTCTGCACATATTCTTTCCTGATCGTATCCTTCATCTCCTTGTCACTTTGCCTTTTTGTATGTAGACTAAGGTGCATTTTTCTATTCCAAACTCCATCCTGATATCTCCAGATATAATCCTTACAGTCTGGATTAAGGTATCTATTTCCTTGATGCTCTTACCATACAGCTTGATGTTGTTTATGAACATCAGATAGCTAATTCTGTTGCTATATTTCCTTTGTTCTTGTTTTTCTGTGCTAAGGATGTACTCCCTGTTGGTCATTCATTTGGGCACATGGCGGTTTGTGATACAATGCTGGAGTTTTTCTGCTATTCGTGGGTGTAGGGCCTTGAAGTTTTTAAGCCAGTATCCATGGGCTTCATAGGGACCTGGGGCTTTTCCAGTCGAGTATTTTCTTTAGTTGGTGTCTGACTGTCTGTCGTGATCTCGGTGAATCTTTGTTTTATTCTCCCCATTTCTTCTGCCTTGACTTTCTGGAGCCATGTTGCTTGTTTGGTGTGTGATTGCTCCATATGTTTTCCTAGAGTCACTTACTTGGTTCGGCTTCAGGAATTTCCTGGTGGTTGTCTTCCCCTCTTAGTTGGCTGTATAGCCTTTTCTGGTTGATTCAGAAGAGTTTGTTTGGTTGATATTCTTTATTCCTGTTCATGTACCATTGGATCTTATGTGCTTTGGCTTTAAGCCCCTGCTTTATATCTTCTATTGTGTTGTTCAGTCCCTTCTCCTGTAATTTGCATTTCTCATTCATTTCCTCCCTTTTTTTCTTGCTTCTTATCCTCTTTTCTGCCATCTCTTTCAGTTTACTCAAGTCAGATCTCATCACCATGATTTGTTTTTCCAGGAGTAGTGGAGTGAACAGAGGCTGAACTCCGCAGCATAGACCAGAAAACTAGGAAACACATGACAATACATAAAACACTACACCCATGAACAAATACAGACAAACTATACATAACACGAAAAGGAAGGGGAGGGCGACTAAGCATAGGACTGTGTCAATGTTGAGCAGAGCAGTAGGGGCAATATCTGAAAACCAGTGAAGACAGTGGCTAAGAGTGCTTGGGAAAAAGTACTGATAAAAGTAGACGAAGACCCAGAAATATACAGAGACAGGAGAATGGAAAACAAAACAGATGGCACAACAAACCAGGGCATGGACTGTACATGAGACAGACTAAAGAACTGGCCAGATGAGCTATGTGCAGCTACGGAGGAGAGAACTCAAGAAGGATAGAAGAATGATAACAGTGGCACAAGATCAAGCCCTAGAACAAGACTGTAATGCAAAGAACAATAGATGGAAATAACATCTCCCACTCATATGCAGGAAGTGCAATATGAAAGATGAGACAAACCACATAACCAACTAATGTCCAGCACTTTAGAATGCAAAAAGAGGCATTATTCAGTGCATTTTCCTCCACTGGAGCCTGTGCAAACATAGCTGGCTGCGGTAATAAGTGGTATGAACACCCTTCAGAGGAGTGATAGAAAACGATCAGGAAAAGATGCTCTGGGACTATGGTATCAGAACAGATGGGTGATACGTGCAATAGACCAGATGTGACGTTGATTGATAAATCCGAAGAAAGTATCACTCATTGATACCACCAATGCCATAGGACACCAGGAGTAGATGAGAAGAAAGAAAAATTGAGTAAATATCAAGACCTGAAAAATCCAATAAGAAGGATATGGGATATGCCAGTGGAAATTGTACCCATAATCATAGGAACACTAGGCACAATCCCAAGATCCTGAAAGATTCTGGAAAAAATAGATGCCGAAGCAACTCAGGACTCGTGCTGAAGAAAAGTGTGCTACTAGAAACAACGCATAGTGAGAAAATGATGGACTCTAAGAGTAGGATGCAACCTAGAAGTTACTATAAAATAGGATGACTATGATAGACCAAAAAAATAATAATAATGCATTATAATTATTATAATATTCTTATTGAACTGCATTATAAGTATTATAATACAACGCCAATAATAATGATACTAATAACGCAGTTCAAATGATTCTTGATACTTCCACTGCCAGAGTTATTAGGAGTATCTACAGAAACAACAAAGCAGCAAGTTAATGTATGTGGTAATAATAGAATAAAATAACATTTACCATTTACTTTCTGAAGTCTTCATGCCTTCGTTTCCCCTCTTCAAACAGTAATGCCATGCTATCTCAATTATTAAATGAGAGTGCGCGCCCTCTACAAGATTGTCTGATTAGAAATATATTCCCAATACTACATCAGTATTTCACGTAAAGAATGTTCCTCCGCTTAATCATTGGACAAGAGGTCTGTATTTCCTTAAGTTATATTTTGTAGTGTTTTATTTCGGTATTATTACAGTTTCGGTCAAATTCGGATATCTAATATTTTTTCACTTGCTATCATATATTTTGTCATGATTCAAATGAAATACTTACTAGCATCTTCCGCAAATTAAGAGTTACGGAGATATTTGCCGATGAATATTGTGCCTTGTTATCGCAGGATGCGTTATGCTGCCATATGTCAGTTTTTCTGCTGATGCGTTTTTGTTTTTTTGTCAATGTATTGTGGGTAAAAATGCCTAATCATCTTTGTTTTTCGTTATGAATTATAAATACGGTGCAAATGCTGAAACCTGATTGGTTGCTGTTTCGAATATCAATTAACTGCAATTTTGGAATAAGCCCGGCTTTCTACAAAAGTGCGCTTCAGTTGACTGCCATGGATTCCGTTGTGCGTCTGCAGCTTCTGAATCTATTTAAGGTAAGTGAGTGGTTAACGAAAGGGTAACATTGCAGTTTCGGCCGTAATTTCACCGAAACTGTAACTAGAGGATTAGGGTAAAATTTCGTTCCCTGTAACCCCTGTGGCAAGCGTCTGCGCAGCAATATACCGCTTGCCAGAACATCCCCCCTGAAACTTGCAACAATCTTTTAAAATGTGCATAAAGCCGTGTAGCGGCGTTGCACCACCCGAAACTGAGAGCGGTACCCATGGCGGCCATGTATCTCTAAATCTAATCATTTGCGGTAGAAATAAAGATCAGATTAGTTGAAAGTACACTATTTAAGCTAGGGAAAATGTAATTTTATATCGGAAATGTGAATTTGACCGAAACTGTAAATTTACCTTTATTTCTTGTGCTAGCCAAACTAAAGTAAATAAATTATTTATATTGAAAGTCTCTTTTTCTTTCTAACTTACTCTGGGACTGCAAAAATCATTTGCTACTGAGCTTTTTATATAAGAAGAGAGCAATACACTCCAAAGGGGGCATTACCTCATAAAATTCTGTTTTCTATTCAAGCCAAAAAGATGAAATACAAAGATTTCTAATAAAAAAAAAAGCTGACATCATCATAATCAGTGCATCGTGATGGTGGTTTGGTCAAAGCAGATACTGCTGGGATTACGTACCATCGTCATATTAGTGTCATTTTACTTTATAATTATTATTATTATTACTTTATGGCGCATTTTATCACTGTTAGTTTTCTATTGTCACTTGATACATTAGAACAATGAGTATTAGACACATTTGTTAAATTTGATACATCTCTTTAGATAGCCAAAGAGGAGCTGGCTGCTCAGTTTTCATGAAATTAATATCGCTTATTCCCGTCATTTTCTCTCTGACATCATACTACATTTTTATGTAAGAAAGAACAGTGAGGCTGTTTTATCTCTTCAACTTATATGTCTTTTTAATCATAACTGAATAAGTTTATATAAATGTGAAATATTATGGAAAACTTAGAATACCAACCAACACCTAGATATAGATTAAATTAGGTCTTTTAATAGAGTGAATCAACAGGATTTTTATATATTTTTATATATTGGATGAAACTAAGAAAAAACATAATTTTACACTTCAAGGTCACAACTGCTAAAGAATGAAGAGACTGTCGCCATATTGTAATTTTCTTGATTGTTTGTAAATAACTGAAAAATACCACCCAAGGGAAAACTTGGAGTAATAATAAAGAAACAATAAAATGCAAATAAAATTAGAAAGATACGACGACCATCAAGTAAAAAGGTCACATGTTAGTCTGTTCGTGTTACGCTGGGTATACAATTTATTTGACCGAATTTGAGTAAATTTAACTGAAGAATAATCATTGTGACAAAAAGAATGATCTTATTTTACGTAAGAAAAAAATTGTGAAAAACTGCGCGTTCGCAACAATGCTGCAGTGAGGCATTGATAGAAAAATATCTAATGAAAGAGGAAATAAATGCTCTCATAACATTTTAGAATCAAATAAATGACATCGTTACTGATGGCAAAATATATACAAGTTCAGGGAAATTCTATACTATTGCTCATACTGAGGTGTGAAGGTTCTTGAATATATATCTACAGTTGGAAATTATAAGTGCGTCGGAAGTTGATAATCTTCATGTCATAGTATGGATTAATAATAAATATATTAAGATAACAATGCATTAAAGGCAGAAAGTAGATGATAAAGACAAATCTCTCTGTGGGTGCTGAACCACTGACCTCTGATTTGCTAGGCCACCGCTATATCCGCCCAGCCAGAAGGCCGCTAAGAATCGAAGGTATATGCCTTATCATAAGTCTAGGTATACTCCTTTCAATTCCTTTGTGGCTAAGTGGATATAGTGTTAGCCCGGCAAATCACGGATCAGCGGTCCATATCCCCAAGAGGAGGTTTGTCTTTATCAATAATAATAATAATAATAATAATAATAATAATAATAATAATAATAATAATAATAATAATAGGACAACGAAAATAAAGGTTTTGTTCGACCGTATAAGCACACTCTATAATAAAAATTGTACGTGTTTGCGTGACACCGGAACTATTTTATGTTACACCTCGATAACATTCAAAAATGAAAGGGTTCTTTCCACCCAAGAGATAGGCTACTCTTGTTTTGAAATTCGACACACTGACACCAAGGAAGTTCGGGGTAGGAAAAAGGGAACTCATGTTACTCGTATTACTAGTGAGAAACTAGACGAGACAACAGCCAGAATTATATAGTCAAACGAAACCGAGAAGAATTGTAATACTCAAGTTTTAACCAGGAGAAACTATGAACAATATCTGTCTGAAATGGAAAGAGAAATAACAACAATATGCTTACAGCAAGAAATATTCGGGTGTAGGTTGAATACTGGTAGGTAAGAGTTTAATATGAATAATGTTAACTTCACTAGTCTGATTCTAATAGGAGTATATCATAGTATGAGCCGTTATTCACTTCAAACAAAAATTTATTTCAGCTTTAGGCCACAGATTTCTTATAAACTAGCCTTTTTTACAAAAATTTTATTTTTCTAAATGGCAACACAGCTTTTTACTTTATGAAGGACATTTTAACTACCTATTCTTTAAGATTCATTAAGTTTGTAACGGTAGCTTCGTGGTATAGCCGGAGACCTTCTGTTGGATTGGTCCATATTTTAAGCACTGTTTTGGGAATGGTCGATTTTCACTGGCAATAGACCTTACTGTCCCTGTAAACTAAAGATAGTGGGGTGGGTTTGGGGTGGTGACGCTGTATGTCCAGGTTTTACTAAGGGTACTGGAAGCTGATGTCTGTTTAACCTTTAAGACCTTCCTCTTGCCCCTGCTGCTCATAAGCGAACATTAAACCTTTCATAAAGACTTAAACCCACCCATAGGGAGGTTAGTGCCGTCAATTACACCTCATGCGGTCTGGCATGGGGCATTACCTGAGGTCTTTGCAGCGTCCCGGCCCCTAAAGCTGCAACCCTTTTCATTCCTTTTACTATCACCTATCCAACAGTTGATGCATAGTGCAGCTGCGAGGTTTTCACTGTTACACCTTTCAAACTTTAATGTCAGTTTCCGTTTCCGCGCTGAATGGCCCTTAGTTGCCCCAGTGTAGCATGTATGCCTAAAATCTGTATAAATCATAAAAACTCACAAATACTTTCACGACGTTGACCAAATTACAAATATAAATGGTCATGAGTTTCTTTCTTCTGCTCCCTTGCTTATATATAATTAAAGGAAGTATTTATTCTCTTTAAGTCCAGTTGTTTCAGCATATTCTTTTAGTAGAACTCTCCTAATTCCATAAGTAAATAGAACATTTTTGTATATTCTGTAATTTTCTCCGTAATCACTATAATTCTCTTATCAAATCGAGTTCTGTTTCCTGCCTCTATCAATTAATATAACTAACATCCCGAAATTATTACCCTAAAGGTGGATGAATTCAATTAACAGCCCATTTTGAAAACGAAAATTAAATGCGGCCTTCCTTTGAGGTTATATTAAAATACTTCACCAAAGATTCTATTTAATTGTCAAATAATTAAGCAATCTGTTATCCCTTTGCAGGTCACCATTGTCCTATCGTCTTCTCCATTTGTCATTCTCTTCTGACTGGTTTCAGATTCTCGTTGCGTTATTGACAGGGCTGAAAGAGACCTCGGCCCTAATTGCTTCTCTTCAAACTCATTAACGTTACGGATGCAGCGCTTCAGTTGAATAGAGAGAGAGAGAGAGAGGAAAAAAAATTGTTTTTGAAGAAATTTGACTGTCTGAACCGAAGGCCATTTATTTGATTTTTATATTACTGCCAGCCACATAAGACTGCAAATTGATTAGTAATAGGCAGCTAAATTCAAAAATAATATATAAGAATATAATAAAGAAGACATAAGAAAGACAAGCTTTTCAATAAAATTTCATATTTCATGTGAAATTTTATTTTAAAGCTTGTCTTTCTTATGTCTTCTTTATTATATTCTTATATATTATTTTTGGATTTACCTAGCTATTGCTAATCAACTTGCATTCTTATATGGCTGGTAATTATATAAAAATAAAATAAATGACCTTCGGCTCAGATAATCAAATTACTTAACAAAGTTTTTTTTTTTTTTTTAAATGATATTCTGCCTCAAGAAAAACTGAGAAAACTAGAGAAAACAGAGTCAAGAAGAAAACCCAGACTTCAGCTGTGAAAGATCAAATGCTTTCAGTTTTATTAATATATGCTGGCGGATAGCATTTTTGGACAGATGTGCTCAATTGATGATCCAAGCACGAAAATGGTGTTTTTGTTGTCTCTCGGTAAATTTTCAAGAGAAAGCAGTACTAACCATGAAATATTCCAATACAGTGGCCACTGTTTTGAAGATGGCCACCACTGTATAGTAAAACACGATAAGCATTATTCACGTGCTTACATCATGGTGTCAATTTATTGATTTACTTTTATGTTTAATTACAGGAAGTAGATACTCTCTTTGATTCTAAATTATTTATATGTAATCAAAAGTGCTATTGTAATTCCATCAATAATTACTAATTTTACTTATACTCTAATATTTTTCTTTAAAACTACTAAAATTCTCTTAAGTCAAGTTTAATTTTCTGCCTCTGTTAATTAATTCAACTAATATCCTGTGATTATTTCCATAAAAGTGGATGAATTTAATCGACACCCCATTTTCACTGAAAATTCAGTATTATGTTCCTTTGAAGTTATAAGCAAATGCTTTATCAAAAAAGTACTATCTAATTGCCAAATAATCAAATAATCTGTTATCCCTTTGCACGTCACCATTGTCCTATCATCTACTCCATTTGTCAATCTATTCGGACTGGTTTCAGGTTCTCGTTGCTTTATTGACAGGGCTGAAAGAGACCTCGGCCCTAATTGCTTCTCTCCAAACTCATTAACGTTTAGGACACAGCGCTTCTGCTGAACTGGCAGAGAGAGAGAGAGAGAGAGAGAGAAGAAATATTTTCTGAAGCCTTCTGAATATCTGAATCAGAGGTAAATTGTTTCATTTTCATATTATTGCAATTCATATAAAAATACCAAATTAGTTCATAATTTTGCTTACCTAATATCAGTAACTTATATAAAGAATCAACAAATCATTTTGAAAATGGGTCATTATAAAGAAAATTAAATCCAAAGTAATATTTATGATATAAAATATAGAAGTAAAAAGAATATCAAGCTTTGTGAAATTTCAAATAAGACTGAAACTGACTCCAAAGAAAAAAAAAAGCAAAGGGAAGTATGGAAAATAGAGGTAAAAAGAAAACTTAGATTTTAACTGCAGAATCGAGTGTCTCTGATTTTAATGAATTGTGTTAACGGATAGCATTTTTGGATAGACTCACTTAATGGATGATACAACATGAAACTGGTATTTTTGTTGTCCTTGGATGATTTCTCAAGAAAAAAAAAAGTACAAACCATGAGAATACCAATGCAGTGGCCACTTTTTTTTCAAGATGGCCTCCAGCGCATAGTAAAGCTTCTATTTACTGATTTACTTGCTTCATTCATTTGTGAAAACATTGATTGAGTGCCCAAATGCAACAATTCAATATGCCCAGGCTACTGTGGTGCAGATAAAAACGGCCCACAAGGACAACTGTTGCCAGACTTAAAATCCTGGTTGAAATCTATCAGTTAGAATTTTATGAGATATTTACTAAAAATGAGTATTCAAGTGTTATCCCTGAAGACTGATAATCCTGAGGTACCAAAGATGATGGCCTCTTTTTTTTTCTTACTAAATGCCTTTTAAACCACGTAACCTGGCATTTAAATTCCCACCCTAGCCATGCCTCGGCAGGGATGGTTCCACAGGTGGTGGTGCTATAATAGCGTGTCTTAGGATCTGAAAACAAGTTCATGGTAGATGAACTCATCACCTGGACAACGGCAAATTTTCTTGGAGAAGGCAAACTCCAAAAGCTAATCTAAACAGAATTGCCAGTTCTTCATTGGAGGGGTGGTATACCTCTTGGCTAGCACGCTGTTGGCCCAGCGTTCGAGTCTCCGACCGGCTAGTGAAGTATTAGAGGAATTTATTTCTGGTGATAGAAATTCATTTCTCGTCATAATGTGGTTCGGATTCCACAATAAGCTGTAGGTCCCGTTGCTAGGTAACCAATAGGTTCTTAGCCACGTAAAATAAATCTAATCCTTCGGGGCAGCCCTAGGAGGGCTGTTAATAGCTCAGTGGTCTGGTTAAACTAAGATATGCTTAACTTTTAAGCAGAATTGCTACGGCCATTCATGGTACAGAGACAAATGAAAAGAGTGTATGATATTCACTACAGGATCACACAACGGTGAAAGATTGGTACCCAATTTACCAAGAGGTTCATTCGCAACTAAATGTCAGGTTCAGGATCCCTAATGCTACGTAACAAGTCTCAAATACATTACATTAAATTGCCTGAATTGACAGGCTGTGACTACGTGGAAAAAACCGAGCCAAGAGAGTGTGCAGATCACATAGAATATGAATTATATTGAATGAACTATTGGGTTAAGTGTAGTGCAGCGGCAACTCGGCTACTTGCACTTTAAATCTCTAGGTTAGACGATCTCCATTTACCGTCTTTTCACAGCATTGAGGTCTTCATGTCTCCTCAATGTACATTATACAGTGGGACGATGTACTATATATCTTTCTGTCTAGCTATGCAGATTGTAGTACTCATGACCAACATGTACACATTACCTCTCAATCTATTCAAAACTAAAACATTGTATAATTCTATTTCATTCATATCTACATTTTTTATGCATCGTGTATGACATAAGTGGACAAATATTCCTTTTTAATTTATCTGATTTACTGGCATCTTTTTTATTTACTTATTTATTCATTTATTCTAGGCTATTTATTGTTATTCTTTTCATATCCATAAGTTTCTTATATTCATCTCATCTGATATAATAGAACTGGTTTCCTTTTAAACTGATCCGGTTTACTCAATATTATTTATTTATTCATATTTTAGTTAAACTTTGCCAACACATCCAGTTTCTCGAAGCCACGTTGTAATGAGGCTTCTTCCCCTCTTCTATAGAATATTAGTACGACCCAATTTTTTCTCCTTGCCCATCACTCAGCTTATTTTCCAGAGTCATTAACCCTAACAGTGAGGGGAGTGAGACAGGGGAGAATGGGGAGGTTTATGAGAGGTTGTCAGTCCTACTTACATCTTAAGGAGTTGGTGCTCATTCGTTGTCGTCATAAAATAGCAACGACTCCTTTCTCTTTTCCATGAGAGGTTTAGGGGAATTCCTCCTCCATCAGCGTTCTTTCAAAAGGATTGTTTTTGTGAAAATTTATGACACTATCCTTTAAGAAAGCATCCCTTAGAAGTGAATTGATAATATTAATCAAACTTAAGGACTTTATTTTTTTGAGTTAAGATGAGCTGATTACAATTACGGCGTTATCAAAATGCAACCTTTGCTTACTAATTTCTTCCATAACAAAAAACTTGCAAATACTAAAAGAAATATCCTTAACCGCCAATGTTTACTTCCTGATCCATCCATTTGATTTAATCACTGGAATGAGTTTAACTTCCTTTTAATTTTAGCCCATCCCGTATATCTTTTTATTGCTTCACCTAAATTTACTTCATGGCATGTCGTTGCAAAGTAATACATATTCCCCTATAATAAAGGGCTGCAAATTAAATACCTTTATAGCATCCTGGTAGCCACGGGTGAGTCTACATGAAAAATAAACAAAGTATTTTGTCGAAAACAACTAATCCAATAACTTTCAGATTTTATAGTTAAACTCCAATATATATTACCTAACTTACTTGTCCTCGATCGATTTTATTAGGAGTTGAAGGGAATACTTTCAGAAACATTTCTTGTGAAGTTTTTGTGTGCAAGTCTGAGAGAAAGGGTGATCATAGCATTCGTAGAATACACACAAACACACACACACATGTAAACACACAAATATCTCGATGTACGGCCTCACATATCCATAGCCAGTGACAAATGTGCAACCAGCAAACTTTCTAATTATGACAAATTTCAGTGAAGTCATGGGTTTGTTTCATTCTTTGTGCATTAGGCTTGCAATTGGAGGTGACTGCAAAGCAATTTCGGACGCTTTTTTCAGTGGAAGATCTTTGATAATGGTATCTAAGTTATTTTTCGAATTAAACACTTCATCACATATTTAATGTAATAGTCTTCCTTTAGGCTGTGGCTTATACGTTTAAAATCTGTTTATAACAATAATTAAGAACAATAAACGAGGAGTACCAAAACCTCATTTAGCGAATTTTCTAAGCAATGCAAATTTAAAGGAATTTTGCTAATCGATGATTAGTTTACTCTTAATTAAAAATCTTGTTATGTTTTAACGCAAACTGGCGCTTAGATTTTAACTACACTCTCTTTACTATATTATTTTGCATAAATCTTTAGTATTCTTATAATACTTCCGATAAAAAAAGCACAAATATCTAAAATTTCTTTATATTATTCTCCTCTCTCTGTTTAGTTAATCCTTTAGTGAATGGCATCAATAATATAAGGATCTAAAATGAAGCAAAACAAAAGGTTGCTTCAATTCCAAACTGTTAATTATGAAATCTGTTATGGCTTTCCACTTCAAAAGAACCAATTTCACTTCGCATATCGAATGCAGGAGAGTAATTCCCCTTTTTGTTGTAGGGAAACGTAAGCTAAATGCATTATATCATAATCAAATCCAAGCCTAATTCCCCCAGACAACTATAATAAACGAAACCTTATTAATACTTATATACCAAATCTACGAGGAGGAGATTACGTTAGAGATATTTTTTTAAAAAATGAATACCTTCACCCTGTACTTAGTCAAATATAAATAATTTAGAATAATGAGATACAATGACCGATAAATAAATATAGCAGTATTTATTGGAAACTTAATTAACCAAGAGTAACATCAAATATTTACGTTTTCCAGTCAATTATCTATCCTTGTGTATTTTCCATATAGGAACATTGGATTTCCAAACAGAAATTGTAAATAATTTACCGTTATCTATTCCGTTAATACTTAAAAACATGGATTTATTCATCAATGTTACTGTAGTTTCCTTCTTAAAATTAATGAATATCAAGGCTATGAAAGAATCTAATGTAGAGATGGAAGTTTACCATATTTTCATTGGCGTCGTGGAAAACATTATTCAGTTCTTAATTTCTTGGCCTTAGAGCAAAACGAAAATCCAAAGGACAGTGCCAATAAAAAATAAAAGAAGATCTCTCTTTCACTCTCTCTGTCATATCCAAAATTTTCTATTGAATATACAGGTATGTGTAATATATATATATATATATATATATATATATATATATATATATATATATATGTTATATATATATATATGTATATATATATATATATATATATATATATATATATATATATAATATAATATATATATATATATATATAATATATATATATATATATATATAATATATATATATGTATATATATATATATATATATACATATATATATATATATATATATATATATACATATATATATATATATATATATATAGATATATAAAAAATATATATATATATATATACTAGATATATATATATATATATATATATATATATAGAAAAAAATAGTCCTAGATACAATAAAAATACACACACACATATAAATATTTTATATATATATATATATATATATATATATATATATATATATATATATATATATATATATATATATATATATATATATACACACTTGTCGAGCTGTAAGAAATAAATTAAAATCTCGCTGTAGTTTGGAAATATATTAGAAACGCTACAATCAACTACAGTTTCAAGACCGAGACTACTCTCCTCTTCAGGTGATTACAGTACAATACAATAAAAGAAGGAAAGTTAGAAATTTTAAGAGAAAAAAAATTAACAGCCATTTTCAGTCATTACAAACTGCCACAATAAACAACAGTTGTTAAATATTCAACGACCTGACAATCTTTGTAAGATTGGCTGCTTGAATTATTATACCTTTTGCCTAAAGCCTCAAAAGCGCCATTTATTTTAGATATGCTTTCAGCATATATATATATATATATATATATATATATATATATATATATATATATATATATATATATCTATATATATATATATATGCATACATACGTGTGTATGTGTTCAGCCCACTTTTTTATAGGAAGACTGATGTATTACTGTTATTAGTAGTAGTAGTAGTAGTAGTAGTAGTAGTAGTAGTAGTATTATTGTTATTACTATTCGTTCATTAACATACGGAAAATTTTGTATTTTAATACAGTGTTGGCATAATTTCGAAAAGGAATCTCATAAGTTTCAGCAACATCCAATGCAATTTAACGAGGGCATTATTAGGAAAATTAAACATCAGCAGAGGAAAAATGCAACTTTTACAAATTAGGTTCTCCTTAAGCATTAAAGAATTAATTTTTCATTAAACCAGAACTTATTATGGTAAATTTAAACATAAACGCAATCGAAATCAAAATGGACTGAGAATATTTCTAATTTCAGAGGAATAAGTAAAGGGGAGAGGTCATCACACAGCAAAGCAGACTTTGCTTTGTAGTTGTTTTAATGAGTGGATTAGCGGCTTTGTTTTGATGTCTTTTGTAAGGGATTTGTCCGGTTTTAATCATCTGATTTATTGCCCTTTGTTTTTCACTTTTTCACAATAAATACTGGTTTAGTTGATCAACACGTGTTTTTAACGGATGCTGTTATTGCTTATAACATAATTTATTCACA
>NC_089795.1:24020267-24047767 GCF_040412425.1 Macrobrachium rosenbergii
ATTTTCAATGCTGCATGCTCAAAAGATAGTGTCCTACCTACATATTATATTATTATTATTATTATTATTATTATTGTATTATTATTATTATTATTATTATTACATAAGAAGATGAGCTCTAATCATATGGAACCGTCCTACAAGGGCCATTGATTTAAAATTCAAGCATCTAAAATATATGGAGTTCATTTGAAAGAAATTACAGAAGACACTAGGATACTCAGAGAGAAGAGAGCAGTTATTAGAAAAAATAGGATAAATTCACAAATTAATAAATTAATAGATACAAATGTAAGAAAATGATTAAAAGTGCAATGAGAATTGTTTTAGTTAGTAATGCATTGCATCTTTACTGGAACGTTTTAGGTTCGAATTACATAACATCCTTAGAGGAACCGTTCCGCAGTCCAACGGTGTGAGGAATAAAAGACCTCTGGAACTAAGACGTTAGACAGCGAGACCCTTTTACTGCATATTTGTACTGCTGATCAGCAATTCTGGTTGCTTTTGGCATGAAAAGAGGATCAGGGATCAATCGTGAAAGAGAAAGTTCTCTGTTAAAAAATACAACTTATGAATAATTGATGAACAAAGGACCACCCGTCGATGGCCCGAGTCATAACAACAAATGTTAGGAAACAGAAACCTACCAACGCGAATCACTATCAAAAGGAGATAAATCCCTGGCAGAAGCAGACATCCATACCAGAGAACAGTATTCTCGTGGAGGGGGTAAGTTAACTTTATTATTATTATAAATATATATAAGTAAGTTGTGAGTCAAAAGTTACATCAAGTATGGTAAGAGCTTCAGACTTATTCAGCAGTCCAATCCACATGAAGAGGAGGGCAGGGTGGTAAATAAGAGCAAGATCTGCAAATCAGTAGTGTTTTTGTTTAATGGAGCTCAGCCTCATACCCCACCGACTGTACCATTCACTAGTCAGCTCCATGTCACGACTGAGATTAATGGCAGCTTCATTTCTCATAAGTGGTGACTTTATTGCACACATAACTGTTTCATCACCCGGCATACTTTGAATAATCTCGACTGAAGATTAATGGCAGCTTCATTTCTCATAAGTGGAGACTTTATTGCACACATAACTGTTTCATCATCGGCATACTGAATGATCTCACGACTGTGATTAATGGCAGCTTCATTTCTCATAAGTGGAGACTTTATTGCACACATAACTGTTTCATCATCGGCATACTGAATAATCTTTTTTTTTTTTTTCAGGCCAACAACCATATCACTTGTATACACCAGACATAACAGCGTACCAAGGTTACCCTGTGAAACTCCAGACACAATAGGTATTGGTTTGCTAAAGATCCCAACAACAGTAACTCACAGTTGCCTACCTGTTAAGAAATCTTAATGTAATCCTAAAACTCCAAGATTCTGAAGTTTGAAAATGAATGCCTTATGATTTACTAAATTGGAAACAGCACTAAAATCTATTTGAATTATTCTACCCTCAAAACCCTAATCAAGGTTCTCTTGCAAATGGCATGTCAAATCTGAAAGAGCATTGCTGGTACCTGACTGCTCACTATATTCATATTTACTGTTAGCTAACTATCCTATGGATTTCACATGCTTGTATAGTGGCTTAAAAACTCTTTTTTTTTCACTTAGGGGAGTACAGGGAGTAAAAAATTGGCCTGTAGTTACTGCAGTTTGCAGATATTCCACTCTTTGGAAAATGCACTGTATTGCTAAGGTTGCATTTACCAGCATAGACACTACGTTGACATAAAAATCTATAGAATCTACTAATCTCGTGAGACAACAAAATAGAAAGAAACCTTTTCATAAACAAAGGGAAGAAACCATCAGGTTCTTCTCCACCCCAGCTATCAAGATTATCAAGAATTTTCGCAACATCCCTTGAACGAACAAATTTTGTAAGAATAGTTTCAGGATGACAAGTACCAGGGAGAAGAAAATCCTCAGCTGACTGCCTAGCTTCAAAAGCGCGATAAAGCAGTTCAACCTTTTTCTATAGGGTCAGTAACCAATCTACCATCATCTGTTAGTAGTGGCGAGATGGAAGATGAGCCTGACCCAAAGATAGACACCAATTTAGTCCACCGCAGATGAGGTTGAGTAATTTCGATTTTTTAAGGAATTATTGTAATTTCTCTCAGCTATATGGTAAATTCTTTATGCTGCACAGTGAGACTTAGTCAAAATGGTGTCATTTTTCTGTGGACGATTTCTTCTCCATGTGTTGGATTTGGGGTTAGGTCTAAATGCCATAATACTAACTAGGTTCAAGACCAGTATCTAAGAAGTATCAAGAATGTATGCCATCAGATTGATTGCTCTTCAAAGGCTGTTTTATCTATTAACATCTACGTCTGATTTAGTCAAAGCTCTCAATTTCGTTTGAAGTGGGAACCACTATCATACATATAGAGAAAATAACTGCATTCTTTATGATAGGCATGAAGCCCCTTCAGTTTGTCAGTTAGGTCTAATTAAACCATGGGTAATGGAGTTAAAAGTTTGTAATAAGCATCACCTGATCTCATTTATACGAACACAAAGACTCAAGAAGAGCATTGATGAGAATGGACAATACTCATTCTTCAGTCTACGTCTCAAGTAATCATACGCATTAAAAATAAATTATGGGTATCAAATGGCTTGAAGGGGTTGATGGAGTGAATTAATTTTCTTTTTTTGCTATTAAAATTCGCAGAAGCTGAATATGAGAGAGAGAGAGAGAGAGAGAGAGAGAGAGAGAGAGAGAGAGAGTTAAGGTTAATTCGTTAAAAACGAAGTAAAACATCTATGGTCCCTGTGCAATGTATCCAAGGTTGAAAGTCCATTTACTCTTAGCAATTCCTTCTTCTTAAGCATCCAGCACCTTATGGATTTTCTTACTACAGGTAATAATTATAAAGTGGCTATAATGGTTGCGCATTAAATTGCATTCAGAGCAGAGGATCATGTAATGAAAATAAGTTTTAACGTTGGAAAAGCATATTGCTTCATAACTATCGCTCCAAGTGATGTTTTTCTCATTCTCATAAAGAACAGATCTGATTAAAAAAAAAAAAAGAAACCCTATTTTCAACCCAGGTGAAAATACATTTAGCTTCCACAAGTCATCCACGGGACTTGGCTCTGATCTGGTCCCTCTTCATGATCACATTCATTTCCATTTTGGACTGGAGACCCCATTTCCACCTGCCATATCATTTCTCATTCTAACGGTTATTACATAATAAGTTAAAAAGTAAAAGAGATTCCACAGGGAAAAAAAAAGTAACGGACCATCTTGCTCAGATCGGTATAAAGTAGATAGATTCTTTCATTCTTCCTCTTTATTGTAGAATATGACCATCTAATAGAGGTAATTTAAAACACTATATTTGAAGGTACAATAAATGTTACACATTTTATAAGAGTTCTTGACTGGACTCATTAGAGGGTATAAACGAATATCCTAAGAAGAATCAAGCGCCATACTCTTAAAGATACTGCACAATTTTGAGCTCGATTTATTTTTTTTATTACCATTATTATATTAGCCAAGCTGAAACTACACTTGGAAATGGATAACTCTATGTGCTAAAGTAGTACAACAGGGGTGCAGACCGGCGCAGAAGAATAAACGCAGAAGTAATCTTTATATCTTTACGAAAACTCACACACTTTACACACACAACACACACACACACACACACACAGTAATCTTTATATCTTTACGAAAACTCACACACACACACACACACACACACACACAGTCAAATAACTGAAATATGAACTGAAACTTGTAACTCTTAAAAAAAAATGCACCCAGTTTGAATTTCTGGAGTCTCAACGATTCGACGACGGAAGAGTATACAAGGACGGGTTTGACAGGTATATAAAAATAGTTATTCAGTACCGAAACCCATTTTTGTTTCAGGAAAGATCGTGTGGCAGTGATAGACATGCTTTCACAGTTTATGGCAATTTTTTAACACCTCTGTTTCAATAAAAAAATTCTAAAAGCTTCTATCAAGAAATGTTTTCCCTGAGAATATATAAATAAATCTTTAACCCTTATACGTGCACTAATTCTTTCTCTTCGAATTTCTTACTTTGCGTGGGGGAGGACGTGTTGGAGAACTTGGAGGTCTCTCTCGTTTTCTACCAAAAAAAAAAATGGTTTTTTGCCCTCAGTAATTATACCTTTCATAAAAGGAAATGTGTTAATAGTGTCTCTACGTAATACGCAGCGCGTAAGCCGGATAGTGTTGTGTAATTGCAGATATATCCATCTACATTCTGCTCCAATCAGTGCCCTCGAAATCTTTCAAGTTACAACTTCTCGAAGCCTATTGACCCTGGGAAATGGGTAAGAAAATAGTGCTGTTTGTGTTAGTGTTGGCCCTCGCCTAACCACAAAAATGACAACCAACCAACCTCCAACCGTCGTGCCAGAGACCTTGGCACCTAACGATACCTCTGCCCTACACACAAGTTCCTTACTCAAGAACAACTGTCTTTACTTTATTCTGTACCAATCGAACCGTTCCAGCATCGAGTCTTTTATACAATCTGTCAGTGCAGCCTGCCACGAGGAGGAAATTAACGTTGCATATTCAGAGTACAAAGACCTGATACCAGAGTACTTTTCGGGGAGCGAACCACGAAAAACTTATCCTCTCTCAAGTGGTTAAGGAACTGCTCAGTGGATACCTTCCCTGTTGACCCTTAAACTCTACCCCCAAAGGGGCCTGCTGACCTAAGCCTGCCTGCAATGTAGCAAATGCGTGCCAAACGGCAGCAAATGGATCCCAACGGCAACAAATGCCTCCCAAACTGCAGCCAATGCCTCCCAAACTGCAGCAAATGCCTCCCAAACGGCGGCTAATGCCTCCGAAACTGCGAAGTTTCCCTCAGATAAAATTGATGAAACAAATAACATTTCACTGATCTGGGACGCGATCAAAGGATTACAGAAATCATTCGACATTACCTGCCTATTTCAACACCTCAGTGTTCTTAAAGGTGAGAACTTCAGTCCTATTATAAAAGTCTCAAGATACAACCTAATCTGGAACCAACCACCCTCCCCCTCCCCCAGGGAACTTACTGACGCCCCTTGCAGGGACATAGGTGCAGACTTGCCTTCTACCTTTAAAACCAGCAAATCTACCCCAGCGAGTGACTGCCCAACCCTGCTGGCCAACCCTGCATTAACCCAAAGGATCATCTCATTCATTTCCCATCTTCGTGAGTCGCCATGGATACATTAGGTATAATCTCATGGAATATTTTTAGCCTCAAGTGGAACACCCCTCTCCTAAACGTGTTCTGCAAGAACTTCAAAGGCATCATTGCATTAGAAGAAACGCTCCTCTGGCCACATGACCTTGTCATCTGCGATTTAGTGCACGAAAACTTCAGTAGACCTCATCGATGCAAGTTACAGATCACATCGTAGCCGGTTCCCCAAAAGGGGGCCTTTCTTTCCTGTGACACAAATCTTTAGACAATGTGATGAATGTGATCTCCTATAGGAGTGATAGATTGCTGGGGCTTCAAGTGACAGTATGGGACTCTAAGATCCTAATAACTAATGTTTATATGCCCTTGGAATATAACAATAATCTTAATTAATTATACATAATCCTAAGTGAGATACACAGCATTATTCACGATTCTACTACTGATCATATTTGTATAATCAGGGACCTTAAATCTCGCCCCACAAAACAATTTTATAATGAACTTACTCGCTTCTGTCAAAATCACGCTCTCCAAATTAGCAATGTAATGCTTCTCCCTCAATCTTCCTATACCTATGTGCAAAATAGAACAGACACAATTACAACCTCCTGGCTGGACCACTGCATCACGTCTCTGCACCTTCATGATTCGGTTGTGACCTGCAACTTTCACTATGATCTTACAACAGGCTACGATCACATCACCTTACAGGTGTCATTCAATACCCCCTCACTCCTTACAGTGAAACCCCAAATTGATAACCCACTTGTTGTTAACTTGGATTTTAAAAACCAGCAGAAAACCAGATCCTTTAGGGTGACCACGAAAGACAGGTTGCGGTCAATAGTTCAGCCAGCAGACGCATTACTTTGCACTAGCTCAAAATGTAGAAAAGACCAACACAGGAGAGATCTGAAAGAATTCTATTCGAACATAATTTCAGCTATGCTTGCCTCCGACAGGGCTACATTTAGATTCTGTCAAGGGAATTTTCGTAATATACACATTCATGAGAAATGTTTTTACTGTGGAGGCAGAATGGTAGCCCGATCGAAGGACACTGCAGTGCTAATGAGACAGGTGAGAGAGTGCAGTTCAAACTTGCCCTTAAGTACTGCAAAATAAATGAAAAGCAACTAAGAGTAAATGGAAGACATTTAATCCCTAAATCCCAAAACTAAGGGGCAATCACAAAGAGTAGGAGAAGCCATCAGTGATGAGGCTATCGCAAGAATGTGGGGCAATCACTTCAGCACTATCCTGAATTGCATAAACAATCAAGACTCCTGAAGGAATGTAGATAACATCTTTACTGATAACATTCAATTTCATTCTGCCGATCATATTACACCAGGTAACATCAACGATGCCATAAACAATTTACCTAATAATAAATTGCCCGACTGCGACGGTCTTCCTACAGAAGCTTTCAAATTCTGCCACCCGATGATTTACATTTTACTAGCTGCTCTGTTCAATGCGTGCATAATTCACCACTTTCTTCCAGACTCCCTACTCTTAGTTCACTTAATACCATTAATAAAAAACAAGCTAAAGGATGCAGCTGACCCTGGCAATTATCACCCGATTGCAGTTACTACAATTGCGTCGAAGATACTTGAGTCGGTCCTTCTAGTGAGACCTCTTCCTTTCTACACACTACTGGAATCCAGTTCAGATTTAAAGCAAACCATTCAACCGACACCTACACCTACATCCTGAAAGAATTGCTGAACTATTACCTCTCATCAGCCTCTCCCGTTTTCCTATGTTTTGTAGATGCGAGAAAAGCATTTGACAGAGTAAACTACATGAAGCTCTTCCTGAAGCTGCACAAAAGAGGCACATCTCAATACTTAATTGGCATTTTATATTGCTGGTTCTTCACACAGCAATTCTGTGTCAAATGGGGTAACGTATTGTCGTACACCTTCGGTTCCCTAAATGCCCTCTCCATACCTGTTTAATACGTACACAGAGGCCCTGAAAGTCAAACTGAACTCACTCCCAACTGGATGTGCTATCAATGAAACAACAAACAACATCTGTTACGCCTACGTATGGTTCTGATTATTCCATCAATGCAAGGTCTTCAGTGACTAATCGACACTTGCCGCAGATATGCAGGGGAACTTGATACCCTATACAAAGTAACCAAGACCCAATGCATGTTGCTGCTCCCGAGATCGCTCGGAAATCATCGTCTGAAATTCATGCATGAATTTCCGTATTTAGGCCACGTCATCACGGGGAACCTAAAAGATACGACAGAGGCATCGTAAACTATGAACAACTGGCAACATGATTGCTAGGAGGTTTGCCTTCTGTCACTGAGGCACGAAACTGCAGCTCTTCTGCTCGTACTGCTACAGTATATATGGATGCTCCCTTTGGACGAACTATACCCAAGAGGCCATGAGACTATTACCGTTGTTCGCAACGACATTCTGAGACACATCACAAACACCTCGCTATCACTCCGCCAAACAGATGTTCATAATAAACCGCATGGATAATTAAAAAATCATTGTGAGATGAACAATGTCCAGTCTGATCACCAGACTGAGAAACTGCAGCAATTCGCTCATACAAAGCATCCTGAGCAGTGAGGCAAGATCTAAATTGTGGGAAAGATGGGATAATGAGGCGTCTGTTGTATGAATGACTTATCTCTATTTTTGCAATTATGAAGCGTCATGGGCAGAATCTGTTATTATTTTTTTTTTTATCATTGTGATTAGTATCACTATAGAGCTTTTCAATTTTCGTATTTAGCCATCTGGATGTAAGGTCCCTAGCTGGAAATTAATTGTATACAATCTGTTTTTTTATCATTTTTAACATTTTTTTTACTATTATTCCCAATATTATTACTGTCATTGCCATTATTATGAATATTTTTTTTTTCTGCTTCTTCAGCAACTGTGTGGATATTGCCGATTATTATTTTTTATCAGGTTATCTCATGTATGTAGATTGTGTTTATTGTCTCTACTCTATATATTCCATGTATATGGCCTTGAGCTGAAAAAAAATTTATTATTATTATTATTATTATTATTATTATTATTATTATTATTATTATTATTATTATTATTAGCCCACAAGTCAATTGACTGGAAATTCAATCCTCCAAAGAATATGGTGTTCATTTGAAAGAAATAACAGAAGGTAATAGGAAATACAGAAAGAAGAGATCAGTTATTAGAAACGCATAAATTAACAAATTAAGAAATAAGGTGATAAAAATGTAGGCACATTATTAAAATACAAGTACAATAGTTTTAGTGTAGTAACTCATTTCATCTTCTCCTGAACTTTTGAGGTTTAATTGGGCAACATCCTCAGGGACAGTGTTCCACAGTCCAACGGTGTGAGGAATAAAAGACGTTTGGAACTCAGAGGTTCGTCAGCAAGGCACATTTACTACATATTTGTGCTGCTGATAAGCAAATCTAATTCCTTCCAGCAGGAAAAGAGGATCATGGATCAATGGTAAAAGTGAAAGTTCTCAGTTAAGTATTTTATGAACTACTGATAAAAAGAGACCATCAGTCGATGACACAAGTCAAATTGCCAATATAGGGAAACAATAACCTACCACCACAAATCACCATCTAAAAGACATAACTCCCTGACAGAAGCAGACATCCACACCAGAGAACAATTTTCTATGATAGGGAATAAAATTTTATCACTTTTATACTTTTATGCATACTGTAACTAACTTCCGTGCAGCATTTGCTGAAATTTTCATTAGATGCTTCTCTAAAGTAAGATGTGAGTCAAAGGTAACACCAAAAATTGATAAAGCTTCAGATTCATTCAGCAGTCCCATCCACCTGAAGGGGAGGGAGGGATGGAAAATCTGTAAAATATCTGGTAATCCATAGAATTTTAGTTTTATGGAGTTCAGCCTCATACCCCACTGACAACACCATTCATTAATCTGCTCCATGTCCAAATTGTCCGATATGTATGTTGACTATCAGCTAACAATCCTTAGGATTCCACATACTTATATAGTATCTTTAAAATAAGTTTTTCTGCATATATGCAGTCTGCAGATATGTTACTTTTTGGAAAAGACACTGTATTATTAAGCTTGTGCTCATCTGCAAAGATACCACATTGACTTAAAAGTCAATAGAATTTGCTAATCTTGGAAGGCAACAAACTAGAAACCATTTTACTAAACAAAGGACTTCTTCGCCCCACCTATCAAGATTATAAAGAAATTTCTTGTCATCCCTAGACGAAATGCAGATTTTATAAGAACGGATGTAGGATGAGAAGTATCAGTGGCAGGAACATCCTCAGCTGACTGCTTAGCTTCAAAAGCTCGATGAAGCAGTCCAGCCATTTCCACAGGGCCAGTAACCAATCTACCATCATCTGTCAGTAACGTCGATGGTGGAATGAAGGACGAGCCTGACCTATAGATGGATCATACCGGATTGGTCCACCACAGATGAAGCTGAGTAATTCCTTTAAATTTCCTCGATGTTTTTTTTTTCTCTGGGCTATATGATAAGCTAGATTTTCCAGGTGAGATTCAACAAAATGAATAATTTTTAGCGAGCGATTTTCGTCTCCCGTATGTTTTGTCATTACTTAAGCTTGTCTATATGTATCATCAAACCATGGTTGGCCATTAGTCCTGAATTTGATGACCTCTCTAGGGGCAAACCTTACTAAAATAGCCATCACCATTTCTTTTAACTTCTTGTTGAGATGTGGATCTGATATAGTATCTGAAATATTAAATGCCTGATAAGCTTCAATAATGAGATCCCAGTTGGCTCTAGTTTTCAACCAGGTCGTTTTTCCAATAGTGGCATTAGAAATATACTGATTGACAGATATGCCAACCTCAGTGGCACAATGATCAGAAGTGCTGATTTACTCACAGACCTTGGACTTTGCGATAGTTGGATCATCTGTGAATGAAAGGTCCAATTTATTTCCAGAAATGTGCATGGGATCCTCCTCAGTTAGGTGGACAAAATCGGAGGATACACAGAACTCAAGAGCAGATAGGCCATGTTGATATGTGGAATTTGAATTAAGACACTCGCTATGCTTTGCATCGCAGTCTCCGCAAATAATAAATGAAGCATGTGAATCCTGTGACTGAGCCATACTAATCATCTCAAAGGGACTGACATATATAGATTTCACAACATTTGGTTTGTGGCAAACAGCAAATGAGTAAACATTGTAGAACTTACTGAAAATCTTAAACAAAGAACTTCATGGCAATTACACTCCAAGTTTTTCTGACGATATATAGGTCATCTGGACTTAGTGTATACAGCCACACCTTGCGCATGTGGGATGTTACGACGATAAATAAAGCCAGAGTCATCAAACTCTGGGATTAAAATCTCAATCTTTGATTTGTTACTACTTACAAGTATCTCAATTAAAAACATTAAATCATGGTTATGGGCACAACTCTAGAGATCAAGAAAATTTGATCTTAAGCCTCGAATATTTAAGTAAAGTACTCTGCAATTTTTCTTACGGTAATGAGTAGCAGGCCCGGGATTAAGATTAAGGTATCCAGAAAGAATTAAAATTAACAACATAAAATTAGAAGCAAATCCAAAAAAATAGATTCATAACAACAACATGTTAAAAATCATCAGAACAACATACAATAAATCAACAACAACAGTATTTACGTTATTTAAAGTAATTTCATTGAAAGGATGAATACAGCTGGCCATGTCATAAAAAAAAAGTCACCGGACGCAACTGCTTAAAAAGGCAGTGCCCGGACTCCTTGTAAGGCAAATAAGAAACCCACCAGGTTTGCCACAAAAACTTGGGGACGGCAGTCACGGTGATTTAGAATTTATAAAAAGCCTAGAGGGAAAAGAGTTGGCGATTTACCACTGATGAAGCAATTGGCGACCCTCGAAATAAAAGTCTTTTCAGGAGACAAGCTTTTGTTGGCATCGTGCTAAATTCCCATTAAGCACAAAGGAACTTGCATGTGATGAGACCATTATCTTCCTCGTACTGCAATGCTTAACTCTGGCCGAGGTCCTCGTGGCTACTAGAAAGTTCCCCAGTGCACGGAGAAACACCTCACTCTCAGAAAAAAAAAAAGCAGCTAATTTAAAAGATACTCTGGACTCACTAAACAAACGTTTTGCTTCCTGTGAAGGAAAATTGCATTGTTCTTTGGAAGGGTTCAACGCCCCATGAAATAAATCGGAGCGCGTATTTTGAACTGATTGGTAACATTTTCTTGGAACTTTCTTTAAAAGATTTTAATAGCTTTTTTTCTTAAATCGATTATTCGTCACATTTCTGGAGACCACGGAGCGATGATTTTTGTCAAAGCTCATCGAAGAATATTCTCGTTGCGTTAATAACGAAAGATTATTCCTTTTCTAGTGACATGCCTCGTTGTTTAAATTCTGCCACTTTTTCTTCAGTTGCATTCGTCAACTAGTTATGTATACTTCTCTTTTTTTTAACATTTCGTTTTTTTACCGAATGTTTTTTTTT
The DNA here is from genome assembly GCF_040412425.1 of Macrobrachium rosenbergii. Taxonomy (NCBI): domain Eukaryota; kingdom Metazoa; phylum Arthropoda; class Malacostraca; order Decapoda; family Palaemonidae; genus Macrobrachium; species Macrobrachium rosenbergii. Next base: position 24,032,029 of record NC_089795.1, read on the forward strand.
ACCTTAAAGACCACTACAAAAATATATCCAGTGCGCATTTTCTCAATAACTAGGAAAATACTTGCTCAAAATCAGATTTGATCAGTATATTTACCATGTACCTTATTTTATGACATTCCTAATTTTTTATTACAATTGTGACAAATCGCTTTCTCTTGATATAATTTGCAACTGGTTGTAAGCAGCTATGAATATCTATCCCGTTCAGAAGATAAAATAAAAAAGAATAGAAATGATAGTACTGCTGGCCAATGCCACAGCTGCGTAAGCTGCACGAGTCAGAGTCTTTGATTATACAGATGTATTATTCAGAAATTTCGTCTACAAACTTGCAGGACGAATAACTCTCGCACAACATCTGAACTTTGATCCAGGCTAGTGACCTAACAATAATTGTTGTTATTGGTGTCTGTCTCGCCAGAAGACAAAATAATAAATGAGCTTCGGGCACTGAATTTTTTTTTAATGAAGTCGGGCGTGTCTGTGTTTTTTTTTTTTTTTGTGTATCTGGTACATCTGCTATAAGGTCAGGCAAGTAGCCAAAATAGATTTGGAATGACTCAATTTTCTTGTCGCTTTCTCAATAGATGAGAGCTACAACTGGCTTATTTTAAGCTTAGAATTCTACGCTTTTGATTTATTTCAGATACAACTGAAAATTACTAAAATATTCCACCTGTTTAAGTGACCACTCAGCTGATCAGGCTATTCAAGATATACCAACTAAATTGAGTTTTTATTTTATGTTAGTGAAAGAGGATTACACCATATTTTGTCATTCTCTTCTGATAATCACCTACTAGTTCTAATTACAAGGGACTTATCAACTTAACACTTATGCATGATTTCTTTGTAATAGTTAACCAACTGATAAGGAGCAGGACCATCTAACGGCGTTCCTAATTGATAATTAGATAAAGAAGTTTTCCATGTGTACTGGGTCTTGTTGGATCTTATGCTACGATATTTACAGTTTGGCGAAGTGCAAAGAAATCAAGGTCTATAGATACAGGCCACCTTAGTGGTCAGGGAGTTGGTTGGATCAGAGCAGTGACGTCACACGGTCCGTGCCGTAGCTTAGTCAGTTGTGGAACTTCCTTTAGAAAATAAACGAACCACACTTTCTGATTTGTTTTTCCATCTTTTCAAAGACTTATAGTTTGTTCTTTGAAGAAAATAAGTCAGATTACAAATACATCATTATATTACATTAAAACAACCAAACAAATATTTTACTCAGTAAGTATCTAAAATTTGTCTAGTAGACAGTTTAAATTCATAAAATAATTATTGCAGTTATGTTATTAATGACGTTGCTAGATTTTTATGTCATTCTGTACTTCCTTCATGCTGATATTCCTATTCAAAATGAGAAATCTAAAGAATATACGACATCTAACAAAAAATTTAATCAGTTCGAATGGTAGCGTGATGTCATCGCTCTTAAAACACTTGCTAATTAAATCTGTCAATTTTTCTGTCAAGCCTTTTCCCGGTTTTAAATACTTTCCCCGTAGAGACAAAGAAACCCCTTTCCCCCTAGTTTTTAATGGTTCCAAAAATTCTTCGCTTGGTTGCACTAGTTTTCCATATCTCTACTTGTAAGCGCAATCATGTGCATCTCCATCATACTTTACGGTTCAAAGGAACTCATGTACCGGAAATTTACGGCCTATATAACCACAACGTATTGTAAGCCTCTATCTTCCATGGCATTTTCTAATGCTTCTTTTTCAATTTCAAATTCTTCATTTTTGTCATTTTGCAAATCATTATCAAAACCACTGGCAAAACAAACAACATAGCCGATAGGCTCAGCTCCTTTTGGATACAATTTTTTTCATCTACAAAGGATGTGTTTTGTTCAACCGGAAAAAATGGAAAATGAGCGTGACGTCATCATATCACTAATGCAGCTTTCAACGTTGCCCTTTTGATCCTAGAATGTGGCCTCTGCTCAGTGCTTAAATACAACAGGTGATGGGTGTTGATGGCACGCGCCCATTTGTCTTACGCAGCCAAAAATGTACTCAAGACCATCTTGACTTGGCCTTTAAGTGAGAATATATAATGTATTAAATTTATCTTTGGCCATTCTTAGCAGCTTCATTAGGGAATCACATGATATAATTAAACGTTTTTGGAGGGGGTAAAACCTTTTGCTTTTAATTACTTTCATTTATTGAGGTGCCTGAATCATATCTTGCATTTTTTTTATTTTGTGAGTCCGGACTCAACCCATATGCATTGCTACATGGCTTCCTGTCATGAGTCACTCGAGAATTAAATCAGTCAAACCAGGTATCTACAAGGCACATAAACTGGCTCGTAGTTCCCTAATCTATCTTATCTTGGAGCAGGACTTTGTTACCGAAGTACTAAGACAATTATATGTTGTTTCGGGCAGTAACTGCAACGTTAGTTTGACATTCATGCATTGCATATACCCATAATATTGATGTACTTTTCAGGAACTTTATGTGCTGTCCGTAGATCACTTTTTTTCCTCATAATTATTTCTCTGACTGAACCACAATGAGCAAACCTAACTTCAAACAAAATAATTCATGGCCAGGGAAATGATTCCTTATAGGTTTTATTAGGTGTGGTGCATAGGCAAACATAAGTATTTCTCTATTATCATCTACTGAGTTAACAAATATAAAATTATCTATTTCACTGCCCAAGGAATTCCATATAGTATTTATTGATCCCTAAATCAATGCTCCCCTGCCTGAGGCAAATCTGCTTTCTCAACCTGAATTATCAACTAAGAAGATGTTTTTTCACGTCAGTATCAAAATTATAATACATAATTTGTCTCTAGGATGCCGTAGGATCACTCTTTGTCGTTTCCGTTATCATAACTCCATAATTGTGCAACACTGCACGCCAAAGGAAATTACACACAGAGGCTATAGCTGGTCCAGATTACGTTAAGAGAATATTTAATTTTGCTGTACAAAATATCATAAGGTTGGGACATTACATGCCACTAACAGTATGTAAATGTATGTATGTATGTATGTAGCATGTATGTATGTATGTATGTATATACATATGTATGTATATATGTATGACTTATGTATGTATGTATGTGTGTGTATGTAATGCATGTGCAATAGCATGTATGTGTGTAATATATATATATATATATATATATATATATATATATATATATATATATATATATATATATATATCTCATAACTAGTACTGATATTTATCATTCAGATTTCTTAAATTACGTTCGATGGATAGGCAGTTAAGTTAGGGGTAAGATATGTTATTACAAAACACTTATACTAACACAATAATATACATATACATACATATATATATATATATATATATAAAATAAATTGTAACAAATATATATACATATGAATATAGACATTATATATATATATATATATATATATATATATATATATATATATATATATATATATATATGTGTGTATACATATATAATATATATATATATATATATATATATATATATATATATATATATCACCATAGTATATAACCTTGTTATGTTCTTAATAAACGTTCGACGCAGATAAGCATTAAATCAGTAGTATATATATGTATATATAGCATATATATATATATATATATATATATATATATATATATATATATATATATATATACATATATGTATGCATATATATAATATATATAACATATATATACTATATATATATATATATATATAGATACATATAAATTAAATTGTCACAATCCAATACATAATTTTTTCAGGTGAGTTGGTCTACAACAGAAAGTGGCAGGCGTGGCGCAATTAAAAAAAAAAGGGGTTGTTGTAACACTCACCCACGCATTCAATAATACTTCGTAAGCCCACGTTCTCATTTCAGCATCTCCTTCCAGACACAGAATTCTCTGTTCTGCTGAGAAGTTCAAAGCTGTCCCAGATAGAGTGTATGGCGATCCGGGTTTGTCGTGGTTTGTCGCTCACTAACATGAGGCTTGATCGCTGCCCAAAGGTTTATGCGGGAGGCATATCAGGAAATTGCTCGCCAGGACTTAATATTGTCAATTTGGCAATCGTTCAGACAATCAGTGATGCGATAAATGTTAGGTAAGTGGTGAATCATGACGTAATTGGCGGCGTGGCACCTGGTACCGTCTTCACCACTTTCAATGATGCGTCCCCGATTTCTCAAAAGATTCCAAAATGTCGCTAACAGCGTCCAGGTAAATCTGTTGTGGCGCTCGCTCTTGGGAAGCAACGCTAAATCCCCAACGCCACCACACCCAAAAACATCCCATCCCAAAACGCCTGTGCAAGACTTGACCCGTGAGTACAAAAGTTTAGGCCAGCTTATCCTGTTTTCTCCCTCCTTTCCATCTTTCACCTTCCTCACGCACGTAGAATACGATAGCCTTCTGACTTCTCTTCTTTGGTGTGGTCGTCTATATGCCGTTTCCTAAGCATGAGAGCGAGAGGAGATAGTTTACGGGGGCTCCATGACGAAGAGAAGGGTAAAACCCCCATCCAGGCTGGACGCCACGAACTTGTCAACAAGCTGTCTTACAGTTCTCTCACCTATGCCACTTTGCTTCATAATTTCACTTGTTTTCAGCCCCACCTAATGAAATTAGTTACACGGACTATTTCATGGATGGTACGCTTCTTAGACATGTTACACAATCATGGTACAAGCGCAATCAAGTACGTACACCGCCGGTTTGCGACACACTTCGGTAACACAAGCACCAACTAACTCTGAATGAAGCTACTGATAAGTTCCTAAGTTCCTGTTCTTAGCCACCTGCGGGGGTGGGAGGAAGGGTTGCGGTAAATTGACATTTGGTCAATTTTGTAATAAATTTTTTCTCTCGAGATAAAAATTGCATGGGGAAATTATCCACCTCGGAAATTATAGATGCGTTCATTCAAGGTCTGCGGTTTCCATTTCATCCTTCCGCTCATGGTCTTTGTACACTGCGCATGGGCAGCAAGTGATGACTACATTCAGTGTTTCGAAATCGTTGTCATTGATTAAATATCAAACTAATTTCCAAAAACACATTTGAGTGTTTATATAAAACAAGGACCCTCGCCCTTCTGATATAATTCCTTGCCTCATCCAGTCTTTATTCATAATATACCAACACAAGCAAACGAAAGACTAAGTTTGTATCCAACATTCTCAAGATCAAACACAAACGAACAATGAGCTTTTAGCCGTACGATAATAGTGTAGCGCAGACCACTTTTAGACCTATGCTCAAAAATATTTTCTTGTCATTCAGTTTTATTCTACGTGCAGTTCCATTGCATAATGTATGAAATAACTATTATGATACAAAGTATTGTTTATTTCACAAAACATGAAGCGCGGACCAATGAAGCTAGGCCCTATGCTACTGTTTTATTCATAAGCCAGTATTTTATTTTACTAACCTTCTTATAAGCATACAATCATTCCATTTCAGTCAGAAAAGTATACTTTTTATTGTAACATTTATTTATTCATTCCTATCTAATTATCGTTCTAATGCCCCAACAATGAAAAAACATGTATCCTAGGCTAGCCATTTATACCCTATGTTAATAACACAGGATGACAGGAACTGAATGGGATTTTAAACTTTTGCTGGATAAGTTATTTAGCTAAATAGTCCCGAAAGTGCCACACTGAGCTAATACAATTATTGTATGCCCAAAAAAATTATATGAATATGTACGAGTATTCTGGGAAGAAAAACACAATATAGCTATCATGTGCCATGTTATTACTGAAATATCAAACCTTCCCCGCCAAGACTAGTAGCTTATTTTATTTCACCTCCCGTCCCAGACAGCCTTATAGACAATGCTGTTCATACTTATTTCGAATATTAACCTACTCATTACAATTTTACATGCAACAAATTATTAAAAATACATCTTACTCGTTATAGCCATGTGTATTTTTGTGTAACTACGTGAGAGATAAAACATAATTATTTAAAGACCTTTGTTTGTTAAAGCCCGTCATTCAACTAAGACAGGCCCACTCTGTTACAGTTGGACCACTTTTGACCTGTAATAAGTATTCAAATCACAATATTTTTCTTGCCATTCAGAATTTTATTCTACGTGCGGTTTCATTTTACGCCAGGTATGGAAATAACTATTATGATGCAAATATTGTTTACCTCTAAAACTTAGAAGCGCAGGTTAATGATTCCTTGGGCATTTATTTTTACTAAGCTTCTTTTAAGCACATTCATTCCATTTGTCAGAAATTACTCTTTATTGTAACCTCTATTTATTCATTCTATCTAATTATCGTTCCAATGTCCAACAATAAAAAAAAAATTGTATCCCTACGCTAGCCATTTATACCGTGTGTTAATAACACAGGATAACGGGAACTGAATGGGATTTTAAACTTTTGCTGGATAAGTTATTTAACTAAATAGTCCCTAAAGTGCCCAAGCAATGAGCTAATACAATTATTTGCGTGCTCAACAAAAAATTATATAAATATGCAGAGTATTCTGGAAAAGAACCACAATACCATGACTATCATGTCATCTTATAAATGCGATATCCCACTTGCTTCCCACCAAAACAATGATGGTTTTTCCATTCCTTTTACATCCCCAGACAGCTTCATAGAACAATGCTGTTTTCGCTATCTCGAATATTAACTTCTCATATAATTTTACATGCAACAAATTATTAAAATACCTCTTGATGTCTATACTCGCAACCACTTGTCTTTTTATGTACCTACGTGAGATAAAACATAATAGTTTAAAGTTCTTCCTTCGTTAGCATTTAACCTGAGTAAACTGTTGTGAATAACGGGTAAGCCATGCGTTCCGTCTCCAGAGTCAACAGAAATCCCGTCTTGCTGCCTAGGTCCAGCGCCCTTTGCCTCCAGCTGGAATTATTGTGATGCCGTCTGGACGTTAAGGGTGGGTTTTTTAATGTTATAGATATTATCATTCTCCGGTTTGTATTTTCTTGTCCAGTGCTGTTGTTGTTTGTGTCCCTAAGCGTCACACGGCTTTCACTCCTTCCCTACAATCCACCAGGGAGGCAAAAGGGCGATGGACGTGGGATTAGGGACAAGGTAGATTTGTTGTGCCCCTCACTGGGACGGTGTGACTGATACCGAAAAAAGAACTTATATTGAACGTAAATAACAAATAAAAAATGCGCCGAAGTTTCTCCGGTGTAATCGAGTTTTTTGCACATCGTATAATCAAGGCCACAGAAAATAGATGTCTTTCGGTGGTCTCGGTATAATGTTGTATGAGCCGCGGCCCATGAAACTTAACCACTGAGAAGTAATGTGTTTGCTATCGATGTGTAAGGAGGCTGGCTGTTGGGTGATATGTTATCCCTCGGGAAGGCGTTGATTGTTTTTTTGCCTTTTATTTTATACAATCAGAATCGTTTATTCTGGGGAGAAGGATGCAATGGTATTCTATAGTAGATTCTGGCATTTAAAGACCACATGTAGCGAAAATCCAAATTCAGGATAACTGATACTTCGGGAGTACAAATCTTAAGAATCTTACAGGAAAAAAATATCTTTTTCATCAACTTAGGATCTAAAGAAATTAAGGTAGATTCTGGGCTCACCCAAGAATCTACCTTAAGTGGACCAGTTATAGTGTTCAGCCACTGACTCTGACTTGATTATTAATAAGTTGATTACCGATTCCAGAATATAAGATTCTACAGGTCCCTCGACATTGAGGCCACCTTGACGTGGTAAGGGGGCTATTTAACCACAGGAATTTGTTCCCGGGTTTGGGGCCAAGAGCCCCATATATCATTATATATTCCTTTGGATTAATTTTTGTGAAATTTTTCACTTTTGCTAAAAGTTTTTGGACCTGACAAATAAGAAAAGATAATCATAGCTCGGCCTGGGTTTATATCCAAAGCTAAATAGTTGGAACTATGGTAGGACCATCAACTACCCAAAAGTGTTTGGACCTGAGAGATATCAAATTGGTAGCTCAAGGTTGGGGCTATTCTGCGGGGCTGGGCCACGGATTCCAGGGGAGTCTGGTTCTGTGGATAGGACTTTTGGCATACTATCCAGTTTGCCCATAATATGATTAGGGTGGGGGTGATTTTATTTTTGTAATACCCTCAGTCCTAGCAAGCGGGTTTGGCTTACACTTGGGCCACTCTAATCATGTTATGCCATCCCCTGTGGGGTAGGGTAGGGGTGCGGACATTTGGAAGTCGGTTCTCACTTGTGCCATTGGTAAAAGAATAAACTCCATGAAAGGCTGATGATGTCTTTTTAAAGTTTTTATGTTTAGTTTTAGTTTCTGTAAGAGAAATCTATTGTGCAGGCTTTGTCTGTCCATCCACACTATTTCTGTCTGCACTTTCCTGTCTGCACTTTTTCTGTCTGCCCCCAGATCTTAAAAACTACTGAAGCTAGAGGGCTGCAAATTGGTGTGTTGATCATCCACCCTCCAATCATCAAACATACCAAATTGAAGACCTTTAGCTTCAATAGTTTTTATTTTATTTAAGGTTAAAGTTAGTCATAATTGTGCGTCTGGCAACGATATAGGACAAGCAACCACCAGGCCGTGGTTAAAGTTTCATGGGCCGCAGCTCATACAGTATCATACCGAGACCACCGAAAGATAGATCTATTATCGGTGGCCTTGATTATAAGCTGTACAGAAAACTAGACTCCCTCGAAGAAACTTTGGCGCATTTTTTACTTGTTTCTTTTTTTCACTCTAATCTTTATGACTAGTAGACATAAGAATTCGAGTACCCCTGGGCCCTTTGATGGTACCGCCTCGGCATATTTGATGACCGCCGCAACCTCCACTGACAACCTTTGTTTGGAAAAACCAAAGAACCCTTCTAGTGTAATTACATTGAAACCTTATGCTCCAGTAAAGAGCAAAGGGAAACTGAGCAAAAATATATGTGAAATAGGACCAGAAATGTTTGAAACCTCTTATGACAGATATTTGAATTTTGATGTGTTGTGGCCAAGAGCCTAAGATATCGTTGAAGAAAACTGATGGTAGAATCGTTCTCAGCAAAAGAATGTGAAAAATTAAAAGCCTTGTCACATCTCGGAGGAGCTAAAGTAGAATGTGCAGTGCTTGCATTTTTGGAATTACTCCAAGGGAATGATATATGCACACCAACTAATGACATACTCGAAGGAGAAGCTGGTATTAGAATTAAAAGAGCAATGTGTGATAAGAATTGAACGAATGAAAAAGATAAATGGAGCCTTAGGTCCACTTCCAAATTTAATTATTACGTTCAATTCTACTCGATTGCCTAATATGATAAATGCGCGCTAATTACCTTTTAAGGTTAAGCAATTTATCCCAAGACCGAGATGATTTCATTCTCAAAAATTTGGACATATGTTAGGGTCTTGTAGGCAGAAACTGCAAGGCAAACCTGCCACATGTGTTAAATACAGTGAACCAGAGCATGGTGTATGTAATAAAGAAGCATGATTTATACATTGTGGAGAAAATCGTCCATCATCTTCATTTAATTGTGATGTATACATCATGGAAAAAGAAATGCAAACATTAAGGGGAACTGAACGAATCACATTTGGAGAGGCAAAAGAAAGAGTATTGAATCAATATGTTAGACCTGGTATATCCTTTTCCAGTGTTGCTGCCAACTGCAGAAGAAATGAAAGTGCTACCAAAGGCAATGTAAATAGAAAATCAGTGACAACCTGTACTCATGCCAGTAATTTCTAGCGCTTCTGCCTCTTCACAGGCTGTGCCAGTGATTTCTGGCGCTCATGCCTCTTCGAAGGTGGTGCCAGTGGTTTCTGGCACTCCTGCCTCTTCAGAGGTGCCAGTGGTTTCTGGCACTCCTGCCTGTTTGGAGGTGGTGCCAATGAATTCTGTCACTCCTGTTTCTATGGCGGCAAAGCCAGTGAGTTCTGGTGCTCCTGCTTCTTTGGAGGCAGTGCCAGGTGTACCTGGCACTCCCACCTCTCTGGAGGCTTTACCAGCTATACCTGGTGTGTCGGTTTCTTTGGAGGCTGCACCAGCTATGGCTGACTTTCCTGCCTCATTGGAGGCTGTATTATCACTAACTGGTGCTTGCGTCTCCCTGGAGCCTGCATCAGCTGTAGCTGGTGCTTCTGATGCTTTGGAGGTTGCACCAGTGTCTGACCATCACATCCCTCCTCAGGCAGCACCAGCTTTGTCTGGTGCTCCTGAGATTGACAATCCTCGAAAAAGGAATGCAGCCATAAACAATCGGTCTCCTTCAGGAAAGAGCAGTAACAAGGCAGTAAAATGAAAGCACTTAAAAGAGGTTCAAATTTAACAGCCTCAAAATCAAAGTAGAATTCAGTAATTTTATCCAGTGGAACTGTCAGGGATTAAGAGCGAAATGGGAAGAACTAAGGCTGCTCTTATAAGAAGTATCTCCTGTATGTAAAGCTTCGCAGGAGACCATAATTGGTAATAATACATGTCCCAGCCCACGAGAGTATACATCCTGTCATTCCCCTTACAACGTAAATATAGGAAGCCATGGGGTTGTAGCTTTATATATTCCTATTAGTGTCCAGTCTACACCGCAAGTTATAGGTGTGTAAATCCATTTGCAAAGAAAATATACAATATGGTCTCTATCTACCACCTAGTCTTCCCCATTGATGAATTTAAATCTCTTATTCAGCAGTTACCATGTCCCTTTGTTATTCTGGGTGATATGAATAGCAGAAGCCCTCTTTGGGGTGACATTGTCCCCAATCAAAGAGAAAGGTGCCTATGTTCCATCGTAGACGATGAAAATGTGGGAATCCTTAACACTGGGTAGTCTACACAGAAGCACCAAAACTCACATTATCAGTAACTGATTTAACAATATGCAGTGATAACTGCCTTATTGATTTTAATTGAAGAGTGATAAATGATAGATATACCAACGACCATTTTCCAATAGTGGTGAAAGTAACTTCAAATGTTTCATCTTCAAGGCTAACTAAATGGAACATTGGCAAAGCTGATTGGGCAGCATTCCAGGAACACAGCTCAGTCATATGAAACTACCTTTAAAGTTATTTATTTATTTTTTAGTTTTGTTTTTAATTTATTGCGGCGTCAATAACCTAGGTGTTGTCACGCCAGTTTTAGTAGCAATAATCAATCAATCAATGTTCTACGAGTATCATACTTGACCAGCGATATTAAGTTGATAAAGAAGGGAAAGGTAATTTCCACTCTTCTCTTAACAAATTATGAGCTTTCGGACTCGAACTCCGTAACGTTAAGTCATTGGATTTATCATCATGTTCCCAGGTATTAATGTTACTTCCAGTGACAAGACATGCTGCTTGTTTGGTTGAAAGGAAATTCTTCATATCTTTAAGTACATTAGTTGCTAATGCATAAGTCTCACAAGGCCTAAGATATAACTCTGTTTTCTCTTTTTCCCAACTTTCCCTTTCTTTTCCCCACTTGACCTTATCATCTTACCATTTGGCTTTTTCATTTTCCCATTTAGCCCTTTCAGTGGCAAAAAAAAAAAAACTTTCTTTAAATGCACATTTACTGGACATTTGGTATGCCTGGGTGGAAATGGTCAGGACTGCACCTGCGCAGAAGAGGTCTTATTTTGGGTCGGGGTTGAGAAATACCTCCTTAATCTGTAGACTTGGCAGTAATTAGCCATTACCCTTACTAGTATTGTCGTATATATCCAGTAAAGCAAATAATTCCTTGCATAGATTTAAATAAAATAGAACTTTGAAGTTTAATGAGTCAAAACACGGTGGGAAGTGATGAAATAAACTCAAATACATATCATACTAGTCTTTTGTTTCCCCTGTAAAATATCAGATATATTAGCTATCCATAGCCTTATATAGGTTGGCATTTTGCTCACTTTTAGAAGAAAGGATATAACAACTTAGGAATTATGTATGCTTCAGTACCCTTTGGTCTCTTCTTATATGGAAGTAATAATAATAATAATGATAAATACGAGGACTTAATTGACGACTTTCAATCTGAAAGACATTTATTATTTCTATGAACATGATGAAATACTGTAAAGTATCCAAAAATGCAACCTACGGAACTAAAAGAGGTAATAAATCATAGTAACCGATTTCACTTAGCTTACCCACAAAAATCTTCTTTCAGAAGCAATACTCAAAAGGATGTTATGTTATGGTAAAACATAGTGACAAATGAAAAAGATGAATTCTAACCTGGTCTTCAAAGAGCTATTATAGGTTATCCCATTTTTTTGTTCCCTTCACTGAAAGAGGGAACATCAAATGACCGACATCATGCTTCGTTGGCAAATAAACGAAACAAAGGGAGTTATACACATAGCCAGACAGAGGAGGTTCAACTACCGTTTCCCTGACAACTTTTATTTAAGCTTAAAAGGTGAGCGTACATTTCTCTGATGCTTTTAATTGCTGCGTGAACACAGATGGTCGAGAAATGGAATGGAAACCATTACCGAAAAGAAATTCAATGAAAAAACGAGATAAATCTAGTGAAAATGCGTCTGGGTATGAAAAGTACAAGTCTGCATGAGTTGTTCTAAACTTTTGTCTTTCTTCGTAGCGTGGTATATAAATACATTATGTGAGCACAGCATGGCACTAACCTAAAGCGTCAAATAAGTCCAAAAGTCCAATGTGGCTATATAAATACATATTTACTTGGTAAAAGTGATGGATATATATATATATATATATATATATATATATATATACAGTATACACATATATATATATATATATATATATATATATATATATATTATATATATATATATATATATCTTTATATATATATATATATATATATATATATATATATATATAATATGTATAAATCACAAAAAATATGCACGTGATTTGCTTATTAACTGGAGCCACAGGAAAAGCTTTGAAAAGAAATGGCAGTGCAGTTACTTTCGTGAAATTAACACATCTTTGAAAGTACTAAGCACTCTGTCGTTTCTTTTCAAGCTTTTCCTGTGGCTTCATCTAATATTTGCTTGTTTGTGTGACAGAGAGAGAGTGTGTGTGTTTTTCTGTACATCCCTGTACCCATGTTTTCAATACTGTACAAGGAACGCATGAATCTTATTATATACCCTGTGGCAAGAAGAATAGCTTGCTGTTTTCTGTTTATTAAATGATGTATTCATCTTAAACGGAAGACATTTTAATTTTTTGGCATTATTTTCTAAAGTAATATTATGTTGATCTGCCATATGATGGCAATAAAAGTGACAATATCCACTTTGCAACTACTTTTAGACAAAGTGAAATAAATATCCCCCTGTATCTTGACTTATACTACAGAATAAAGGGTTTGAGAAGTTCGGTTTTAGGTAGTTGAATAATATGTGACAAAAAACTGAATAAAAATTATAAACGTTCAGCCAGTGACATAAAATTGACAGGATGAAGGACAGGTTTAGAGAGCATATTCTGCTCAGAGGAGCAGAAAATATTCTGGCAAAAAGAGCGAGATAAATAAAGACAGTATACACAGAATAATTTTGAAATTAAAGGAAAGAAAACAGGTTTCATTTTGATTCTTGTTTTGAATTTTTAAGGGTATGGTGACAGTGAAATGCGAAGTCTATGCAGGCACAAAATATATTATTACCGAGAAATTTCTTGAACAAAGATATCTCGTGTGAAAGCAAATTAAGAACGATAAATTATTATTATTATCGTTGTCGGCCTTCATCCAAAATGGGATAAATAACAAATAAAATCATACCGGAATAAGTTGAATTAAAAATCGAATATAAGAATATATTACAAGAAAAGCTCCACAGTTGCTAAAGTAATTATTGATAGATCGTTCAGCCACTTGTTAGCAATCATTAAGAAGGAACTTAGTGTAAATTTACATTCTCGGGTGAAGAGGAAATGAGTCCCTTCGTCATATTCCACTTCTTACTAAAACCAAGAAACAATCCACAAAGATAATAATTAGTTACTATAGCACTGTGGTCCTTCAGTGAGAGAAATGTTAAAATAGTTTACTATATTTAGAGTCACATAATTCAGACAATAAGTAATCATAGTAGAGCTGAGGTTTTCACTTATCACGGAAAACCGTAGATTATCACACCTTTATTACCAAGCGTAGAAAAATATGCTTAACAATATTTCTCTCAGTAAATGGAGTGATATTTCTAGTCCGCTTCTCGGTTAATCATTTGAATAGAAGAATAATAATTGAGTATTATTCGTCTGCGGGAACCAGAGATTAAAAGGTAGCAGTAAATTACCCAAGTGAAGAAGACGGAATTTGTAAAAAAGTATATCTTAGTTTAACCAGACCACTGAGCTGATTAACAGCTCTCCTAGGGCTGGCCCGAAGGATTAGATTTATTTTACGTGGCTAAGAACCAACTGGTTACCTAGCAACGGAACCTACAGCTTATTGTGGAATCCGAACCACATTATGACAAGAAATGAATTTCTATCCCCAGAAATAAATTCCTCTAATTCTTCATTGGCCAGTCAGAGAGTTGAACGCTGGGCCAACAGCGTACTATCCAAGAGCTCTACCCCACCCCTCCAATGAAGAACTGGAGAGAGAGAGAGAGAGAGAGAGATGAACGCTGGGCCAACAGCGTGCTATCCAAGAGCTCTACCCCACCCCTCCAATGAAGAACTGGAGAGAGAGAGAGAGAGAGAGAGAGAGAGAGAGAGAGAGAGATTGTCATTCAGAGTTTTCCCGGGCAGTGCCAGGTTGGTCAGCTAATATATATGTTATGCCCTTTAAAACAGATTCAACATTTTGTGTAGAAATGTTTTACGTAACGGACCGTTTTGCGATCTAACTTCAGGAGGACCTGGCATTTCGACCCTTTCCCCCTCTAACACTCACTCCCCCTTAGGCCCTACACGCCTTTTTCCCTCTCCCAGCATTAGCATTCGTCTCGCGCATTCTCCCTCTCTCTCTCTCTCATTATCATTCTCACAAAAAAATGAAAAGGATCATCTAAGGAAACACAATCTTTCCTACAAAAATAGATTTATTATTTAAAACAACCCAACAATTAATGAATAAACCAAGCAAAGATTAAAATGCATCATAACTGAATTATCAAGTCAAAATAATCTAACTCTGACTAAAAATCTTATTATGGCTAATAGCCTGTAAATTCAAAACCTCTCACATACTCCATCTTAGACATTATAAGTCTAGTCTCAAAAGTCAACCACATGAGAGATATCGACATTGCAAAGGTTTTGCATTTGTCCTCTCTGTAATCACACCACCATGTTACCACAGTGTCACCACAATGTTCCCACAGACATCTGTCAAAAGAATTAAGCACAATAGTAATCTCCCAAAAACACAAGTCCAAAACATAATAATGAAAAATGTAAAATGCATGGTTAAATAATGGTAAGCAATACACAATAAAATAGAATATTAAAATGGTAAAAAAGTTATGTTCAACTTTCCACCCAAGTTCATAAATGTCTCGAAACCTGGTAAAAATCATAAGTTCACAGTTCACACATAAAAACGAAGAGTCTGAACTTTACCTTATTCTGCCAGTTCTAAGAGATTGCAACACTCAAAGCTAATGTCTTGACGATCTCGCTCCAGCTTCGCTAATGACGATCGGACTTACTTTTAGGCAGAATTAGACACAAAATCTAGATTTTCTAACGTACAAACTTATGTACTCACATATCAACTCGGTCATCTGATTCGCACACCA
>NC_089795.1:24052767-24085267 GCF_040412425.1 Macrobrachium rosenbergii
TACATTGGTCAGGCTCAAGCAGAATTCCTCTCCACAACCTATATGCCAGCATTGCAGGAAACCCAGTGCCATTCAAGAGGACAGCCATGCCTACTGGTTCCTCCAAACCAAACCCTCTGCCTAACCCTATGGTTATGGTGCCTCAAAGGGATTGGAGCTGTGCATTCTGTCAGGCATGCAAATCATATGGGCACACCAAAAAAATTGCCCCCAACAATACTCTCCAGCCATTGTTGCTCTAGCATCAACTCCAAAGTTTGCCCTGGGACCTCCAGCTGCAGGTCCTATCACTGTCACACCTCCCAGAGGTCAAATTCGACCCCAAAGGGTCATTGCTTTTGAAGACACTGGCACCTAAGTCTCCCTCATCGAAGCAACATAACGTGGCCGCCATTACCAGAATTGAAGAGAACAAACCCTTGACCACTGAAGTTATTAATGACAGCCAACTAACTCTCCCAACAGTCTGATGGAGGGTAACAATGGCCCCACAAAAGTATGATCAGCATGCTGGGAATAGTCGAAGTCCTTCTGGAGGGTATGACCTCCTCTTAGGTCAGGGCTCTCAACATAGTTCCCTACTTGTGCCTTACCAGAGTCCTGCAACTTCTCATTCTCTGTCAGACACTGCTTGGCAGTACAGCCCTGACGTCAAGCTACAGCCAGAGCCATACGCCTGACCCTCCTCAAAGTCCTGAACTTCCCAGGTAAATGTCAGGTTGCCCTGCCAACTATGACGTCTATGTACAGCCAGAACCAGAGACAGCCTGCATCAGAATCAGAGCCTGAGCAAGAACACTCATTAGATCTCCCTCTTGGAGACCACCAGGTCCCCTCCCTGACCCTCCAGAACTCGGTCTGAGCTACTATAATAGTAACAATGTTGGATCCTGAATCCATGGCAGCATCCATCTCCCCTCCCACTGAGGGAGAACCCTCTAAGCAAGGGGTGAGTACTCCCTCATCCTACTCATTAGCCCAGTCCTCAGAAGACATATTTGACTGATTATAGCTACTAAAACTGGCATCACAACACCTAGGTTACTGACGCTATAATAAATTATAAAAAGGAAAACAAAAAGTAAATAAATAAATAAATAACATTAAAAGTAGTTTCATTTGATAAAATATTAAACATATACAGTATGTATATATATGCATATATGTATATGTATATATATATATATATATATATATATATATATATATATATATATATATATATATATTCTTCTTCTTCTTTAACATGCTTATTTCCATTTTTGTATGGGGTATATGCCTTCTTTTTGAAGGACTTCTGATTTGGCTTTTAGGGTAGACGTGGTCTCAATCAGCTGCCCTGCCTGACATCACTACCCAGTAGCGTATATACATGTATCATACCAATGCCATTTCTCCCAGCAGCGAGCAGTTGCTGCGCCGGGTAGGTCGAGTTCAAGGCATGGGAGATATGTTATGTTTTTAGAAGATGTTGGGTGGCTTTGTTTGTGTGTATTTAGCCTGTAACACCCATTTGCTTTTTAAGCAACCTATCCGTTGATTACATACATAATCCTGGGGTGTCCATACGGATAAAGTGGTCCGCCTCTCTGATCAGTCGGCTGCGGATTTGAACCCGCGCACAGACCTCTGATAGTCGAGCTGCTGCTGTAACCGACTGTAATATATATATTATATATTTATAACTACATCTATTAAATCATATCTAGTTAACACACTATTTATACATACACATATTGCATATGTGTACAATTAAAATTTATTGAGGAGGCCTGCCTCCTAACAAAGATGGACAACTTTCCACATTACAATCCTCACTGAGATTAGTAGCGAGGATAAAATGTCCTTTCCCTGTCGCATCCCCAGGACAGGAACCTATGTCTCAAATTCCCAAGACTGGCACATTCGACTAACAAATGTCTCACAGTCAAGGAAACAATACAGTCTTCACAAAATGGAGGATTTTTGTGAAACTCAAGAACCCATGAGTTAGTCCTGTATGCCCAATCCTTAACCTGCACAACATCATTTCGTCTCCTTGGCATATACGGATATGACCAAAGAGACACTGATGACGTAATACTGTACATTTTTCATTTGTTGCAATATTTTCCCGCAGGGACTGCTAACACTTCTTCATTTTCTGACCTACTATAGGTAAACCGTGGTAGGCATCTTATGGGTTCTGGGAAGGTGACTGCTAACTTAGCAAGTTGATTGGCTTGCTCGTTCCCAACCACCCCAACATAAGAAGCCACCCCACAACATTTTACTCCTTTCCCCCTTCTCTTCAGTAGAGTAACCATTCCAGTATATCTAAAACCAGAGGGTTTAAAGAGTTGAAAGATTCTAATGCCTGAGGAACACTTTTTGATTCACAATATATAATGAAACTATTTCCATTCTGAGTTAAAATTTCCTTTAAAGCCTTTAAAATTGCATGCAGTTCCGCTGTAAAGGTAGATGCAACAGATGACGTGATGCTACTTGTTAGCAAAAGCTTCACATATTGAAGATGCCATTCGAACCAATACATCATTTGTGGAGCACATACTTCGAAAGCCACGCCGAGCAGGCAACAGATAGTTACCATGTTCCGAAGTACCACATCAAATGTATGTTCACTATGTTTTCCATAATCTTACACAAACATGATGTCAGAGCAATATGACGATAATTTTCTGTTTTGAATGGATCTTTCCCCGGTTTCACGAATGGCAGTAATTTTAACATCTCCCGAAACTTAGGGAAGATATTTTCTCGGTAAATTCTGTTAATGAGGCTTAATATGAAAAGTCTGGTAATTTCGGGTTATGCTTAATCATTGAATATGTCATATAATCCAGTCCCGGAGCTGATTCGTTACATTTATTTAAAGTTGATTCAAATTTTCTCATAGTAAAGGGTGCATTGTATTGTTCATTCCTTGATGTATTAAAATCATTTTCAACCTGTTCCATTACGCTTCTTTGAGCTGAATAGGATTTATCATCAATTTTCTTTGCAACGTTAGCAACATGATTAGCAAACTCATTTGCCACTAATCGGGGTCTGGTACCTCACACCCACTGATCTTGATAACTGGAGGTTAAGTAGGAGTAAACTTAATTGCTATTTTTTAACTCTTCCAAACTAAAGACCGAGGTGTTTTCGAATTTAGTGAACACATGAAAATTGTCCAAGGTTCCATTCATGCTTTTTTTAATTTCCATGCGGAAATAAGCTCTTGCTTTTCGAAATTCAACATGGTAATACTCACATTTTCGTCTGCGGTATCTCGAGAAAGCAGACATAGTTCTATAAGTTTCCAGGCATTTACGACTCCACCAGGGGAACTGGTCGACAGATAAACATGCCCTGGTCCTAGGTATAGCTTGAAGACCAATGAGAACATAATTGTATTAAAAAGTCGAGTCATCATCTACACAGGAAAGTCATCAGACGAGTCATCTATTGAGCACCTAGAATGTTGCCCAATCAGCTTTATAATGTTCCATTTAGGTATTTGATGATGGAGCATTTGAAGCTACATTCACCACTATTGGAAAATGGTCTTTATTAAATCAATCATTTATCACTTTCCAGTTAAAATCAATGAGCCAGTCATCACTGCATATGATTAAATCAATTGCTGATAATGTGCCTGTTTGAATGTGTAGACTCCCCAGTGTTGAGGATTCCCACATTTTCACCCTCTATTATGGATCACATTGCTTCCTAATGCCATGGATGTTTATGCAAACTAACACATATAAAAAGCATAACTTCAAACATGCAATTCTGAGCTCTCTTCATAAGGGCTTCGATACTGTACGCAACAGGGTAACTCGTGGTTCATTTTAATAACATTTTAGTGTAAAACATGATTATGTTACTAAAATGTAAGCGATGAGATATTATACTAAATAGTTTTAGGCCCTCTGGAACTACTCTGCATGGCGAAAGTTTAAATTCTGCTTGATTATGTAATGAAGCTATGAATTCTTCATAAAAAATATAACACGAGAAGCTGGTAATATATCATGTTGCAGCATGAACTTCTTATCAATTAAACGAAATGACGAATGAAGACAATCGCGCGTGTATTCAAATAAGTTTTTTTATATCTATTTGTCATATATATATTTTACGTAACGAAATATGTTAATTGTCTTCTCTTACAAAGCGTATCGCTTCAGTGTTCTCTTATAGGGATTTTAAGTTTGTCATCTTTGAATTAGTTTTTCGTCCGCTATATTTCACAAAGACCATGATTTCTCTGCCCAAATCCCCTGATATCGGATGATTCAGATAATAAAACTGATACTAATCTGCGTTATTCTGCATTCGTTTAGTTAACACCTTAGCATTACACTTTCTTGGTGCCTGTGACAGTGTAGGTGAATGTTGTAGAATCGTAATACCAAAGACCTTGGTTCTAAAGCAGCTGGTTGCCACTACAACCCTTGCCCTCTCCTTTTCACTTACGTAAACAATTAATTCCTTTGCTTAATGAATTACCCGTAGGGAACATGCAACCCGACCACAGCGTCAGCAACATTGGCAGCATATCCACACAGTATTGTTGCTTTGTGTAGATATATCGCCCATTTATGCAAGTGAATGCAGGCGATATCTTTGCGTATCGACGCTTGGTTTGAGCTTGCCAGTTTCCAAGCTAAAGAAGAATAAATTAATGATAGGAAATATTCAGCTATTTAGAAAAGTTTCATAATTTTATGAAAATGCTGTTTACAAGTATCGATTCACATCCACGCATAACAGCATATGTATACACTATTTCGCACAGCTATCTGCAACAGGATCTAGATACCAAAGCCTTCAGATCACACAATTTGGTATGTATCCCTAATTGGATAGAAGAGGATATGGATTTCAATTAAGGGGCTTCCTCTGTGCTGGACTTGAAGGATTTCCTGCGAGTCCACTCCGCTCTTTACCTCTCTTTTGACTGAGACGAAACCAACTGACGGACGGGAAAAAGATAAAAAACATCGTTGAAAATTATTTCATTTTAACCGAATAAGACGAAAGCAAAGTTTTTCAGAATGTGGAATGACAATGCCTTCAGGGCTGATCGACAGTTGTCAATCAAGAACATATTCATTTGAAAATGCATCACACGAATGATATGTCTACCCTTAAGTTTAATTTCTGTAACTGGTAGATACATAAACAAAGACAAGCAAAGTACAGCGAAAACCCACTATCTCGCCAACTTACATTTATTTCTTTGGTTACCATAATTTATTAGTAAAAATATGAACTTACAAACCAATTATGTGTTCTAAGGAATTGTTTCTCTGTGTATAATGATGTAAATTTAAAGCAATACTCTTAGAAGCACTTCCCTTAAAGCCCTGTCATGATATTTCAATTCAAAGATTACGAAATAGGGAATAAAATTTAACATCAAAATTTTACATCAAAATTACCTGATTTTTAATTATATACAGATTGCCACTTAATATACAAACTGCGGTGCCTCTTAGATTGTTTAATGAAAGTAGTAGTTTCAAATGTCAGATAGCTGAAGCTAACTGACGGAACTACTTAAGGGTCTTGGAAACGAAATGAGACTGTAACAACTTTTTAGTTTTCTGTAAAAGAAGACTACTGAGATGGCTATCTGTCTGTCCGCCGGCACTTTTTTTTGTCCGCCCTCAGATCTTATAAATTACTGAGGCTAGAGGGCTGCAAATTGGTATGTTGATCATCCACCCTCCAATCATCAAACATATCAAACTGCAGCCTCTAGCCCCAGCAGTTTTTATTTTATTTAAGGTTAAAGTTAGCCATGATCGTGCGTCTGGCAACGCTGTAGGACAGGCCACCACCGGGCTGCGGTTCATACAGCATTATACGTTGTCCAGAAAACTCAATAGCGCCGAAGAATCTTCGGCGTATTTTTTTACTTGTTAAAATTTCTAAGTACACGAACACTCTTCCACCGGGTCGTGGTATATAAACATGATAAACCCCATAGGCAGATACAAATAAACTACTGTGTAATATCAAAATCTGTTCTGGTTGAAAAATGCTGAGGACACTAAATGAAATGTAACGTTCTATTGTTCTTCTTACTGGCTCTGGGTTTTATGGCATGACTAACAGCTTATGTGACTTAGAAACATCTACACAACCGATGTCAAATTCTTAAGAGAAAGCTGCGGCAAAAAGTCTGGCCCGTTACTTACTACAGGATAAGCCGAGAGCCATACAGCAATAATTGACCACAATCAACTATGACTCCCACACTCCCACAAAAATTTTTCCTGCTCAGTTTCGCTCTCACACTTATCATTTAGAGCCTGCATCATGTTGAAAGATGATTAATATGATCTTGAGGTAATGTTGTTTTACTTAAATCTCTTATTCTCTTATAATGTTTTACTTTGATAAAATAAAAAAAATTAGACCGCACTTTCACAGTAAATGCTATAGAAGCAAAACTTTTAAAACTTGATGGAATTCATTAAATTTACATACAATGAAATTTGTAATGCTATCAAGGGATTAGTTTTGAGGATTTTTTTTTTTATTTTCGCTGCATATTTGGAATAAAGACGAGGCCTTTCATGCAGAATATTCATATAAAAATTCCAGATATGTTTCAATGCGATCAAAAACTAAAAACAAATAAAAGTATGAATATTGCATACGCTGGAAAAAATTATATTTTTTTATGTTTAACTTAGCCATCACATTATTTAATAGGTGTATATTTTGCAGTTTATCGCATCTGACTGATGTAAGTGTTTGGTCTTTTTAATGGCCCTAAATATCTGACCTGAATTTTACTTGATGGTAGTACGTAAAAAATCTTATATTAACATGTCTTTTTACGAATAAACAGATTCCCTTTAGAAAGTGAATAGGAGAAATCTTTTTCAAGTTTGCGAGGTAAAACTTAAGTACTAATAAGCCAATTGCCCCTTAATTAGATAAAAGCTCAGTAGAATTTCGGTAGGATCTCATCTGTGACTCGCAAGCAGTTAGTTTCAGTTTCTATGGGTTGATAATAAAAGCGGAATATGTACAACAATCAACTGAAAAAATGCACATGCATGGAGTAAATGTAACAATTACTTCATCACTTATTCTTAAACGAATGTCTGAGAAATGTCAGAGTAATGTGTGTGTTCAACATCCCATATCTCAAGTTGATAACAGAAAAGTCAGTAATTAACCTTGTTTCAATACAGCTCGAGCATATTGAATGACAATTTTCTCTGAAAATCTTTCGTGTTTATTATTCAACTTATTATCCAACAGACCCAGGAAGACAAGAGCATAATCAATTTTCAGAGGAACTTGCATAAAAGTTTGATTGTTGAAGTAAGATTTCGGTAAAAGGTTGACTGCTTGATAGAAAAGAAGCTAATAAATGATCGTTTATTTAGAGGCATTTTCAAGTTTACCTGTTAATCAAGTTTCTTTTCGTTTCTATTATATTACAGAGCAACTGATACAAAAATTTCAAAACTTCTTCGACAAAGCGTTAGAATCTAATTCATAATTACCTGATGATTTTACGCTAAAGTTTCAGAGGCCCGTGCAAATATACATTAAGATTCCTAGCAACTTAGAAAGGCTTCCTTAATCACTTTAAACCTGTTCTTCACCCGTGGGGTAACAGCGTTTTACAACAATAAAAGGGTACTGAAACAATATGCTTCAATTCGGCAGCTAACTTTATAAAGTTACATTTGAAAGATGATGACATTACGAATGAAGGCTTTAACGCAGAGACATCCTAGGCAGATTATGAAAGTCTAAATATTATAAAAGAGATTTCTAAGACAACGGAAGCTATTGATTTAATATTTGGTTGCACCTGAAAATGCAGAAATTTGCGAACCCACGCAAATATGCATGTATAATATGATCACAAATATTGTAAAGACAAGGAAGAACATTTTATCGTGCAAGCTTTCGAGATTGTTAACCTCATCATCAGGCTTAATGATTGACAAAAACTTTTAAAATTGTCGAAAACATAATATATTGAATTTTCTTATTAAAACTTAACAGAGACGAATAACGCACATAGAAAAAAATATTAAACGAAAATAAAAAAATGAAGATTAATACAAGAAAAAAAATTGAAACGAAAATCATATTTAGAACTAAGACTAGCAACTACAAGGTGAAATTGACCGTTAACCTTCACGAGGACCTATTGGAGAAGTAAATCAAACTACTGCTAATTGTATACCGGGCAAATTGCTACGCAGCTCCGGTTTCTTCTCGGAAATTAAGTCAAATCTGTTCGAACAAGAAGACAAAGCCGTAAATTCCTGGTCAGTGAAAGGATGGTCTTCTCTAACTTGTACGCTCTTATCAATGAAAATGTTGGTTGACATGGTAAGAATCTCGAACGCATAGAGACACTTATTTTGTAAAATTTTGTTTTCCAACACAGCTGTTTTAGCTAATAACCTCTGGCTTTCTTTAGCAACATCATAGCAGCTCATGTTTGTCCCTTCAAGACCTCCGCCTTGAAGACTGGAAGAAATGCTTGCTTATTGGAAGTTTGCCAGTTAATTTTCAGCGCCAAATATGCATTACCATTTGCGCTATTATAAGTCTTGTAAGTCTATCTCTGCTTCCATATTACTTCATATCCGTATCGAATGAAACCTAAAACATATTTAGTCCTGGTTTCCTCTCCAAGTTCCCTTCCAAAGCTATTCAGCTAGTATCAGCCGTTTCCCCGTGGACTATCCTCTACGACTACAGATGCTATTTAGGCTCTCCCTCGCTGTTGGGCAAATTTGTCCCTAATCAGTTCGTCTGTTTCAGACTTTCGTATTTGTTGAACAAGAAATTGAAAAAAAAAAGGTCGGTGTACATTAGTAGACAATAAAAAACACCTATAGAAACATACATTTGCCGAACATAGGTATATGGGTATATGTAAGAATTCAAACATCCAGAACAACTATCTGTTGCACATATGCACATACACACACACGCACACAAACACACACAGATATACAAGCACATATACAGGGAAATGCCTTAGTAATTTTTAGTTCTGTTCTATAAACTGCAATGTAAAAATTCGCTCACAAATTATACAGCTGTACTCCATTTACAAGCCTTTAGCAAATGGGTGAACATCACGATCTTATTAAGGACTACAAAATCCAAAGTGAACGGAGAGTTGGAAATCGTCCATATTATTCGCAGAACCAAGAAAGAGTCGACAAAACGACCGAAACCGCTTAGTTATTCAGAAGTAATAATTACCTAAAGGGTACATTTTAAAAACTAACCTGATTACAGCTTGGTCTCATTAATTAGATAAGGAAAACCTCTGCGAAATTCTGTGGGAAGATTCTAAGGAAACTGGAAAATTCTCGCGCAACAAAGCATCACTAATATAAAAACATACATTGAGGGAGAGGCTGCAGAATTTTTCATGCTGATATATAAACTAAAATGCAAAAATTCTCGTACATATTATTATAGAGCAAAACATCATTTAGAGTTCTCTGGATAATGGGTGAACATCGCGTACACATTAAGCGAACTAAGTGCTGGAAACCGTTCATTTTATTCGCAATACCAAGAAAGAGATGAAAAACGACCGATCCCACTTATTTATTCAAATGTACGTAATTACAAATTAAAAATGAAAACGAATGGAGCTTGTTCCCTTTAGTCAGACAAGGAGAACCTAAGCGAAATACCGCGGGAAGCTTCCAACGAAACTGAAATTTTCATTTACAGCAAAACCGTATTTCGTATTCAGTGTGTGAACAACACGTTTACATTAAGTTGGGCCATGACCAGGGTTCCGTCCATAAGAGCCTGATGGTGAGGGACTGGCTATAGGCTCATCTTGCAGTTGAGGTTCCGGAGTGGCCATCCACACATCACAGAATATATCGAGATTCTGTTTTAGGAAACTTTTACACTTTTAGCCTTTGTTTACAATAAATAAAAATTCTTGATGCGTGACGTTTATATAATCGTGTCCTTGACTTAAGATTAGGGTTATCTACATTTAATATGACTATGATGTAGTTATTAGCTCATCGAGCTGAGTCACTGTTGGTTTGCTTGATTATTTTAGATTGACAAATTTCCTGTTGTTTGCCTGAAAATATCAACCCATTTCATATTCGAAAATAAAAGTCGCACTTATACTACACAAACTGGGTATTCGCTTATTCATTTCTCTGATTTGAAGTATATATATATATATATATATATATATATATATATATATATATATATATATATACACATATATACATATATATACATACATAAATATTCATATATATACATATTAAAGCGACATTTGTAGCTCTTAGCTTGATTATATATAAATCGCGGTGTGATAAAATTTCATAACAAGAGCTGCGTGTTCCAAACGTACCAAATGAACTGTCATGGCGGAGGTGGGTCATTGTCGAGGCTAGTATATAAAAACAGTATACATCTCGGCAAGAGACTTATACCTCTATTGATGGCTCAATGGTTTTACGTCAACTGGAGTCGCTGAATATTTCGTCGCGGGTTCGTGTCCCACGATTCCAATTCATTTATCACTTATATAAATTCCCTTCGGCGACAATTCTCCAACGGAGATATACCGAGGTAGCGTGAATTTCGATATTATGTTTGTATTCATGATTATATAGGTATGTATATATATAATATATATATATATATATATATATATATATATATATGCATATATGTATATATAGGTGTATATATATACATTATATATATAGATATATATATATATATATATATATATATATATATATATATATATATATATATATGAGAGAACTGAGAATATTCAATGAAGGTGTGTGGTATTGTGATGAAAATTGTGAATGAAAACCTCTCTATATGAAAAGCTCAACTCCAGAGAATGTACAGAGCTTAAAAATGACGTGAACAAAACAAACCCAAACTTTACCATATTTGGACGGATGAGGCAAATTAGAATTATGCAGAAGTTACAGGAAGGAAAATTCCACACCAGGGTGAATCTAAACTTCCTGTTCCGACTTGATGAGTTCTATCAGATTTGGCTTCCGTCAGTGGTCTGGGTCATGGCCGCTTCCTGAGAAATCCGTACCTGCAAAAAAAAATAATATAATAATAATAATCGCATTAACAGACGTTAGCTGTGGCAAACATTTTTTGGAATACTGATACATTAAAGAATGAGATCTGACTCTGAATATCTAAATGAAAAAGCGAATAACATTTTTATTCATTCTTTGATACAAAACAGCCATTTCTTCTTTCAAATATACAGTTCTGGAAAAATATTACAGTTAGGTTTTTTTTAACTAGCCACTCCATAGCCGTACAGCTACATGCAAAGAGAAGTGTATGGCATATTTAAAACTACATTTAGTTTAAACTCTCGTCTTACTGAATAGATTTTGCATGATAAAATATGAACTAAATGAAAATTTAGGGGCTGAAAGTTAACATTTATTATGCCAGTATCTTATATTACAGAAAACCTAATAAGAAATAACTTTAATAACGTTGTCTTTAAACGAAAATACGATCTCGTCGGTTATCAGTTTCTATTTATCTTACGAAATAATGTTTACTGTGTCCGGCTAAAGGGAGGCTAACTTTTTATCGGAATTTTTTTATGAAAATCCGTTACATTTCATTTATAGTT
Organism: Macrobrachium rosenbergii; assembly: GCF_040412425.1. Lineage (NCBI taxonomy): Eukaryota > Metazoa > Arthropoda > Malacostraca > Decapoda > Palaemonidae > Macrobrachium > Macrobrachium rosenbergii. The sequence goes on from NC_089795.1 coordinate 24,064,442, forward strand.
ACACTGAATAATCTTTCTCAGCTGCATTCAAGATAACTATGTACAATTTTTGACAAAAAATCATTTCTCTTTCATTACCTTTTTGTGTGTATATATTTCCATATTTCATTTAAAAAATAGTGAATCGAGTGTTCGCTTAGTTTTAACGTTACAACACTGAATGTGCACATTTATTACATAACTGTCCGAATATCTTTTCTGTTAACTTGAACTAACTATAATTAGGTTCTTAATTTAAATCACTAGGCGGCTTTATTCCCATATGGCCTTTTAGTCTTGTTTGGCAACTAAGGCGAAAGACATTCGCATTGGAGGATAAATTAGCCAATTATCGACTTGGCTCTTAAAATCAACACCGGAAGGTATTCCATGACACTGGCGGTGGCCAACAGCCTCTTTCATCTCCCTTAGAAGTTGCTTGCTAATTAAGGTTCACTTGGGTTTCTGCTCTCTAGGTATTACAAAACTTTCTGGAATCTGATGAGCATTTTACAAACCCATTGCCAACGTTTATTCTGTGACGGATATCGCCAGATAAGAAAGATCGTTCTAAAACCACTGAACGAGAATCAAATCACAAAAGGATACAGGAAACCTAACAGCAAAAGAGACGCGCACACATGCACGCACATACAGTTATGGTTTACAGGGACAACGATGGAACTAGAAGGAAAGAAAATACGAGGGAACTGAAACTGGATGCTACGAAAATACATAAATAACTTGTTCGTTTCTTCAGTATTGTATTGAATCCCATAAAGTGGAGTTTTCAGCTAAATAACATATGACGATGTTACAGCAACAGCAAAAACGATTTTATCGTTGTTGGCCATTTAAACGTTTGAACATTTGTCTGTTGGTATGTTAATGAACTTTGTTATTGTCAGTAGTGTAAAAGCTATAAAGGCAATGATGTTTTTAGGTAATAATAGCTAATTATACGTTGCCATGTATCAAATGCACTCTGATTATCAAAAGCTTTTAGAATCTTGCCTTTCCTTCTTAACCCAGTATACAACAATAATGTAAGAAAAAGTTTGTGCATTTCTACAGCATTAAAAATTAAGTAATGGGAAAACCGCTCGTTCATCGCCGTTATTACGAGGAGGACTGCTCAGTCTTCGCTAGACGTTAGGTTACTGTTCTTATAGTCCTGTCACATCAATGACAAGTGCGTTGTGTTAGTAAAGGGTGTAAGCTTGTCCTTCTTAATAATATAGCCGAGTAAAAATTTAAACTGGCAGTTACATTAAAAAACCAAACGCAAGCATGCACTCATATTCCTTGCGGCTGTTTAGCTTATCAGTGCTCGGAAGGATCGAGAATTTTTGCTGCAACGTAAGTCCAAAAAAAAAAAAAAATTCCCTAAAAATTCCAGCGGATGTAAGTCAACCGTGTACTTAATACGTTTCATTCATCATATCCTCCACTCCGTTCAAGATATTAATCTACAGAAATCATTACTCTTTATAACTGAAAATATCACCAAGGCGTAGAAGAAAGCCTTTCTCGCATGGCAGAAAACTTTACTCTAAAACCGGCATTTGATAATACTCCAAAACCGGCATTTGACAATCTAAAATATTTTAATGGTTAAGGAGTATGTATAGAGGTATCAGCCATTGCACAAAAAAAAAAAAAAATCAGCGATGCCAGATATATTTACAACTGACACGACTTGTCACATACCAGTATTATCGGTTCAAGAAGTTGTACTTAAAACTAAATCGCATTTTTTCGTAATCCTTGAAAATTTAGAAGATTCTCTTAACAGTTTGAAGGTCAATTTACAGTTTTTACTTCATACTTAAATATTTTCAGAAAAAAGCTCCTGAACCTTTGAAGTGAATTGTATTCAGTGCTCCGTTTCATTCGATCAATCTCACGTACTGCTGTATCAAACCGGAGGTTTGACTTATTATCAGATGGTCATGCTGGGCTTATAATAGCCAGGTTGTATAGTAATATTTCAGTTACAATGGCCCAGAAAAAGTGAAACCCTCCTATCATAGTGTGGCACTTAAAATAGTGAAATACTCTCAACACCTGGATATCGCTCATTTCCATTTTATTGCTTTAATGTATGAAAGAACGAGTTCTCAGTTACTTTCACATTATAGTTCAAACTGGTTTAATTGTAGCCACTGTCATCAAAGCTAACAACAAAGCCAAAATATTATCAAGTTATTAACAATAAACAAAATATTGCTCAAATTTATTAACCACCGACTGAAATATTGCTCAGTATAAAACTTAGTCGAAAAGCTGCTTCAAAGGTAAATCGGTAAATCTAACAACCTTCGTCTAAAGAGACTTCTCCGTATGGAAATGCATTGCCATAAAGATTCAGGGTATGGTTCAAGTCTCCAGATAAGATAATTAAGGTTTAAGTTGCTCACATTAAGGTTTCACGATTGCCTTGTCAACTGCCTTCAGTTTGTTGAATATACTGTATATGACAATTTATGGGCTTTCAGAATTTCATCAGCAACTCTTATTCATCACAGTATGATTCTTGAAGATTCTAGTCTGCTTGGGTAATTTACCACTTACCAAACAAAATTAAACTAATTTCAGGTATTAAAGAGTAAAACACCGTAACTATTTTCTTAAATAATATTACCAACTTACAGAACATTACCTCTTCCAGGTTACATTAAGCCACCTTACATAAGTATTTTAAAACCCTGTGGATATTAAGACTCCACCAGGTAAAGGTAACTTAGTTCTTTACGTAGCTTCGGAATTTCGGAATTTGTGGCAAGGAAATCTAAATTGGCAATTTACATTAGGTAACTTAATTACTTTACTAAGGTTACAGTTTTTTACATAACTTTGGAATTGTGGCAAGAAAACCTAAATTGGCAATTTACATTAGTGACGGTAAGATCTTCCATTTATATGTGATATTTATTCAAATCTCTTATCTAATTACACCTTTTAATCAAAGTAACTATTGGCAAAAGTGCAGTACTGTATCAGTAACGCCAGGCTCCTGTCTCACCTCATTAAAATATACAGATGTAAAAGCAACGAACACCGGAGCTCTTGAATAAGAGGGTCTCAGTTCCAATCCACATCCTGTAAAGCAAAATAACTACGGCAGAAAAGTTGTTTGGACTTATTACAAATAAAAAATCAAAACACCTAAGATTATTATAGTAAAATATAGTAAAATATAAAGTTTTATTAACTTAAATGAACTAAGTCTTCACGACAGATCCAATTTGTTTCTGTACAAACCCAGCAGCCACTCAAAAAACCCTTGACCAAAGCCAAAAATAAATTTTTGGCAAATCAAGGAACAGGAGTCACCAAATGTGCTAAATTCAATGACCAACCAGAGAACGACCGTATCAAACGTCACGACATTTAGGGCCGTCGAGGAAAATTACAAAATGTCAATTTGCTAAGTTTAAGAGCACAAAACGTTCTGGCATCACTCGTCTATTGTATAAAATACTGTTTGTCTATTGTACTTAAAAGTGAAAATATAGGCTTATTCATTGTATGATTAGCACGAGTTTCGCTTAAATTAAAAGATCTACACCATTATCAGTAGCTCTAATGTTTTACGTTAATATTTCAAATGTTAAAAACCAAAACTAAATTAAAGAAAATCTTAAGTCTTTAAACCATTGCATCACTAAAAATTTATTTTGCTGAAAACTTTTGGAGTACAGATGCAAAATTAAAACTTGCAGTTATTGCTAAGTTTGGAAATTGGGATCAAAAGATTAACTTAAAACTAAGAAATATTCAGAAGTTTACGTTAACTATAAAATAAAACATTGCAAGATAAAAAGTTCATTTATAACTGCAAAATTCTAGAATTAAGCAATCAATATAAACGTTACGTTACTTTTAAACTTTTGAAACAAATAAGATTTCTTAATGCTAAAAATGTAATGTTGAAACCTGAAAAGAAAAAACCTCCCACGCACCCGCCGACAGGTCTTAAGGGTCCTTTACATTAACGTACTTGTCCGAGAGACTCGCCATACAGGCAAATCTCTTGTCTAAGAGATTTGCCATACAGGCAAATCTCTCGGACAAGTACGTTAATGTAAAGGACCCTTTACGACCCATCTGACAAGACATGAGAGGGAGCCTCCACCCCTACAGGGGCACCGCCCCTGAGGGGTGGAGGTAAAAAAAAAAAAGTTGGGCAAATTGTACACAATCATTTCGAAAACTTTTGTACTGACCTAGTTTTTAAGCCAAACATGGGCATAGTATTCCGTTTCTGAGTAATTTGAGAAACTTTATAGCTGGAGAATTTTGACCTGTTTCTCACAAGCGTAGTTTGCTTCATGAAATAGTAGATGTCAAATCTGGGCGTCAAATCTGAGTCAAATTTAAGCTGGAGAAACTTCATGGATGGAGAATTTTTACTTCTTTCTCAAGCCTAGTTTGCTTCTTGAAATTTTATACATATCAAATCTGGAAATAGTTTAAAATTAGAAATGTAGCAGGATATGGATTTTTTAAAGTAAGATATTTTATAACTAGAGATCTTTACAAGATACAAGGTAGATACAGCTTTAAAGGAAGGCTTCAAACGAAAGTAAAGATTATAACTGGGACTTACAATATCTTAACTAGCATTATCTTTACAAGAATCAAGGTAGATAAAGCTTTAAAGGAAGGCTTTACACGGAAGTCACAAGATAACTGGCATTTCATATCCAAATAAATTTAAATTAAAGCTAACTTCATGTACCATCATATCTCCTGGCCCTGAAAGCTACATCTGTACTGCATTAGTAAATGAAAACAGTTTTATCGTCTAGAAGCGAAAAATAGTATAAAGTAACAACTTTTTAAAAGGATAAAAATTTTACAAATAAAGCTGTCCGCAAATTACATTAGGATATAATTTTACATAAACATTTCAAGGAGAAATAGAAGCAAAAAATAGGATAAAGCAATGATATGATAACTTACGTTTAAAGGATAAAAAATTTAAATCAAAGCTGTCCGTAAATTACATTATGATATTTATATTTAAATAAAAATTTTCAAACCGTTTAATCCAAAGCTTTAAATCAAAAATTTTAAAGAGTTTGGTACAAGAAACAAAAATAAGCCTGTAGTAAAAGTATAATGTCAAGTAACAATACCTATGAACCCTTCGTATAAAAAAAATGAATACAAAATTTTAAAATCTTTGTCGAAGAAAAAAAAATAAGCCTGTTGTAACAAACATACGTCAAGTAACAATACCCATGAACCCTACGAATGAAAAATTTAAAAAGCTTAGTCCAAGAAACAAAAATAAGCCTGTTGTAGCAAACTTACGTCAAGTATCAATACCCATGAACCCTTCGAATAAAAAAACAAAAATTTAAAAAGTTTTATCCAAGAAACAAAAATAAGCCTGTTGTAACAAACTTACGTCAAGTAACAATATCCATGAACCCTTCGAATAAAAAAAAAAAAAAAACTAAACAAATCATGAAAATCTTAATGTTAAACTTATAACATTAACACGAGGAAACTTAGCCTTCGCAGAGCCTGGGAGAGTCGCCAGAACCAAACGTAGTCATTTTATCAAGCTACCAAACTCCAACAGCAAGATCAACAAAAAAATGCGCCGGATAACGCACTTCACGGGTCCAAAGTCGAAGACTAACTAGAAGATCTGCTGCTTGACCTGCACCCCAACGCTGTTGGATTGGTCACCATCAAGGACCATGGATTCCCCTGTCTTGAAACTTGGACGACTTATGCGGAAGAGTACTAAGACGTCCTTGGTTTTGTTGAAGGGGAAACTTAAAAAGAATTTGTTGATGCTTTCATCTTATAGACTGATTCTTCGTTCTATGACCTCTCGGTTCTTGATAAAATTCTCTGCCGTAACAGAAAACTTTTATCAATAATTTACCGAACAAGAGTATGAATATTCTTGGGTGTAATGCGTATTGTCACGCAGTAAAAAAATATTAATGTTTTATCCTAAGTTCCCACTCCAATGAAAGCGTTCTGCGAAACCTGAAAACTCAACTCGTCACATACATAATAATGCAGCCACATTCTAGGATTCTTTTATTTATTGAATTGCGTACCCCCTACTAATTGTCAAATCCAGATTGTCATCGCACTCAGAAAAAGTCAAGTCCTTAATTTTTACTTGAACGACTTGTGTGCTAAATTTTACTCAATACACTGGATGTAATAGAAGGCTAATTAAAAATGTGACAAAAATTAAGTACTTTGTTGTATTCACGAAATATACTCTCTAGATTGTCCATGTGCTGATACGGCCGCTAAAACACAAAGTTGTTCATAGTGAAGCAAAGGGGAACCGCACTTTGATTCAGCCACTTCTAATACCTTGAAATGTTATGAAATACCTAATAAAATTTAACAGTATCAATATGTACAATACGGATAACACTTGGCAAGTTGCATACCTTGGAAAATTCAAGTACATCTACCAACAGTCCAGTTGATGCCCAAGTACACAATTTATGATAATATCCCTGAAAGGGGACGACAACTTCGCATATCCATATATATTAAACACATATACAAGTTTCTTCAGTTAATCAATTCTTGAATCATTGCTGGAAGTTAATACAAACATATATTACAAATAAGTCATCAAAGAAATGGGCTACACCGAGTCCAAATGAAAGCCTGACATTTTTATAAGCAACTAGTGTGTAATCACCTGCGCTGAAATTCATAAACAAAAAAAAATAACAGTCTAGACTGATCAATATCACTCATAGCCAACATATTACAGTAAAAGCTTTCTGCAAATCAAACATCCAAAATTTTCCATCAAACCTGATATCAAAAAATGTAGAAGAAACCTTTTGACTCAGGTTAGGTCCAGTATACACACATGATTATGTGACAGTGACAGTTTGTCAGAGGATTTCTGCAAATTAGAAATTAATACTGTTCAACACTTCTTCGTTTCCCTTTCTGGCTTAAAAACTGGCATATGAGGACGGAATGAGTAGTTGGGTTATTCAGCCTTAAATGCTTCCAAGTCAAAAATTGGCTCAATAATCCCTCAATTGCTCCTTGATAAAGTTATCCACTAACTGCAAGGAACCTCTCTTAGGCAGTGATTTTTTTCAAATCTGATTGAAGCATAGCCTTGGAAAGAGATTCATTTCTCGAAAGATGGCTCGATACCTTTCCATTCCATAACAGGGGAACAACGATGCGTCCATCACTTTTTTGTTGAAATTTCTCAAAGTGTAGTCCACAAGAAAGTTATTGAGCTGATCAGATTCATCACTGTAAACTTTCTAATCATAGTTCAAATAAAACTGACTTTCCATATTGAAGATTTAATCAGTTGCTTCTTGTAGTTTCCTGTCAAAAATAGTTCCTCTATCTGAAAGGACAGTAAAAGAACAATTTGTCGTAACGTAACTGAGCTCGTAAAATTTATCATTCATAGATACACTAAATAAGAAATTGCAAGGGAAATTGTAATGTGTATCGTGTTCAGTGCAAGAATTTTCGCCCCTTAATGGTTTGGAAGTTAAAATGGCATTACCTTTTAGGGACTTAAGATTAATTAGGAGCTTATCAACATTCCCCATAAGCATTATTCCTAAAGAAGTTTCAATATACACAGACGAATTAGGACTCCCCAATACTGTCTCTTCCCAAAAGAAAACGTGAAAATTCTGCTCCTAACAAAAGCTGAACATTATCAATGCTTTGAGAATTGGCTGATAGAAACTTGTCAGCAATGCAAAATGTTTGCTGTGCATTATACTAACTACCTGGCCAAGACAAGGTAAATTTAATTGCAAGATTATAGAGGGTGCAACTAGAGCAGAAATAGCAAAGGTTTTAATTCCCTATCTTAATAGGAACTTCAACAAGATTATTAGAATATTCATTTTGACTATTAAACCCTTTCACAATAAGTTTCACATTTGTAGTTAAAGACTTGAAATTGTAAAAGGAAGCCAACTTGCTAGATACAAAAGTATTTTCCGATCCTGAATCCTTAAGACCCCTGTAAAGCTATCCCACTGCTTGCTTCCTTGGAAGACTCAGTTTTATTATTAGACACATCAGGACTAATTTTCCAACACAGATACACCGTGTGATACTGTGAACAATGTGAAGAAGGTCTTCGAAATCTGAATTTACATGCTTTAATGGCGTGATTAAAATTACCACATTTTACACAACCTTTATGCAAATTTAATATATTAGTTTTGGAAGAATGGGTACATTTATATTTTAAATGAACACTCAGAAATACGGCCTTAGCACAAAAATTACAAGGTTTGGTAGGAACCGTACTAGTTTTAAGAGCTATTGCATTAGTCTTCTCTTGGAATGGCTTGGAATGACAGACAGCTTTATCCATAACTGATAATTGACCTTTAGCCTCACCTTGCTCATACCTTTCACAGGCTGTAAAGAAATTATCCATTATTTGCTTAGGTGATGGATGGGTCACATTTGTGATATGAACCAGATGAGACTTAAATCTATCACTGAGAGCAGACCAAACAAAATATATTTAAATACTTGAAAGTTTCGACTATAGCCGTAAGTTTTGCTATAAAAACAAAAGGTCCTCTCCCTCTTTTAGACGTAAACAAGTCAGTTTCTTAATTACAGCTGACTTTCTTAATTACAGCTGACTTACGTAATTCAATCGAGACAAACGCCTGAATCAGGAAGTTTTTGTCCTCATTGCTACTTTGTTTGCCGGCCTCTAGTGAGCCAAGTAAACATTTAACTCCACTTTCTACTCTGGGTCGTGGTTTCAAATTTTCTAATGAATTTAAAAAAAACTTTTACCTTCCTTGCTTAGGAATTTTGGGAGAGGGGCAGTTGATGAAAGTGGAGGGCTACTAGCATTTACACTCACATCCAATAAAGGCACAATACCAGAAATTTTATCGCAGTTAAATTGACACACACAAAGCTTAGCTTCCAAATCCTCGTCAGTAAATTCCTCTGAAAAATTTAAAGTCTGTATTTTGGATTCCAAGTCACTTAAACTCTTCCTATACTCTAGAAGAACTTCCCCCTGAGATATTTTAATTTTAGTCGTATTATCTAATGAAGGGTATTGTGAGGAACGATCAGCACAATCTGTAACCTTTTTCCTAATAATTTTACTTTCAATTCAGCCATTATGAATACAAATAAACATACAGGCACCAATATAGAACAAGTGTAAGTACTGACAACTAATACCGCAGTACACGGAGGAGATTTCTAAACATCAAAATACCAAACGACACTTGGTATGAAACAACGTTACTAAGAAGCAAAAGCCTTAAAGTGACGCAAAAAATAGCGGAAATTCAAAATACTAGATTACTTCGTAAAGGGATAAACATTAACTTAGAAATCACATAAATAGTATACACTGAACTCAAAATAAATCAGTAAAAAAATTAAAAATTTTAACTAATAAATCGCAAAAATAGTACGCACTGAACTCGAAAACAGCAAAAAAAAAAAAAAAAAAAAAAATTCAAAAACTTTTGCAAATGAAAACTTCCAAAGAAAAAACCTCCGACACACCGCAATTCACATCCTGTATCACGTACCTAACCTATAATACAAAATCCTGTCACGGTTGCAATGCGTTGAATTTTATTCAATAACTTGATTTTTCCAGTCTTCCTGGGAGCTTATTGTATAGTCTTGGAGCGGCAGATTCAAAGTTTCTAAAGCCTACTTTCGAATTACATTTTGGCTCAAATCATTTGAGTCCATCTGTACCTATTCTTGTGATGACAAATAACAGTCTAGTAGCACACTTAAGTCATGTACTCTGTCAGCGATCGAAACTATATTTCTATTTATATTAAGCTGAAAACCACCAAGGTTTCTTATTTCATTTTTCCTTCCTACCAACATAAACTCAGTTTTATTTTCATTTAATTTCAACTGCTTAAATTTTATCCATTCCTTACACTGGTGAGAACATCATTTATTATCTCATTTGTATTATCAATATCGTTTATGTAAAAACAAAATCGGTTCGTAAACAATATTATATATAACCAGTCAATAATACTAACAACTAGTACAAAGTTAAGCAAATCATTTAATAAATTTTGTGATCATATGTGTACATAAAAGAATTTTAATGACATTTAAGTACTACAGTTATGTACAAAATCATCTAAACAAATGCTAACACAAGGTACACAAAAAGTAGCAACATATACACAAAAATCATTCACATCGTAACTGTTGTTACGCTATTGCCAAAGAATACAAAAACAGAAGTAGCTACAATCAAGGAGAAAACACTCCCATCCTCTCAACCAGTCACGTATCTAATTATACTGATACATTTCACAGTACACAAAATTCAAAATAAGACTTACATCAACAATAATAAATGGTTTTTTTTTTACCAAACATTGCCATTTCAACTTTCTTGCCTCAACCAGAAGTCTATTCCGTCAGAGTTAATCATATAACATAGTAAAACACCATAATAACTCTACTGTTACTTACATTAGAAAGTATATGAAATATATTTTGCTGAAAAAAAGTTACAAATATTGCTCCCATATCTTGTTTTTATTAACCATTTATCGGGGTTTCGCTTCCCTTTAATACGAGTATATTCAGTGGTCTCATTCTCATTTAATTTTTGCACCCACATCTAATATCCCAAATTATATATATATATATATATATATATATATATATATATATATATATATATATATATATATATATATATATATATATATATATATATATCTATTAGTGATAATTTTAACTTGATGATTTTAACTGTTGTATTTCTGTCCTCTTTTTAACTTAAATTGGATGTCAAACAGCAGAGAATATCAAAAATCTTCTAATGTCTGCAACGCTAAATAGCACTGTTTTCATATAATTAACTACTATTTCTACTGAGGACACAGAAATAAACAAGTGAAGTATTGTTTCTGTCATTTTCCAATGTGAACACAAACCATCCTCCTTCAGTCTGAGAATTCAAAGTCTTTCATTTGTTGTTAAAATCCCATGTATATATCTGAACATTAGGTCATGTTCGTTATGTATGTGGGTAAGCTTAGATTTTCCCAGGTTATTTTCCATTTTAGCAATGGAAAGGAACTTTCAACTTTGATCACCACAACTTGGAAGTAAAGGGGCTTATGAATTTAGTTTGTTGGTCTTATTATACCAATAACAACAGGGTAGAAACTTGGAGTCAGATAAGCCATAGTTTCCAAACATTTAGAAGGAAGCAAATAACTCAATCTCATTTGACACTAACAAGGGCAAAGTTCAAATCCCTTTAGAAAATCTTTAATACCTGAGTTGATTTGAAATTGCCATATTTTATAGTAGATACTTATTATAATTTAATTTCTCTTGTCTTATGTAGATATAAAGAATTCCTGCATAGTGGGTTGTAACATCCCGTTCAGATATATTGGAAAATACTTGTATTTATTTTTGTTATGTGTACTTTTGATGGTGGTAAGGTGCGCGCTATGTACCCAGGTCTCGAAAGTACCATTGTGTTTGAGATTATTGCTTTTTGAAAAATGTTCAGTTTCGTTATAGTTAATAGATTCATAGTTGTCCCTATTTTCTGTGAGATTATATCCCAATTGTATGCCCATGTATCTGTGTAGTTATTAAAAAAGGTTATACCCAATGTTTTGAGTTCGTCCACCGAGTGTAACCAAGAAAGTGTCCAAGAGTTCTCAGTACTCCATTCACCAGTACCCACAATTTTAACTTTCTGTTTATTTAATTTCGAATCAGTTGCTTCCTTAAAGGCTTGACTTTCCTTGTAACAATAAAGTAAAGAAACTTCAGATGTTATAATAATACTCGTGTCGTCGGCAAACCCTTCCGTTTTTAAATTCCTTATTGTTTGGTATTGTTAACTCCTTAATATTATCATTTGATATTATCGCCCTATAGAAAGGTTCTTGAAATATACAGTACAGTACATTAACATTGACAGGAGACAACCTTGTCTGACTGACCTGAGAACATCAAATGGTTCCCTAAGTTTGCCCCCTATAATTACCATACTCTTACAGCCGTTATATAAAGCTTGTACAATTTCCACAAACTCATTTGGTATCCCACATTTATTTCAGATTAAAAATAAAAATTCTGTGTTCACCCGATCGAACGCTTTGCACCAATCCAAACTAAGTAAGGCACCTATAAGTTTATGATTATTTATAAAAATAAAATGCATCTCTTGTTAGATTGCCATGCTGCGTGATGGATTTCCCACTGCCTATGCACAACTGCTCAGGGAAAATAATCTTCTCTGGCGGCTCATGCAATCTATTTTTTTTTTTTTTTGCCAAAATTTTATAGTCAGTATTCAGAATAGTAATGGGCGTCTCAATTTCAATGTTTGTCAAGTCCTTTTTCCCTACCAGTTTGATGATCCCTAATAGCTGGTTTTCATTTACACGCTTATCGTCGAGCATATATTGTAAGACTTCAATCAGATCCTCTTTAATGATGTTCCAGAATTTTTTGTAAAATTCAGCCCGTAGTCCATCTATCCCTGGTGACTTCCAAGACTAAAATTTTTCATTAAATTGTTGAATGTCTTTATTGGTTAATGTTTTTTTGGTATTCTTTTAAAAAATCACCCGTTGTTTCTTTATTACAGAGCTGTGTAAAAATCTTCCTCGCATTTTGCTAGCAGTTATGCTGTATTTATTACCGTACCTGATTCTGTCTTTAAGCTACTCAGCTCCATAGACCTACTCCTACCTTTTTCTTCACCGAGAAGGAATGAGGATATTTTTTCTCCTTTAATATATTGTTCCATTTTCGTGCTTACTTGAATTCCTTCCATAATGTCGTTTTTAATGAGATTTATGCGCTCTTTCACTTGCTGAATTTCCTGATAGTAATTACCGTGTATATAGTGCATTTCATATAATTGTCCAAGTCTTACTTGCATTAATCTTAACAATCCATATTTCTCCTCGGATTTCCTCTTAAAATATTGAAAAAACCAGTCCTTCACACTACTTTTTGCCCATAGCCACCAGTCTAACGGGTTTTCAAAATTTCCTTTCCTATCTTATATTTTCCTGCCAAAATGCTGTGAATAACATTTCTACATCCAAATGTTCTAATACTTTTAACAGTTACCTTCTAGTACTCACCTCTGTAATTTCATGACCACCATGTTCTGATCAGAACAGGTAGTAGGGATGGTACCTAATGCAGTTATAGAATTAAACAGTTTCTTCTGTAAAGTCTATCTAGTCTTGACCCATCATTATCCCTAATAAAACTATATTCTGGCAACCCCTTCTTGAAATAATAAATGTCTTTTAACCCTAAATTAAGAAATTAAACAAACGAGACTTCGATACGAGCGCTCTGCTTCCTCAACTACAGCCTTTAAGACTCATGAAGTCACCAGTAGTACAAAGATTCCACATTGTGCCTTACAAAGTATAAGATATCTTCATTAAAGAATTTTTCCCAATCATCTATATAATTAGAACTTGTAGTTCTTTATATATTTACAATAAGGACTGTATTATTTTTAAATTAAAATCTTACTCCTATTATTCGACCTATATCATCCAATTCGGAAGACAGAATCCGTATATCCTTTCTCTTCTTTATACCTAGTAAAGTACCTCCTCTACCTGTTATTGGAGGGTTAAGAATTGTCTATTTGTTTCTTTAACATATTTATGGTATTAATATCTTTTACATTATGTTCTTGAATTCATATAATGCCAATCTTATAATAACGAATTAGATACATCAATTCCATTTCCTTTCTTATCTCATTCAGTCCGTTTATGTTTAATGCTGCAATGGATAAAACCATTTTTTATTTTTTATGCTTTTTATATAATTATCCACTACAAGTGGTTTTGTTTCCTTCCTTTTTCCGTATTTAAATTCTCTCTTGTAAATTTCATCCTTCCCATACTTTCTACGTTTAGATTCCATACTTTCTAATTTGCTATATCCACTTCTTGTAATTGGGCCCGTTCTCTCTCCATTCTGATCACAGCTTAAAACGCTATCGTCCTCACTTACTTCCATGTCAGTTGGTTGGGCATCATCATTTACCTTATGAATTTCTGCAATAGTTGTACGCAGAACAAGTTCGTTGCATGAATTATAGGACACTTTTTCCACTCATTTTGTATGTGAGTTAATCGTCTTGAGGATGTTGGGTTCCCTAACTACTCGGTTTCTACTTGTTCCTCCAAGTTTCCACCTAGTTGTTTAAATGGCTTATTTGAATCCCCGTGGTGAGGATCATTATCGGCTCATTAAGTACTGTGCGTTTGCTTGAATTTATCACCTTTTAGGTTCTTGCTATTTGAATTTGAAATAATGCCAGGAAGTCCACCTATATGAGGATCATGGCTTTTTTTTGAGCCTCTACCACCATAACATTTTTTTATATATACAATGGATAATTTATATCCACATACAATGATAAACGGGGGATGTTTGTCTTGATATCGATTTTCACTGTTCTTACACCATTAGGAATGCCTATCGCCATACCATGAGAGTAAGCATTTTGTATAATGTTGTAAGCTTTGCCGTATTTTCTCAAAACGTATTAATAACCTCGTCTTCCGAGTCAAATGGGATATGTTTCACCGAAGACGAAGATCAGACTGCTGCTTAAATTGACTATTTTGATGGTTTCTCCCTGTTCAGTATCGATGACCTTGTTCTCATATTTGATAACAAAAGCGTCAAAGGTTGTCTTATCATTTAACTTCACTAATAATCTTGTTATTCAACATGTGTTGAAAACCAGCAATCTCGTACGTTTTAATCCCTAATTTCCCAAAAACAACCTTGCATGCCAGTTCGTAGGATGGATAACATGAAAACTGTATTCCAAAGGAACTGATCCTCTTGATAATTCCGTTCGTTTTGGAAGTAAACCTAAGCACAACCGGCTTTGGTATCTGATCTGAGAGAGCAGAGCACCAGGTTGACAATTCTGGCCTCTGCAAGAGCTCAGCTCGTAGTCCTATAAATACATAAATTAAAAGTTGATAAAGTAGAAATAGCGATAAACAATCCTAGAGAAAGGCAGATCCACGTTTTAAGCATTATTCCAGTAAAAAAATGTATACTAGTATAATGCTTATAACAAGGATCAGTTTTCCTTGTCTAACTTTAACTAGCCCTTTTTATCTTTTATTTTCGTATTTCTTTATTTTTTTTTAAAGATAGCGGTATTGGGCTAAATCAAAACTGTTCAGCATGAAAATGCACCAAAATGGGTCACCTATGTAATATCGGTAGCTCAAAATGTAGTTAGTGATAAAGGTTACACAGCTAGACTGGAATGTATCTTTAAACGTGTATGGTTGTGAGTGGAAATGGAACCCAGGGAGGCGGAGTAATGAAGCTTTGTGTGGAGGTAATGAGAAGTAAGAATAACGAATGGCAGCGGATGAAGGAAGAGCTAATTAGCAGGATAAGGAAGGAAACGGGACTAAGCTCAAGATTTAGAGGCGAAGGCGTATGACATAATCAGATCAGAAAAAGTAATTTAATATCTTTTTAAATCTCCAAACGCATTTTAAACAAATCTCCTGAAGGAGAGAAAACCCTAAACAAATTTCTGGCTATTCGTCATTGCCCAGATTCTGGCATATCGCTTTTCTCGGGCTGCCCCCAATTCTTTGTTCATTTGTTTCCTGTCTTTCCCCTTCCTCATTCTTTTTCCGTTTACATCCTGATCACCTGAAACTGAAATGTACTATGTATATTGCAATTTTATTATTACTCTGATTAATATTTAATAGATGGGAGGATGAATGATTATTGATCAAGATTATAACTATCAATATCACCAATAGCAACAATGAACTCAGCAGCATACTGCTAGCTCTGTCTATCACCACAGTTAATTTTCTGGTAATTATCTGCAATGTTTCTTCAATGCAATTTTAAATTTCAGGTCGTTTCGTTAAAAATAAAAAAAACAAATCAACTATTGAGCCGGGCTGATGGGTCAAAAGGTCTTTCGTAGGTCACTTTCAAAACCTGTAACGTTAATTGTATACCACTAGTTAAATGTCCACGCTATTCCTTGGCAAGGCGAGCAATTAATTTATGTATGTATTTATATGGCGACATTATGTTTCTTTGTATTTCCAGATAATTGTCCATCAGGGTTCCAGAGAGTACACATTAGCTTCGTGCGTTCATGGAAGAGTCTGTTGGTTGGAGTTATGATCCTCAGATTCAAGTGTTTCCACTTGCCTTATAAAACATTTATGACCTATAAAACATGTAATACACCATGTCATAAGTCTGAGGCTTTAATCTGAACTACTGATAAATGGTTACCTGAAAAGTTACTGTGATTAACTGGATACGTCAACAACTGTATTTCTTTTCGTTACCACTCTCTTTGATTTCCACTTGAAAGACCGGAGTATAGTCCCTATGTGAGGCAGAAATTTATTTCTGTGAAACACGTTCCCATGTATTCATTTCCATATGTATATATATATATATATATATATATATATATATATATATATATATATATATATATATATATATATATATATATATATATATATATATGTATGTTTATGTGTGTGTGTGTGTGTTTTGTATGTGTATGTATATATATATATATTGATATTTTCTATATATATATATATATATATATATATATATATACTGTATTTCTTCATAAATATAAATATATATATATATATATATATATATATATATATATATATATATATATATATATATATATATATATATATATATACCACACCAAAATCATTTAATGAATTTTCTCATCATTTTATAAATGTTATTTAAAAAAAAGACAATATTGACACTTATTTTTGTCATTTCTTCATAAATATAAAACCATTAAAAGTTATATATATATATATATATATATATATATATATATATATATATATATATATATATATATATATATATACATATATATATATATATATATATATATATATATATATATATATATATATATATATATATATATATTTGTGTGTGTGTGTGTGTGTGGGTGGTGTGTGTGTGTGGGTGTGTATGTGTGTGTGTGTGTGTTTAATGGATTAAGTAATGATATGACAAAAAATAAAAGTGGTAATATTGCTTTTTGCAAATCATTTACAAAATAATGAGAAGTTTTATTAAATGATTTTTTATATATTTATATGTTAATCTTAGTAATATATATATATATATATATATATATATATATATATATATATATATATATATATATATGTATATATATATATATATATATATATATATTTATATATTTATATATATATATATATATATATGTTTTTGTGTGTGTGTATAATTTTGTTACATACCCGTGTGACTTTTTTATGTTCACAAACTTTACTCCATATCGAATTCACTATACCTCTGGAATAAGTTGAACACAAGGAGAATATAACAGATAAACGATTCACCTGACCAGGATTCGAACGAATTCTCTTTTGTCCCTTTTAATTATAAGTAAATCTTCGCAATCTACACTCTAGATTAAACGAAACAGCATCTTTCTCGCAAACCCGAAACCACCAAACCATCGTTTAATCCTTTCTGCATCTATCGCGTTTCAATTACTTTCCCACGAAAGTGAGATTGACGCCGACCCGATCTTTTATTTAGTTCAGGGATACTAAGAACTAAGCCATTAATCACATGCCTCCTTTTCACTCTCATTGAGAGCTAACCGGAATGAAGTTTGGTTCTCTGAAGAACCCCTTGCGGAATTCGATATGCGGATAGGTCTGTGGTGCATCTCTAGACTGTGACTGAAATAATGAGTGAAAATCCACATTTACATATATAAGCAAAAATCTTATTTTTCAAAATAGTAAAACTATTAAAAATGGGACCTCCCATTTTTGGTAATATTTTGTATTTGAAACAAGAAAGTTTTTGCTCTCATACATAAAATTGCCGATTTTTACTTATTATACAGATTAGTTTTTGAAGAGGGTCATTAAATTAAATAAAAACCTAACTGGCTAACCTATAGCAAGTTTGCTGTTTTGGAATTTAATCATTCCCATGTCCCAGTTAAAATTCATTTGTTTCGCATATATTGAAACGTACCACAACGACCAATTAAACTAAGATAACTCAATTTCATGAAAGATTACAATGATAGAATACAATTTTTACTAATGCTGTAGCTAAGATAAATTAATTTTCTTTGTATCCATGCCTTTATATGTCAGCATAAATATTTGCCCTTATTGTAACGAAGCATTTTTTGCTTGCATCCAAGTTCAAGTAAGCTGCATTTTGTAGAAAATAATAAAAAAATAATTTTGCTTTGGTGATGTCATGGGGTTTTGTTGCTGGGATTCTAAACGAGAATTATCTTTTCAAACGTAATAACAGGCTCCTCGTTTAATGAAGCGTCGAGACCCGGAGCCAACTCGTTATGTAATTTTCAGTGGGGAAAAAATTAATATTGTCGAGTTAACTTGCCATTCCAGGCTTTGAGTGTTGTTGCTGGCTGGTAATTTTTGGTATTTACATCAGTAAACGTTTGTGCTGATGACCTATTCATCTAACCACATGTGTGTGCACAAACATACACACACACACACATTATATATATATATATATATATATATATATATATATATATATATATATATATATATATATATATATATATATATATATATATATATATACAGTATATATATATATATATATATATATATATATATATATATGTACTGTATATATATATATATATATATATATATATATATATATATATATATATATATATATATATATATATATATATATATATAATTATAGCTGTTCACGTACATAAACGCTCATAAAACATACAAAAGTGTGATTCAGCATCGTCAAATACAATTCAGCGAAGGGTAAGAGGAACAAATACCAACCTTCTCTGGGTTTCGTTTGTGAAAAAAAATACAAGCAGAGCACCAGAGTTAACCTGCATGTTTATATACTGTGTATATACATACACACATATATATATATATATATATATATATATATATATATATATATATATATATATATATATGTAGAATCTACTGGTCACTTTTACCAGACACATATGTAATTCTAATAGCCACAATGCCCTCTTAGCTTCTCGAATTCTTCGCTTTTTGGATATGCTTGTAACTGCGAAGCCGTGACATCCAAACACAAGAAATTGAAGAGACTTGTGATTTGCCGGTCGCGGGAGACGAACCCGGGTCGCCTTAACCACAAGGAGGTCAGGGCGGCAACGTGACCTCCTTGTGGTTAAGGTGACCTGGTTCGTCTCCGCGACCGGCAAATCACAAGTCTCTTCAATTTCTTGTGTTTGGATGTCACGGCTTCGTAGTTACAAGCATATCCAAAAAGCGCGAAGAATTCGAGAAGTTGAGAGGGCAGTGTGGCTATTAGAATTATATATATATATATATATATATATATATATATATATATATATATATATATATATATATATATATATATATATATATATATATATATATATATATATATATATATAAAGCTGATTCATTACTCGCACAATGAGATATTCCTACCATAACGCCGCGTTTAGCCGACTTTACTTTCCATCGGAATCTATGAGTAATACGATTCTTGGGAAATTAATTTGCAAAAATTGATGCACGAATAAATTTCCACAATCAATTGTTTGTATCTAGGGAACTGTTTAAGTTAGGAAATGCTATTTTCTTTCATATGATTATTGTCTGATTTCCTTACTGCGTTGGATCAGATTTTGCATCGACCGTCAAAATAAAGACGAAAGATAAATTATTGGTGGATTTCAAACTAATGTCCTACATGTTCTTAAATAAAAGATTTCTCTTCTAATCAGATGGTTACTCTGAGAAGCCAACTGATGTTATTAAAGTTGCTGTCAATACAATGTGATTAATGCACTTAATACTCGTATAGTATATAACATTTCCAAAACCTTACAAAACAAAAGTTTGTGTTTTTAAGTTGTAAGATGATGATTATAATAATACCATAAGGATAATTTACGTTATCGATAACATGGAATGTTTCCATTCCAACTCGAAATGGTAAAGCTGTACCTGCTCCACAGTTCCCCATTGGAGGGTGGGTAGAGCTCTCGGCTAGCACGCTGTTGGCCCAGCGTTCGACTCTCCGACCGGCCAATGAAGAATTAGAGGAATTTATTTCTGGTGATAGAAATTCATTTCTCGTCATAATGTGGTTCGGATTCCACAATAAGCTGTAGGTTTCGTTGCTAGATAACCAGTTGGTTCTTAGCCACGTAAAATAAATCTAATCCTTCGGGCCAGCCCTAGGAGAGCTGTTAATCAGCTCAGTGGTCTGGTTAAAGTAAGACATACGTAGCGTGTCCCTGCTCCTGACAGAACCTGCGTTGGTTTGAATTATACATTCACTGTTAAATAATTAACAGTGCATAATTACAATGATATCTATTGCATTATTATTACGTATCTTCATACATAAAGTTGCTTTGAATTATTACCTTGTACATGTTATGCACGAAGTTCTGCGCACAGAAGGCGGCTATGCAGGTGTACGGATTTTGACTTTCTGAGCCGTTCTCCTTTAACCTGCACTCTGTACCTTCATGATGCAATAAATTTTGGGCTTTCATTCTTGGGCTAAAGTAACTTTTCATTTTGCGTTTTAGAAGACCGAGCATTACCTGGAAATATTGCTACTATATGTTTTGATTTATGAACGACCCAGATCATTTTCTTTTGTAGAATGTCTAACACATGATGATGAAGACAATAACAGTTTCTTGTTTGTCAT
>NC_089795.1:24087767-24090267 GCF_040412425.1 Macrobrachium rosenbergii
CTGTCAAGACCACCCATAACCCCAGAAACCTATTTAGACCGTTAATTTCCCTGGTGACATTCCCAACAAATAGGGAGGCTAGTGTCCTAAACGTTTTACATCCCTTTAACTTAGTTGATTATTCTTTAAAGTTCCCCACAGAGTTCAGTGACATCCTTAAAGGCTCTGAAACTGATGAAGACTTAGTATTCCTAAAAATGGACACCCTGTATATCAGGTCCACAATAATATTCAGTGGTGAATTATGTTGATTTTATGAAAACGTTACAAGAGCTTTTGAACCCTGTCCTGGTTTATCTTCAGTCTAGACTGAACATAATTCATCACTGAATATTATTGTGGACCTGATATATAAAATGGGTATCCTGTTTGCAAAGTCGTCAATTTCACATTCAAAGTCAGTAAACGTACAGCAATGCATTCCTTTGATGTTCCATCAGGAGGACAATTACAGTACACCATGTCTCACAGGTTAACTGCCTTAACACAAAGGGAGAGTGCCCAGACTCATACAAGGATTCCGTTATCTTTGCAAACATCAGCAGAGCCTTCTACCACTGCAATAACTGAACAGATATCTATGCAGAGCCACAGCATGTAAAACAGATGTTGACAAGAATGGCAGTGTCATGGAGAATACGGAGAATATAGTAGATGAATCGCAAACACACAGGCCTAAACACTAGAAAAAAACACAACAAAATTATGACTATCTTCCACAAAGTTGACTGCAGAGCAGCATATGGCCAGGAAGCAGATGCTTTCTGGAAAATATCGAGTAACACCAAAGGCACCATAAGAGCATATGTCACTGAGTCTTCAGTTGCACCAACTTAATATCAGGCCTTGTGAATATCAGCAACGCAGCCCTAAGATACCTTAGGAGTATACCACCAACAAGGTTTATAGATTTATATATTTTGAAGAATTATGTAGATTCTTTAGTATAATCAACATTGGCCACATGGCAAAAGCATCAGAAGGCGACCGTACGCCCATGAAAAAAACGGGCCATACATCACCACTTTGGGAATGAACATTACAAAAAGCCTTTTTGGATGGTCTTATTAGATGTAATGTTCTAGAAAAATACGAGTGTGAGGGCTGATAGAAACCATGGAATAAATAGATGATTCAGTATATATTAATATAACACTGCCTATAGAATGTTCTAATCAAGTATGCTGTCCGTTTTCCACATGCGGTTAAGGAAAAGCAGAGTGGCGAAGCCCTGACAGTCCTCCCACCGTTTCTAAAGAAATTAGATCTGTAATAAGATGGACTTGTAATACAAATTCCTTACTCTTGAAAAATTAGAGCTAAGGATACAACAAAATTTTCGTAGGAAAAATTTAATCAAATGCGACAATCACCAATTTCCTTAATTTAATACGAAAAAACACAGCAATCTCCAGGCTACTCCAAGGAAGAGGAAAATTAGGTTGCATTAGAAGGATCATCCCTTATATTTTAGGTTATTAAACCTCTGAAAAAATTAATTTACGGGTCTAGAGCGGTTGGACAGCAGGAAAGGATTGCTGGAATTCCTCAGAAAGGTCGACGCTGACAAGCGCTTAACATCCCTGCAACCCACCTTGTATAGGAAAACGTCAGTTTTCTCGTTTCACCTTCTGCAAAAACAACTTTCGGAAGAATCTTTCATCTTGAAATAATTATTAGTTTCAGGGCAAGTCTGGTCAGACCCTCATAAAAATAAAAAGGGAAATCATTATATTTTAATTAGTAATTATAAAGAAATGAGACCTAAAGCATCCTAAAGGCCAGTGTTAAAGCAAGGATACACAAGTCAATACAAAATCCAACTATGTAGAAAATAATTTACAAACAAACCCATTTTCTTTGCTCTTCACCCAAACTCTTAAGGGTAAATGGTATTTTCTACAAATGTGGTTATACATAAAAAAAAAAAAATAAGCTATTGTAAGTTGGTGACTGCTGGAGCCGTCCTCATCAAAATACAACATCTTGTGTGGAATACTACTCCGCCCAGAAGTAATCAAATTACCAGCAGTCCTCAGCTTTCTGGAACACATCCCAAAACTGTCAGCAGACCTATTCCTATGGTGATTTTCACTTTTGTTTTTTCTAATTCTCAATTGTATAGCTGCACTGCCATGATATAAGTAATGTAATTGCCGTAAACTGAACTGATGATGGTCTTGAGTTTATGTCTGAAAGAGCTGTTAGCATAAAAGTAATTATTTTGTCTTTTTCTTCAAAACTTTAGCCTCGACGACAACAAGTACAGAAAATAGAAAATGTATTGCCTTAAAATTGTAGATGCCACATATGTGTAATTTAAAGAGAACAAACATATGTATACACAAACACACAAACACGCACACACACATGTTTATACTCCTATGTGCGTTTGCGTGTGTGTGTTTGTGTTTGTGTGTAGCTGTGCTGGAATATTTCTCCAGAAGGCAATATTCTTTGAATAGATATAAGAGTCGCATTCGTGGACTCATTACCACCA
>NC_089795.1:24095267-24100267 GCF_040412425.1 Macrobrachium rosenbergii
ACAACGAGGAGGAGGTTGAAAGCCCTTCGTCTGACCTTCCAACAATGTAGTGTGTTGAACTACACTGTCGAGTTCAGCACAGACGACCGGCTCCCCTTCCTCGACGTTATGGTCACAAAGACGGAACGGAACTTGAAGACATCAGTCTACACAAAATCCACCAATTTGGGACTTTGCTTGAATGGGGATGGCAGAGTGCCCTGCTAGGTTTAAGAACACGACAGTCAGGACCTTCATTAAAAGGGCCCCTCTCCACTGCTCCACCTGGCAGGACACCAACAAGGAATTCGAACGTGCTGCACAAATGTTGGTGAACAATGGTTTCACCAACAAACTCGTAAACAAAGAAATTCGAACTGGCCTGGAAAAATGGTACAACGGTGAGAACACACAACCTGCCCCCAAGATGACATAAAGATCTTTATAAGGCCCGGATGCATCCCCAGTACCGTGAGGGACGAGAACTCCATGAAAAAATCGTCATGGAAAACGTCACCGACCGAAGACAGTAAGAGAATAAATCTTGTAATTTATTATAAGAACCGCCGCACCCGTGATCTGGTGATGAAGAATAACCCCTCTCCGCCAGCAAGAGAACCCTCAAGCAGAAGAACGTGGTCTACCAATTTGTATGTCCTGTCCGAGGATGCCCCGGCGCTTATATTGGAATGACCACGATACGTCTGTCAAAAGGATCTCCTGCCACGCCCAGGAGGGTGCCATCATGAACCACGCCCGTGCTACTCACAATATTTCCATCTCCCGCGACAGTATTATACAAAATATAAGTATAATCGGGAGAGCCGCCGACCCTCGACGTCTGCGCCTGCTAGAGGCGCTCCTCATTGCCGAGAGAAAACCAACAATGAATACGACGCAGGAGGCATCGCTCCTACCCACGAATTTAAGAAGAATAATGCAGAACACCCACCAAATCCAACGAATACCTGAAACGACAACCTGAAAATGGAGATGCCCTGATGAGCGAGGCGCCCTTCGAGACAATCCCCCGACTACGACAGAAAGAGTAGATAATGACATTCATCCGCAGCCCAATAGCAGCCAAACTACCGATGATGTCAGCCGGCATGACATCACGCAACGGCAGGCCAATGGGAACGCTGGAATGAATGACATTCCCAGGTTGCGAAGATCTGTCAGGATCGAGCTTCGCCGCAGAAATTTGGCTTGAAGTTCGCTGACTGCAACCAATCAGAATTCGCCATCCATGAACCCCCGCTGAAGCCCGTGTATAAATTTAGAAGGACCTATGCAATCTGCCAGTCCTCTACTAGCTCCTGCTGGAGAATGACAGAAGAGTCTGTCGAAACGCGTCGCGGCAACAATTGTATATAACTAACTGTATAGAATATATAAAGAAGCAGAATCCAGATTTTGACTTTTCCCCCATGAAATGACAAATATAGGCGAGCTGTTAGCACGCACCTCCACTGAAGAGAAGTCCGCAATAAGGAAAATAGAAAAAGTCTTCTACAAAATAAATGCAGCTGAAGCAGCAATAATATTCAATAATAATAATAGGTAATTTTGATTGGTTGTTTTGACAACCAACCAAAAATTTTTGTAATCCCACTACCAGGTATAATAATAATAGGCAACTTTTGATTAGTTGTTTTGACAACCAACCAAAAATCACCAAAAATTTTTGTAATCCCCCTACCAGGTATAATAATAATAATATGAGGTACTGTAGTAATGCATTTAATGCAAAATTTTCCGCTGATCTGTTGATGGACTGGAATGTAATGAGAAATTTGGACAAGGGTCATGACTAATTGTTTTAAAGTGACTATAGCAGATTTATCAACTATTGTTTCATAACTTCCTTTTAGTGTTCCACTGGTACGTTAACTACGTGCTGTGATAAAGTGGAAACTTGGTGAATATATTTTTCACATACGTGGGGAATTTAGAATGAACATAATATCAAAATAAATCATAAGCTTTATATGTCATCAGATCATTTGCTTTCAGAAAACTATTTAATTTTTACTGTTATAGAAAAAGAAATGATAACAAAACATTTTGTTATTGCTTTTATCTTCCCCTTCAGTCCATACCCTGACAAACGAAGAAAAAATAAGTATACCTTGGTTTAACCAGACCACTGAGCTGATTAACAGCTCTCCTAGGGCTGGCCCGAAGGATTAGACTTATTTTGCGTGGCTAAGAACCAATTGGTTACCTAGCAACGGGACCTACAGTTATTGTGGAATCGGAACCACATTATACCGAGAAATGATTTTCTATCACCAGAAATAAATTCCTCTAATTCTTCATTGGCCGGTCGGACACTCGAACTCGGGTCTATCAGAGTGCTAGACGAGAACTCTACCGACTCGTCCAACGAGGAACTCTATGAAACGAAGAGAGGTATGTAAGGACTAAAGGATGCATTATATTAATGTTTCTTGTAGGTACCTCTCTTAAAAAAACTCAGTTCAGATGCATCCTAAGTCACTGATAAACCTGTTTACATATTCTAAAGTCATCATTATGTGTAACCAACATTACAGCTATATATTCTCGGTTAACTATAAAACTATATTAGCTTAACGCTTGGTCATAAATATGTATATGCGTAGGCAGCTCTACAAGAAACGTTAGAGCAATATAGATTCCTGTCATATAATTATATCGTAAATCTTTTGCAGCCCTATGAAAAGTATATCATATGGAAGAAAAACTCTATAACTTGACTGGAACGCAAGAGAGCTACCAAAATAACAATAATAAATTCTTTTAATGCAAACAACAAAAGATAATGACTGGGAAATTTATCCTTCTGAGTTATTATAGCCAAAAAAAAAAATACTCTTACGCAAAGTAGTTCTCAGGAAAAGTAAACAATAAAATGAGGGGGCGGGTGGCGGACCAAAGGTTGCCTTCACATTTGCATGCAATATTCTTTGTGGTTTAAATTAGAGAGAGACAAAACAGAGCCAGAAATTTTCTGCTCTGCATAGTGACATTCTAGTTGCGGTTCAAAACCACACAGAAGCGAACTATATATATATATATATATATATATATATATATATATATATATATATATATATATATATATATGTATATGAAATTTTATCACATCACCGTGATCCATATACAAGCATTAAGCTACAAACGTCACTTGTTGGCTGTGTGGGTTAAAGCGCCACTGTAGTCCTGAGTTCTTGTCCTTCGCTGGTTCGAGCCCACGGGACGACGAACTTATTATCAACTAAAAGATTCCCCTTCGGTAACATATAAGAAAATATATTAATTCCGAGATAGAGCGAATTGGATATTAAAAGACGTTTGTAGCTTAATGCTTATATATATATATATATATATATATATATATATATATATATATATATATATATATATATATATATATATATATATATATGTATATATTATATATATATAAGAGTATATATATATATATACAGTATATAATCTACTGATCACTTTTACCAGATACGTCAGCAATTGTATTAGCCACAATGCCCTCTTTTAACTTATAGAATCCCTCACACTTTTTGGGTACGCTTGAATCTACAACGCCCTAGATCCAAATGTAAGGATATGAGGTCATTCTGATGCCCGGTGCTCTCATGTTAAGGTCGGCAATGTGACCTCGTTTTGATTCTCTGGATGCGGGTTCGAATCCTGCTACAGACATCATAATTACTTCATATTCTTGTATTTAGAGATAAGGCTTCATAGTAACAAGTAGCTCATATCCAGGAAGTGAGAAGATTTAGAGAGGCTTGAGAGGGGAGTATTATCATTACATACATATATATATTAATATTATAAATATATATATATGTTATATATATATATATATATATATATATATATATATATATATATATATATATATATATATATATATATATAATTAGAGTAAAAGGACGCGCTTAGTTGGAATAAATCTTACGCTATAAATGTAGTTAATAAATTTCAACATCTGAATTAAAACAAAACTTCCTTAGGCTAAACCTTAATTAATGTGAGCCTGTCCACTGTTTACATACCTTAATTAAAGGAGGAGTGCTATTCTTTACTTTTCATTGGAAGTCTTGTTTGTATTGCAGCAACATCTCATCCAACTCTAATATACCTTCAAGTCTGCCTGCATCTCGTTTCAATTGCAATAACTTATTATGTAATAAGAATATGCAATAAGAGTGTCTGCTTATAGTTGCTTCTAAAGTTAAATGATAAAAGATAAAATTCCAAGCTACCTTCCTGAAGATTCTTGAGAAATTCGTGTCTCTTTCGAAAACACAAGCATAATAGAGTTTTATGAAGTTTATATTTCTTTGGTATATATTACCTGATTATTTGCTTTCCAATTCTTCTTAGAAAATAACGAAGGGAGTTGCGCAACACACTCTGAACAAAAGCTCCTTATTAACAGGTCCATGTCTCTATCCTGAGAGAATAAAATGTATTATGAATTTTTGCCACAAATTCAGGGAAAGTATACGTATAAATATTATTATTATTATTATTATTATTATTATTATTATTATTATTATTATTATTACACATATTATTATTATTAATAATAATAATAATACAACACACAATACAATAATAATAATAATAATACAATAATAATAATAATAATAATACAATAATAATAATCACACACAATATCTGTATGGAACAGATTCACAGGCCACTGGTTTAAAACTGAAGTTCCAAAGAATATGGTGTTCATTATGAAGAAGCAAGAGGAGATAAAGGGAAATACATAAAGAGGAGATCCCACTCTATTAAAAAAGAAAAAAATAAATTAATAAATAATAAAACAGATAAAAATGTATTAAAATGCAAGGAAATTAGTATTAGGGTAGTAATGGATTGCATCTTCGCTTGAACTTCTAAAGTTTCAATTGCCCCACATCCTCTGGGAGGCTGTTCCACAGTCCAACGTTGTGAGGAATAAAGGTCCTCTTGAACTGAGAAGTTCACGTGAGCAT
>NC_089795.1:24105267-24115267 GCF_040412425.1 Macrobrachium rosenbergii
CATCTCCAACTGACATCATTACCGTTGTTTATATGTGTGAGCTTTGTAGACATATGCCTACGACTATTATAAGTTGAACTATTAGCCTTATCAACATTAACAAATACAACTTTTGTAAAGGTTTGCTTGCACATTATTATTAATAAAATTTTTGAATGACTAATCCTATGTATATTGTGAACTAGTGAAACTTAATATAAAATATACTGAACTAGACTAACAGATTTCACGTCTATTTTTGTAATATATAGAATATAATCAATTACACATATATATATATATATATATATATATATATATATATATATATATATATATATATATATATATATATATATATATATATATATATATATATATATATATATATATATATATATATATATATAATGCCGTTATCATGTGTAATTTCTCGTTTCTTTCATTGCTGCTTAGGTTTATCATTTTGATGCCTCTTACGAAGTTAACTGAATATATAATGCCTATTTTTGTATTTCTTATTATCTAAGTTTCTAACGAATTAAAATTAGCAAAAAGTTCAACATTAATTTAGTTAATGCTAAATGCCACCAGTGAAGAAGACTACCATGCTCATCAGTGGAGAATGTCTCCTCCTCATCGCAAAAGATGACTCTTACAGAAATCATCAGCCACTGGATTATATTATAACGCAAACCCTAGCCACTATTCTTTGTGTTTCGCTGATATGAAGTGTTTCTTGGCAGGAGTATGATGAAATAATATCTTGGTCTCATGTAGCCTGTTACGGATGGTTTGAGCAGCAACTTGAAGGGAAAGCGTAATGTTCTCTCTTTATAGTAACACCGGTCAGGAGAGTTAGGCGGAGCTCCTTCAGTGATCATCCGATGATGATCCTCAACAATAGTGTAACAATGGGGTCGTCCTCCACTTTTTACAATGAATTTATCATATTTCCTCGTTCTCTCTGTTGTTGTATCCCTTTATACATGGTTGTTTTATTTACGCTACGCTGCCAAGCAATATCTACCATAGAGACATTAGTCTTGTGCAAGCTAATGGCTAATGATTGTGGTGCGGCAGTCTGTTGCCTACCTTATTGGTGCAAGTGACGAGACAGTTTAGTTTAACTTTCCTGCCCAAATGTGGAATCTTACGATAACATACGACGTTATGAAATTTTTGTTTTTGTTTTTGACAACAATAATAATTGAATTCTTTCTTTTTTTATTTATATATAATTTCATTGACGATTATTCAATATTATTTTATTAGTCAATAAGCGTTTATCTGGGTTCAAAATATAGTTTCTTCTTTGACTCTTTTGCCCAAAATGTTTCGTCATTTTTCATAATATGAATTTTTCACTCATCATTCTTTTTTATATTGTTAACCGTATGATTAATAACCAAAATCGAATGAGAAAATTACATTCCCTTGTAAATATCAAAAGAACAAATTATTGTTACATGAACAAAAACTTCTGGGACTTGTTGCAAAACATTTTTGAGTGACTGTACATACTTATACTGTGTTTGCGTGTAAACAATATGTACAGGTTTATATGTATATACATATGTGTATATGTATATATATATATATATATATATATATATATATATATATATATATATATATATATATATATATATATATATATGAGTATATATATATATATATATATATATATATATATATATATATATATATATATATATATATATATATATATATATATATATATATATATATATATATATTTATATGTATAATATCAGTTCAGCCATATCAGTTCAGCAGGTGTCTCCTCCTCCTAATCAGACTCTTATTGATAAAGTGGGATTAATAACAGATAGTTTATATTGGTTCAACTCTTATCAGTCATACAGCCGTTGATGAGTCACGCAGTGGGGTCTCTCTCATATCAGTTCAGGACCTTGGCACCTTTTTACCCAACTACATAATTTTTGTTATATATGCATGTTATTTTCTTCATCAAAATATAAAAATAGAATAAATAATAATAATAATAATAATAATAATAATAATAATAATAATAATAATAATAATAATAATAATAATAATAATTGAGGATGCCAAATGACACCCTTTCTTGAGGACGCCAAATGTTCAGGATGCCAGGACGCCAAACGGCACCTTTACCTACTTACTACATAATTATTTTTATATATGCATGTTATTTTCTTCAGCAAAAATATAAAAATAAAATAAATAATAATAATAATAATAATAATAATAATAATAATAATAATAATAATAATAATTGAGGACATGAATGACACCCTTTCTTGAGGACGCCAAATGACACCTTTTACCCTACTAACAAATGTTCAGGACACAAATGGCACCTTTTACCCTAGTACATAATTTTTTTATATATGCATGTTATTTTCTTCAGCAAAAATATAAAAATGAAATAAATAATAATAATAATAATAATAATAATAATAATAATAATAATAATAATAATAATAATTGAGGGCACCAAATGACATATATATATATATATATATATATATATATATATATATATATATATATATATATATATATATATATATATATATATATATATATATCTGTATATCTTTGAACTGAGTATGTATAGTAAAAGTATATATATATTTATATATTTCACCAACACTTTGTCTCATTTGATTTTATCACTATTTTTTTCATTCTGGACTTTTTTTAATATAATGGAAAACCAGCATGTACTTGATTTTCTTAACTAATTTACTTTTTTACAAAATCTAAATGAAGCAAAATAAATTGCAAAAACTTTTTGAGAAATATTCCCAGAAATCATTCATTATCTAAACTTCCACTTATAATATAAGTAGCTAAACACGCCAACAAAGTTGTTGAATGAAATATAATTATGAACCTCAGCAGCAGAGAGAAACGCCAGTTCTGTGCACGCGTTCAATCTAGGAATTCCTAGATTTTAAATTTCCGGACGATAAAAAAATCTTTCCCAATATCGGAACCAGAATGTTTTAGTACAAAAAAAAAGTAAGAAAAAATCTGTTGATTGGAACGCTCTAAACCAAGAAGTGATGCGGCTTACCAAACGGGAGCGTAGCTTTGAAATAAAAGGAGTCCAATTTAGTCATCGCAGCTGACTGGGAAGGTTTATATTTTCTCGAAACATTCCGTTTGGTATTGGTAGCATGAACATATTTCTTAGGACTTAATTTCATTTTTTCTTAGTAATTTTTATTCACCGTCGTTTTCGTTCTCGTTAAAAGAATACTATTAAGATGGCTATTTGTCTGTCAGTCCGCACTTTTTCTGTCCGCCCTCAGATCTTAAAAACTACTGAGGCTAGAGGGCTGCAAATTGGTATGTTGATCATCCACCCTCCAATCATCAAACATACCAAATTGCAGCCCTCTATCCTCGGTATTTTTTATGTTATTTGAGATTAAAATTAGCAGTTAGCATGATCGTGCATCTGGCGCCGATATACAGTAAGTGCCAGCAACGCAGGCCACCACCGGGCCGTGGCTGAAAGTTTTACTGGCCGCGGCTGAAAGTTTCATACAGCATTATACGCTGTACAGAAAATTCGATTGCGCCGAAGAAACTCGGCGCAATTTTTACTTGTTTATTTATATGATAGCGATTAAATAGTAAGATTAATGTGATTTTTTAATTATGGCCCTACAGCATTTCAGCAATGCAAAAATATAATTTTTCTTCTGTTGAGATTTATAAATTACATTATTTAAATATTCTTTCAACGTAACGGATACATTGATTTTTCTGAAATATAAAACATAACTCTCTTGAAAAATTTAATTTTTTCTGCTATATTTTTATTATAAAGATTAAAGATTAAGATAATATGAGTTTTTAGAATATAAATCTACTGCATAATGTTTGCCTAGTCCTTATTTTGATATTTAAAAATTTTAGTATTTAATATTTTTTTTATATTGGCCATAGCCTATTTTATGAAAATTAAGTTTATGGAAAAGATCTAAATGTATCTTACCACGAAATTAGAAATAACAATTTATAATTAGGGGCTCTGATTAACTAATTGCGATTATTATCATAACAGTTAGATTATACTTCATAAATGTATTAGCATTTTATATATATATATATATATATATATATATATATATATATATATATATATATATATATATATATATATTTATATATATATATATATATATATATATATATATATATATATATATATTTAAATATATATATATATATATATATATATATATATATATATATATATATATATATATATATATTTATATATATATATATATATATATATATATATATATATATATATAAATATTTAAATACATATATATATACAGTATATGTATATATATATATATATATATATATATATATATATATATATATATATATATATATATATATATATATATATATATATATATATATATATATATATATATATATATATATATAAGCTTATACAATTACAAAGTATAACAATTTACTGATAAAGGAAATTCTATCCGCTTACCGCATGATTAAAATTCATATGAAAAATTAAACTCAACGAACCATTCATCAGTGCTACTGACAGGGTTATTTCCTACGATAGCCCAAATACTCTTTGCAATTAATATATGATGAGGCATTGAGCAGTAACATAAATATATAATGCTTTTCTGCTTTTTCATTTAGAATACTTACTTTCAGATATTGTAAATATGTTTCAATTAAGGATTAATTAAGGATTAATGTGTTTATTTTTCTCACATTCAAAATATTTCCTGATATGAATCGTTTCTTTCAGCTTCATGCATAAAGGCTTCCTGTATTTACTGAAAAATATTTACATTAGGACTTTATAACAAAGCGCCCATCACTTATTGGATTGCCCTTTCATCAAGAGTTGATTAAACAATGACGAAAACATTTTTCTGGATTCTTAGTGTGGGAAATCTGCTGTTTCCGTTTCATACTTTATATTTAAGTTTACAGTCACGAGCAAAATCATATTAATTGATGTTTTATGGTATATACTAACTTTTCTTGACAAAATATGGGTTCCCTTTTTGTTACATCTTTGATATATTTAAAAATGTTGTCAGTATATAAGAAATCTACCTTTTTTTCGAAATTATAATTGAATATCAGTGCAAGAATATAACACTCACATAGCTTGGAAAACCACAAATTTACGAACTTTCTCTATTGCCAGATCGGTAATAATATAACAGAAATAGATTGTGTGAAATAATTTTTGGTTACGTTTTGCATAGACTATGGAAACAAAACTATGTAAATTACAATGTAACAAAACATAATCTTTTAGGTATTTTCCATCCAAAGATCATTTGATCTAAAAATACTTTAATTCAGCAAAAATTCTAAGTCTCGCTCTCTCTCTCTCTCTCTCTCTCTCTCTCTCTCTCTCTCTCTCTCTCAAAATAATCAACTTAAATGTCTGAGGAGCTCACAAAGGGAGAAAGATTGTTTTCACCGAGCATACTTTTTGCACTCCTTCAAAAAGAGCCTAAATGTCGCGGGGGTTAGAATTTGGGCTTCATTTGTGCTTTTGTAATTCATGCAAAATATCAATGGGTTCTGAAATGAACTCCTTTGTTGTCATATAGTCTAATTCAATATGTAAAATCTTAAAGTGATCTAGAAGTAACTGAGGTGAATCTAAAATCAAAATGAAAATAAAATCATTACTTTCTTCCTCACTGGGTCCAGAGATTATCATTACAAATCTAATTCCTGAAGTCGAGAAAGACTCAAGACCAGTGAAGAGCACTGTATATTCTCATTATTTCTATTATTGTTAAGTTGCGATTGTTATTATTGTTGATGGATATAAAAAATGAAATTAAAGTTTTCCTCTGGACAGAATGCCGTATGTGGAGTGGAAACTGATAAAAGGGAAGTGGTCTATAAACAGGAAATAAAAGTTAAACTGTAGTAAGGCTACCGTAAAACAAGTAAAAAATTAGTTTTCTGTACAACGTATATTCAAGGCCACCGAAAATAGATCTATCCTTCGGTGTTCCCGGTATCATGCTGTAAGAGCAGCGGTCCATAAAACTTTAACCAC
Organism: Macrobrachium rosenbergii; assembly: GCF_040412425.1. Taxonomy (NCBI): domain Eukaryota; kingdom Metazoa; phylum Arthropoda; class Malacostraca; order Decapoda; family Palaemonidae; genus Macrobrachium; species Macrobrachium rosenbergii. The sequence goes on from NC_089795.1 coordinate 24,111,356, forward strand.
GGCCCGGTAGTGGCCTGTCCTATATAGTTGCCAGACGTACGATTATGGCTAATTTTAACCTTAAATGAAATGAAAACTACTGATGCTAGAGGGCTTCAATTTGGTATGTTTGATGATTGGAGAGTGGATGATCAACATACCAATTTGCATCCCTCTAGACTCAGTAGTTTTTGAAATCTGAGGGCGGACAAAAAAAAGTGTGGACAGACAAAGCTGCCACAATAGTTTTCTTTACAGAAAACAAGAAATGTCTTTAGAGTAATTCTATGAAGTAATGGAAACACCACGGAGGAAGCAGCCAATTTACTGAATAATTCAGAAGAGCTGACCGTAAGGAAGAAAATGTGGGACTTGTGGTATAACCGGGTGCCGTGGCCGGGTAAAAGGAACTCTTCCGACAAGGATCACTTCAAGAATCAGAGCAGTATTGCATGAAAACCTTACGAAGTACGCGTTATGGGTTTCCGTGATTGCACTGTTATGTCATGCTTATGCCATGTTATACTAATAGATAAAAGATAAAGGGTTGCTAATGATAACGTTTCATTCTTATTTTTTATTTTTTTATTTTTTTTGATGATTTATTTTTCATGGAATCCTTAATAGCTTCATCAAACATGAACTGCAATCCATTGAAATGCTATAGCAATGTATTTCTAATATCCATTTTATTTTAATATTTTGATGATAGCAGAAGCAAATCATAATCCAGTCGTATTCACGAAAAAATGCATTGTATATTTGTTCGACGGATGCATTTCATGATAATCAGGCTCAGTATATGTGAATGTTTCATCATATGAAAAAATTCAATTATCTGTTACTGATTACTCAGTACTTGGAATTCTGTTCACATAAAAAAAGCTACTTTTTCATCACGGATAAAGAATAAAGTAGAGCTTCATTTTAGATATTTGGCCCTGCTATCCACCTAATACTGCAAGATTATAACTAGACATTATTTTTTTTTTTAACTCAAAAGCACATGTTACATATGCAAGGATATTAATGGTGGTATGTCCTCTCATTCATTTGACATAATAAAAATTAATCTGAAATTAACAGAAAATTCACAATATTTTTTGCATCTTGTTAGAAAGTCCCAAAAGACTTTGCACTCCTTTGCTGGGAAAAGAATATTATTCTCATACAAATAATGGTCTGCTGTAGTTTATAAAGAGAAGATTTATAAGTTTCTTGTGGTTTTCTTAAGATATACTTCAACAAAAGCAAAGTCAGTCTCAACAAAATTAAGATGTGACTGCGAGCTGGAGAAGGAATCTAATGGTTTTCTGGATGAGAGAAAGTTTCCGAAGAAATAACTAAATGAATCATTTTTCCATTGTAGAATATTAATGGCTATCTAGAAAACTGCAGGAATTATAAAAACGTAAAAGTACTTAGTGCACCAATGTGTGTCATAGGAATTTAATCATATATTGATATAGATTTTACGAGATAAGAACAGGGATAGTTTTAACAAAGAACAAGGTGTGTCGATCAAGCTTTTTTTATGGAATTGAGAAGTTTCAGGGAAAGGGGAAAATCTATGTATTGCATATTTGGACTGAAAAATACTTGTAATGGAATCGATAGACAGGCAGAGTGGGAGATAGCTTGTTTAGACAAATTTAGAATTTCTTATCAATGAAATGAAACAAGTTTTAGGACATATATTTGGGAACGTGAATGGTTTGCTTGAAAAGTTACCTTTGTAAGACAGTGGGATATTTAACGACATTTGTAGCTTAATGTTTATATATATATATATATATATATATATATATATATATATATATATATATACACATATATATATATATACACATATATATATATATATATATATATATATATATATATATATATATATATATATATATATATGTGTGTGTGTGTGTGTGTGTGTGTGTATTATCTCATCCGTAGAGCTTTGGAGTGAAGGATAAGAATTAAAAAGAGAAAAACTTAGTTTAGCAAGCCACACGTGGAGCTTCAGACTAAGCTTTGGTTCCATACCAATTGCCACTGCAAGTGGAACCACGAGGTCCTTCACCTCTTTTTGAGGTACCCACGTGTCACTGGTTGTAACCAGTAAAGGACTCTTGAAAGTCGCCGGCAAAATGTTCTATTCTTTCTTACCACTCAAAAGACAGATTGGGAAAAGTGGAAGAGCTGAAAAAAAACTGTTTTGTCTCTGGGTATAATTGTCTTGGTTGTGGATTCTAGTTAAATTTGTTTTTAAATTTTCAATTCTTTTTAAAATGATAACGAGTCAAAACATACATGCTGCACGGGCAGTTTCTGATAATTAGACAACGATTGCGCTAGATACAGTATTTTATTCTGACAAATTATCTAAGCAGCATTACGCGTAAGTGTTATTGTATTTATTTATGTGTATTAGACATAATATCTTATCTTTTTATTTTTAGATTCATATGAGAGATAGAAAGGGAAACAGAAGATTTTGAAGACGTTTGGTGTGCAATGTGCCCGCTTATGTGAGATAAAAGATTTTAAATTGGGAATAAAACTTTCGATGGATTAATTATACAAGGGATAGACTGTTAAATAGAAAAGGATAAGATAAACGCCGTATGTGGCACCTCGGTTACTTAACATTTACATGGGACGAGGAAAATTAATGTTGGAAAAATGTTGTTGAAGTTACTCGTAGGTAGGAAAAACAAATATGGAGATTTCTTTTTAATCTGACACGAGATAAACATTTATTAATAAGAATTCTCTTTCCGTCTATTTGCAAGAAGGCCCTGAACATCCTTGAGGCAAGACGTGACGTGACGACATATTCTTGAAAAAAAAAAACGGAAAGTAACGTATGACGGCACCGTATATACTAATATTATAGATCTATATATATATATATATATATATATATATATATATATATATATATATATATATATATAATATATGTATATATATATATATATATATATATATACATATATATATATATTATATATATATATATATATATATATATATATATATATATATATATATATATATATATATATATATATATATTATATATATATATACATATATATATATATATATTTACAGAAAATATAAAGATATTTTAAATGATATTGCATTAATGGATGCGTATGGTAGGTCAAAGAACCGATTCTTCAATATAGAACATGGCAAAGTTCTCATCTGGCGTCCATTATTTGAGTGAGAATTACGTGTCATATCCTTGGGAATTCTTCGAGAGGAACCATTAAAATGCTGTAATTGATCTACTGGCCTTTTGCAAGAAGGCTCTAAGGGCCTTTAAGAAACTTATTTTTTATATAAATATAAGCCCAGGTATCGATTTCCGATAAAATCCTTTTCCTGTTTACATTACGAGTCTTCTAACGATCCTGAGATTTTCTCTCTTTTTAGTTTTCTGTAAAAGACAACTGCTGAGATGGATTTGTCTGTCCGGCCGCACTTTTTCTGTCCGCTCTCAGATCTTAAAAACTACTGAGGCTAAACGGCTGCAAATTGGTATGTTGACCATCCACCCTCCAATCATCAAACATACTAAATTGCAGCCCTCTAGCCTCAGTAGGTTTTATTTTATTTTAGGTAAAGTTAAGCAATGGATCGTGCGTCTGGCACCGCTAGGGTGCCAGCCGCTGACGTATCATCACTTGACAGCATCTGGGGAGCAACTGGGCGTTGCCTGGTCGTGGCTGAGGGTTTCATACTGCAGCACATCGAGGGTTTCAGAAATCTCGATTGCGGCGAAGAAACTTCGGCGGTTTCTTGACTTGTTTACTGTTCGCCGTTACTCTCTACTAAGTGACTTTTTTTTTTAAATCAGATTACAAACAGAATATCATAAATAGCTGTTGTCAAATTCGTAATTAACCAATTGTGCCTTTTAATATA
>NC_089795.1:24120267-24175267 GCF_040412425.1 Macrobrachium rosenbergii
AAGTCGCTGAGTGTGATCAAAAGTTTTAATGCGGCAAAGGAGGGGTAAGGAGTGCTTGAATGTACAGTCCAGAGATCGACTTGGATGTAAAATTGGGTCGAAGAGAAATGTGTGCTACGTCCTTAGAGTTTTAATATATTCATAGATGGAGTGTTACAAAAATCAGAGAAGGGGAATTGGCCCAACTGTAGGTAGTTGAGTATGAAAATTTATAATGAACAGTGAACTTGGTTGATGTTTGCAGAGTGTCTGCAGATGATTCAGTTGTGACTGGTGATACTGAATAGATACTACAGAGCCTAATGAAAGCTTTGGAAAATCCCTGTAAATGAAGAGACTTGTAAATTTGAGCAGAGTAAATTTTGTCCACGTTGTCTGTATATGTGTTATCTAAAAATTTCGATGATAATATACTAATACTTTTTGTACATAACTGAAATTAAGAAAATAACATTGGATAAATTTGAATGTTCCCGAAACGTAAAAATCTCTTCAGCGTCCTTCACAGATGTTTCTTCTGTGGCCATATCACTGGTATACTTATACATTACTGGAAAGCTGTAGGAAGAGGATTGGATAATTCAGCCTTTAGCTATTCGAAAAATTATGTTCGAAAGTATGCTTCTTGTCAATGAATTTGCATGAAAGATCAGAGAACGAAATCTTATACCATATACATTGAGAACATTCAGAGCTTATTAAGCTGCAAATACATTAATGAATAGACCAGAAATAAGAAAAACAGATATCAAAGAGAAGTATGCTAATTAGCCAAGAATCAACACCCTAAATGGGAAATTTCCATTCGTGTAGTAGAATACTAATTACAAGTACGGTACCTGAAAGTTGTACCTATCCGAGGGAACTCAAATTAAAGGCATATATACAGAAGTTTCTGAGATGAATAGTTTAGCTACGCAAACATAGAGAGAATATTCATACTGAACTAACATAATCGGAAAAAGTGCTTAGTGAGCAGCAAACTACCTATAGAAAGAGAGAGAGAGAGAGAGAGAATATTCTGAATATTCCTGATGAATATGCTGAAACCAGTAATGATATGTATCTCTAGAAATTTCTCTATCCTCATTTTATTTGACCAGTTAAATCTTTCATGAATAGTACATTCAGTGTCCGAACTACCCCTCTGGTCGGCAGAAGGAAATGAGGTTACCTACACTTAATGGAAGTCTTATTGTTAATAGATATGAAATCCCAGAATTTCTACGTTAAAAAAAGAAATCCTGCTGTGATATTAACAATAAGATTTTTGGATGTATAATGAAAAAAAAATTCGGATCTTTCCCAGATAGTGACTCCCAAGGGTTTTAACCCGATATGTACCCACCTTTGCGGCGTGTTTAGTACAAGCCCGTTAGGGATTACCGTTAAAACGTAAACAAAGGGCTGTAAATATCATAAAGATAATGACCCCCAAGAAATATTAGTTCTAGATAACGACCCCCGAAAACCCTTGGGAAAGATCCAAACTTTCTTCGCTGATCATTATACTTTCACTTTCCTCTCAATATTTGAGTAATATGAGAGAATTTCTGTACTGATTTTCTTTATTGAAAAAGTAGTGCTGATTATCTTGTATTTCCTACATTTGGATGTCCATAACACAAACTTCATTTTGATATAGTGACAAAATTTTCGTCGTTATTTGATATTTAGTAATAACTCATAGGAAGCAACATGTCCTCCACAATCAAATTTAAAATGTCCTTCTTTAACGCTATTCTTTAAATTTAATTTAAAGTTATAGGAAGTAAATTAAAATCCTTTAACAAAATCACCATTACTTAGATGAGAACCTGGAAGGATATTAATCTACATATATATATATATATATATATATATATATATATATATATATATATATATATATATATATATATATAGAGATAGAGAGAGAGAGAGAGAGAGAGAGAGAGAGAGAGAGAGAGAGAGAGAGAGAGAGAGAGGATATAGATATATATGGAGAGGCACACTGTCAGTGTGCCTCCATCTGCCCTTGGTCTCTTATATATTAGGCTTCCGCCATCATCATCGTCGTATATAAATATATATATATATATATATATATATATATATATATATATATATATATATATATATGTATGTATGTATGTAGGGCAGATGGATGTATGTATGTATATATATATATATATATATATATATATATATATATATATATATATATATATATACATACATATATATATATATATATATACATATATATATATATATATATATATATATATATATATGTATGTATGTATGTATGTATGTATGTATGTATGTATGTATATATATATATATATATATATATATATATATATATATATATATATATATATATATATATATATATATATAACAAATAATATGCCAGCGTTGAATTCAATTTTTGACATAAGAGTAAGTCGAGTCAGTTTAGGATGTAATGAAGTAAAGAATTCTTTAGATATCAGCAGTTTTTACCTGTTCCAAAAGTTGTTACGTTATTCTTTAAAAAATCGACCACCTTAGAAGTGACTGGACACATGAAATATAATGAAAATATTTCAAAGAGAGAAAAATTTAAAATATCTACTGCAAAAGGGGGCTGCAAGACTGTTGCCTTTGCCTCCAGCATCTGCACCCCTCACCCTTCCCCCCCAGCCCCCCCCACCCCCACACAAAAAAACGCAGCGGCGTGCCTCTCAGAACCGACTAATATAAGCTAAGTCGGGAAACTTACTTGCTTCTCGAAAAGTGAGACTGAGACAGGAATATTTTTCCCGTGTCTTCTTTTACTTCAGCATTTCTTCCTCAGAAGAATTTCTCAGATCTTTCTCTGAAATGATTTGTTAAAGTCTAAAGACCGCATGAAGGATGAGTAGGGCGAACTTGTACAAAGAGAAAAATTTTACCTGTTTCTACCCGAGAAGAATCGTTTAAAGTGGTACATGTATATTTCATTTTTCTTTGCATTAAAGAATAATTTTATCTCTAGGAAGGAAAAAAAATCGTAAATTACGCTGTTTGTGTGCAGCTAAATCACCCATCCATATGGCGTTCCTAATTATCCTCTGGAATATATATCATGAAGGTACAGTAATTCGTCATTCGAAATAATGATTCATTTTAATCTGACTTTCATGAATAAAGAAGCAAAACGTTAAAAAGTTAAATGATTATTTCATTTCTTTAACTGAGAGAGAATATATAAAAGAGTTTCTATGATACTACATACGCGCATTTTGATTGGTGTCTTTTAAATGGAAATTGAGCTGAACCAATGCTTTTGATAGCCAAAAGTAATAAATACTGTTCAAGATTTAAGACTGGCTGGATCCAGCATTCTTTGGAAGTACCTAACAGCAAGCATCATGAGAGAGATATTGAGTCTTATTCTTCTAAGTGATTCTGTCCGGGATGCAATAAATTCATTGTAACACATATTTCAAATTATTATTATTATTATTATTATTATTATTATTATTATTATTATTATTATTATTATTATTATTATTATTATTAATTGTTGTTGCCGTTATTATTATTATTATTATTATTATTATTATTATTATTATTATTATTCACAGCCAAATGAACCCACGATTACCGCTCGGTTCGTACTCTGACATGACGGAAATAAATAATTGCCCGTTACTGACAATTGTTGAAGTGTATCTGAAAAAGCTTCGCCGACAGACGTTTAATGTTTTCCTGAATAATTCAAAAACTCGAGAACATTTTCTTTGTATTTACTAAGGATATCCATTTGCATATAGATAGGTCTCGCGGGTTTCCTTTTTCCTGCGGTGTTTTTAATGTAAATGTGGCTGCCGAAGGAGTTCCTTTTGAAGTGACTGTTTGCATATTGAAGCCATGGATAACGTTGTATGAAGAACCATAATTGTACGTCGCTTCCTTTGTACTAATCTCGTCCTTTGGCCTAAATAAAAAAAAATTAAGATTCATCTTTTTGTATGTTTAGGGGATATTTTCTTTCTTTTATTTATCATGCACATAGCAAATGATATTCATACGGCTATAACGTTGCCTGAGATATATCTATGATAATCAAGAATACATATTATATATATATATATATATATATATATATATATATATATATATATATATATATATATATATATATATATATATATATATATATATATATTTTAATTTGACTCACACCGGGAAAGAACCTCGGCTTCCAAGGACAGGCCAGTGTGGTGGAGACTGACCTACCGAGTCCGTAAAAGAAATTGGAACGTAAGTACTCCGCACATGAAGTTTTTCCCGGGCAGGCTTCTGAAGTCTAACATGCCTACGAATTTTACCCAAATTCCCGACCCGTCAGCGAGTCAGTCGCCACCATTTCATTCGAGTTCCCCATTAAACGTGAAAATTCGATGGTATGTTGGGCTTCAAAAGCCTTCCTGGGAAAAACTTCAGGTACGGAGTACTTAGGTTCCAACCTCGTTCATGACTTTAGTAGGCCAGTCGCCACCGCCTTGGCCTGTCACTCAGGAGACCAACGTTCGTTCCCGGTGTGAGTCAGAAATTTATTCCTGTGAAACATGTGCTCGTGTGTTCATTATTTCCATATATATATATATATATATATATATATATATATATATATATATATATATATATATATATATATATATATATATATATATATATATTGTCACGATGCGTATCAAGTACCTGGTTATTACACAACTAATCTCAAGATTCAAAATATACCTCACTTCAGCTAGATACCTGAACTCTCATAACATTAATTATTACGACTGAGTACTCTAAAGGTAACAGTGATCCCTTAAGAAAAACTTATTTATCAATCACTTGAAAAATCAAACTAAGTCTATCAGAATATGTGTGAGGTATCAAAATTAAACTAGAAATATTCTAGAGTAGAAGGGCATCACTCCATCAAAAACTCTAACTGTTTCCCTGGTCTTAATTCACTTTAGCAAAACTAAAAGAATAAAACATGTTTATCACTTTGCCTTATGCACACACAATTAATCCTATTCACTGGTGATCAATAAATGAAACACTTTTTCTAAAAATGTTAAATACAAAAATTTATTTTTAAATTCAAAGTTTATAACTAGAATTCACAATTAATTAGAATTCACAATCTGAAAAAATTTATTATTACTTAAAAATAATATAACACTCAATTAATTCTTGAATTAAATTATGAAACAAAACTAATTCACAAACACTTTATCAGGAATTTAAATTAATCAAGCAAAAATTTAAACTATCAAGAATTACCTCAAGATTTAAAAAGAAAATCTTTGCATGGTATCAAAATCAAGTATGCAATGTTAAATTACCAAGAAATATTTAAAAATGTTACGTAAATAAATGTTACATCACAAACATAAAAATGAAAATATAAAGAGATTGTAAATAGAAAAACACACAAAAATACACAAGATTTATCAATAATGATTTCACTTGGTCAAAATTTCCAACTTATCATACCATGGTATTAATAAGGGACCTTACAAAACTTGTGAAAACCTCTGTAAATCACTTGCTGCAGCTCAAGCGTATCACAATGCACACTTTTTTACCAGGCGCCGCTACAAACTAAATAACTTTACTAAATTCAGATCTCAAAAGTTAATGCTAATACGTGACCACAAAACACTACATTAAAAGTAATCCCTTTCTAAGAACGAGGGAGAGAGAGGGAACCAAATCGACTGGTCTCAGAAATCAGAATGAAACAAATTTTAGAATTCCAGTAATACGTGAAACAATTACATGATGTCATTAAAGCATTTTGGGTACGATACAAAAGTTCTAGAAGCAGGAAGTGACGTCATTAAAGCATTTTGGGTGCGAGATACAATGGAGAAGCTTTAGAAGGAAAGTTATGTCACCCCAGCAAAACGTTTTGAACGCAATCTTACAAAACATGGCGTGCGTGACTCGAACAACGCATGTAACAACATGAAATCACTCGTCTTGAGCCCATATGGGACGAATTGGCATTTGTTTTCAAAACCTGTCATCACTAACCCAAAACAAAGCGCTCTCTCTTATCTCAACTGATGACAATGGAAATGAAACAAGTCCTGGTGGACACACACACGTGTTCATAAGCTACGCTTTTGTCAAGAAAGATTCTAAACTACGTTACTATTAAAATTGTATTAACAATTCTAAATTATGCTATCAAGTTATTCAATCATTAGTTCTTTTGAGATCTGATGCCAAACTAAATATGACACTTTAACGATCATTATCATTACACACAACACATGAAAAAAAGTAAATATGTCAAAATTATAGGAGGATATATTACAAGGCAACATCATGAATATATATATATATATATATATATATATATATATATATATATATATATATATATATATATATATATATATATATATATATATATATGTGTGTATGTATGTATGTATGTATGTATGCATGTTTGTATTATGTGAAAATAAGCTCCAGTGATATGGAGAGATTCCTTTTAATTTTAGCTTCTAAGACACCGAAATATTTCTAGAATAAAAGTGTAACCGTCTAAAATTAAATCCCATTTGTATATATTTTCATATAAAAACAATATGATAAAAGCCGAAATAAAAAAACAGTTTAACTAACGAACAAACAGAAGTTCAATTTTGCCTTTTGTTAATTAATAAATTTTTTATATTTCAAAATCCCAAAGCTCCAAGAAAAACTTTGCTTTACGTAATCCTATTACCTATCAGCGACAATGAGATTAACATAAAAGAGAAATTTTTGCTTATAGTCTATATCAATTCTACATTTTAATTTCATTATTGCCCAATTTTATTTCTGATCAGGTTTTGTCATTTTTCAATTAAAAATGTTCAGTTACAATTCAGTTTTTTTTAAGAATCAGTGTGCAAAGAGGTAAAAACTCGGAGATAATATTTATGACGTTTTTGTAGTCAAACTGTAAAATATGAATTTGTTCGCCCCGTCATTTTACTCCTTTAAAACGAATGAAGAAGGTGTTGTCCTGGGATTATGATGGCCAAGTAGATGTGCTCGGGCCATTATTAAGCCAATTTGTCCTTATTTCCCTCTCTAATTTCGAGGGAAAGGAAATTACCAGATCTAACTGAGCTGGATGAAGTGTTCTGATTAGGAAACCCTTTCATCAATAACTTTTTCAGTGCTGATTGTCCTCAGTAATATTCTAAATTGCTTCACGTCCTTATTTCCTAGGGTATTCACTTTCGCAGTTTGCGAAAATGGAAGTTCTGAATAATATGGCAACACGATAATGAAGTACACCCTGTAATGATAATAATTAGTTTTCAGTAATTCAGTCCGAGACATGGTCTTTCCTAAGATGAAGTTGTATTAGATTTAAAAAAACAAAATTCTCTTTTAAGGATAGCGTCCTTTGGTAAACAGATGTGACGTTGTTTGAAAAGCCATAATTGTATTTTTTTTAATAGTCACATCCTATAGTAGAGGTACAAAAAAGCATTAAATGTCACATTTTTTTTCCAGAGGACAATTTCTCAAAATTCGTAATGAACATGCAACCGTTTCCTACGATATATTTATGAAAATCGAGAATTTGATCAAATTTGCCAGAACATATTTCTCTCAGTCTTTATCAGTGTATCTGTAACTTAGGGTATAATATGCTTGCAAATGTTATCTGAAAATATACTCCACTGATACGTAGATCTTCCTAGTTCGTCATATTAACGTAAAGGAAACCAAAATATATATAGAATAACAGCGTATATAAGTATAAAGAAACCCCATTTTCATTATATTTTCATATGAAACAGTAGGATAAAGATCAAAATAAGGAAAAAAGGAGGAAATAATTAAATCAACAAACAAACAAACTAAAGAAATGAAACTTTGGCTATTGGTAATTTCTAAGGTTTTGATATCTTAATAACACTAAACACAATTTCTTTCCACAATACTGTTATTATTAGTGAGAATAAGCTTGAGAGGAAAGAAAATTTTTGCTTACAATTTCTTTTGATTCTGCTGTTTGATTTCATCACATATTACGCAAATTTTTTTTCCTAAATCAGTATGAATTATCTTTTTTTTAAAGAATCGGTTTACAAAGATATAATAACTTGGCGATGAACATTTATGACGTTTTTGTTGTCAAAGTATCAAATATAAATGTCTCCGTCCTGTGTTTTTGCTCCGTTAAAACTGATGCAGGATATGTTGTGATGGGATTACGAAGGCCAAGTAGATGTGCTCGAGCCATTATTAAGCCAATTTGTCCTTATTACACCCTCTAATTTCGAGGGAAAGGAAATGACCAGATCTAACTGAGCTGGATGAAATGCCCTAATTAGGATACCCTTTCATCATTACCTGTATCGGAGTACTGGTAGTCCTTAATAATTTAATGATATATATATATATATATATATATATATATATATATATATATATATATATATATATATATACATGTATGTATGTATATATATAAATATATATATATATATATATATATATATATATATATATATATATATATATATATATATATATATATATATATATATATATATATATATATATATATATAATATATATATATATATATATATATATATATATATATATATATATATATATATATATATATATTTATATATATATAAATATATATATATATATATATATATATATATATATATATATATATATATATATATATCTCACTCCTTACTGCCTGGGTTATTCACTTCCATAGTTTACGAAATTGGATAATCTACATAATTTGGCAACACGATAGTGAATTATACATTCTAATGATAATAACTGGTTTTCCTTAATTCATTCCGCGACATTGGTCTTTCCCTAGAGGGTGTTGTATGGGAATTGAAACCAAATCCATTTTAAGAATGTTGGGCTTTTGCAAGCAGAGATGGTATAAAACTACTAATTTCTTTGAAAATTTACTTTTCGAAATGAGGATTCTTCAAGTTAAGTGTGTCCTTTTTACGCTTTTTCATCCTTATTCCTCATGCATTAAGTTCCCCAAAAGTAGAAAAAGATAGTTACTTTTAACGTTTGTTTACAGTGGTATGAGGGCTTGTTGACCTTTTTGAACTTTCATATACATGCATACACACACACACACACACACACACACACACACACATATATACACATACACACACACATATATATATATATATATATATATATATATATATATATATATATATATATATTTATATTTATGTGTGTGTGAGTGTGTGTACATATGTCCGGACGATTGTATTTGTAATAATAATATTACTGTTGTGCCACAAAAGATCATTTTGTTAGTTTTCCTTTAGAGTCGTACTCGAGTTAGCCGGGGAAAAACTCGTTCCAGTTCTCGGAAGAAATTGACGGGAAGAAAGAGAACGGTTGGAAGAGAATCTTTCTTTTCTCTTAAAGTCAAGAATACTTGGAATGATGTCATCTGAATTGCCAGGATAAAATTTAATTTCAGAGCTAGGTTATGCATTTGAATAATCTTGTTGCAAACCTTAGTGCGTTTTATATACCGATACCCTGCCTTGAATCTTCAAATAGGTTTATTTATTAAATCTGCACGTTTGGAAATCTTTTATGTTTTCACTTTAGTTTTGCATGCTGGAAGACATCAAACACCAGAAAACGAACAATTTATTCCAAAAAGATATGGATAAGGACAAATAAAATATCTTGACGACATTATGGAGGATTTGAAAGTATTAAATTGAAATGTTTCATTCTAGTGTTTAAAAACTAGTAGAAGATCTGAATTATAAAATCTTCATGACTGTATTTAGAAATAGTTTGATGTTATCCAGGTTTTGGTATATCGGATGATTTTTGAGACTTGAGGTAAATCATTAGAAATATTCCAGGATCCTTGAAGTAGAATTATATTTAGTAATTGTCTCATTACGAAATCTGCAATGTTGTGAATGAGGCAAACAGTGATAGAAAGTTAAGTAAACTTACATCTCTAGGTTTTTGCGAGTCTTGTCTGTCCTAGGACTGTTGCTAAAATAAGCAATATTTTCTTTTGCTTCTTTTAAAATTACACGTAAGCTACATTATCAATTCCGAATAATTACACCTTATTGTAGTAGAGATAATATAACAGAGAGTAAAAAATGCGCCGAAGTTTCTTCGTCGCAATCGAATCTTCTGTACAACGTATAATGCTGTATGAGCCGCGACCCATGAAACTTTCAGCCACGTCCCGGTGGTGGCCTGTCTCATATCGCTGCCAGACGCACGAGCATGGTTACTTTAACCTTAAATAAAATCAAAACCACTGAGGCTAGAGGGCTGAAATTTTGGTATGTTTGATGATTGGACGGTGGATGATCAACGTACCAATTGGCAACCCGCTAGCCTCAGTAGTTTTCAAGATCTGAGGGCAGACAAAAAAGTGCGGACGGGCAGACGAATAGCCATCTCAATAGTTTTCTTTTAGAGAAAACTAAAAAAAAAAAAAAAAAAAATTGCAAATCAAAATGTGTTGAATAACGCACCATTTGTTTCCGGATGAAACTTCAGTGCTTAATAAGTCATTTAAAGTAGAAATTTTCAACCACTGAATCCAGTTTATATTTAATATGATTCAAAGTAGAATTATAAATAATTTACCTATATCCCCCCCGCCCACCGCGCCCTGCTTTCCCCGACACCAAAAAGAAAGACATGCGCCAACTCACTACCTCTGCTTAATAGAAAAAACACAAACCTTTCTAAAAGAAGCGGTTCCAGAACTGAGCATTTATCTTTTCTGATTTACACAAAATCAGAAAATTGTTCATCAGACGTCGTTAAAGAGGAAGTCAGAACTGAAAGAGGGAAAGCCTCAGTGAACGAGCCCATTACCAAGGATTGTATACTTGATTAAAACAGTCGCTCGTAACGCTGGAAAGAGAGATAGAGAGAGAGAGAGAGAGAGAGAGAGAGAGAGAGAGAGAGAGAGAGAGAGAGAGAGAGAGAGAGATAAGCCATCAAAAGCACATTTTTGCCAAAAACTGGGTCATTATTATTTTTGTCCAGATTCCAAAATGCCTGTTTCTCTTAGATTTAATGGTACAAGTTATGGGTAAAACAGTAATAAATCTTGACATTACCAATATAAATGCTCTTGAACTGATAAGCCATCAAAAGCACATTTTTCAAAAAACTGGGTCAGTCCTATTTTTGCCCAGATTTCAAGTGCCCATTTCTCTCTTTGAGTTAATGGTACAACTTAGGGTCAAACAGTAATAAATCTTGGCATTAACAACATAAAAAGCGCTTGACACTGAAGCGGAGGTAATTCCGAGATTGATCTTTAAAAGTTTATTGTCACTTGGGATGACAGGAATACAGTTAAGCTTTTAGCTCTCAGAAAATAAAATTCCCAAGACTTCTTTATGGTGGATCGCTATTTCTGTCGGTTTGGGCCTGTTTTGCATATTGACGATGGTTGGTTTCTAAATATTAACATCTGAGAACATGCTTATATTAATGACAGACATTTTCAAAAGGCCTGGTATACACAGCAGAAGTTTACAATATATAAATTAGGGAGTAACAATGAGAACGGAAGCGACAAACAGTTAGAACTGTTAGCAGCCGAAGGAGGGTCGCTAGTCCCCTTTCAGACACTCAGGACGAATGGGTTGATGGACATGTTAATGGATAACAAGTAAAAAATGTGCCGAAGTTTCTTCGGCACAATCGAGTTTTCTGTACAGCGATAATGTTGTATGAGCCGCGACCCATGAAATTTTCAGCCACGTCCCGGTGGTGGACTGTCCTATAGTGTTGCCAGACGCACGATTATGGCTAACTTTAACCTTAAATAAAATAAAAACTACTGAGGCTAGAGGGCTGCAATTCGGTGTGTTCGATAATTGGAGGGTGGATGGTCAACATACCAATTTGCAGCCCTCTAGCCTTAAGATCCGAGGGCGGACAGAAAAAGTGCGGACAGACAGACAAAGCTGGCACAATAGTTTTCTTTTACAGAAAACTAAAATCACAAAAAAATTGCTAATCAAAATGTGTTAAATAACGTACCATTTGTTTCTGATGAAACCTCAGTGCTTAATTAGTCATTTAAAGTAGAAATTTTGTGCCGCTAAGTAGAGTTTATATTTAATAAAAAGTTGAATTAAAATAATTTAGACATAAACCTCCCCTTTTTCCCCGACACCAAAAAGAAAGACATGCGCCAACTCACTGCCTCTGCTTAATAGAAAAAACGCAAACCTTTCAAAAGTGGGGCTTCCAGAACTGAGCATTTATCTTTTGTAATTTACATAAAATCAGGAAATTCTCAGACGTCAACCAAGAGGAGTCAGAACTGAAAGAGGGAAAGCTTCAATGGACGAGCCCATTATCAAGGATTGTACTTGTTTAAAACAGTCGCTCGTAATGCTCGAGAGAGAGAGAGAGAGAGAGAGAGAGAGAGAGAGAGAGAGAGAGAGAGAGAGAGAGAGAGATAAGCCATCAAAAGCACATTTTTGCCAAAAACTGGGTCATTATTATTTTTGTCCAGATTCCGAAATGCCCGTTTCTCTTTAGAGTTAATGGTACAAGTTATGCTTAAAACAGTAATAAATCTTGGCATTACCAATATAAATGCTCTTGGAACTGATAAGCCATCAAGAGCACATTTTTAAAAAAAACTGGGTCAGTCCTATTTTTGCCCAGATTTCAAGTGCCCATTTCTCTCTTTGAGTTAATGGTACAACTTAGGGTCAAACAGTAATAAATCTTGGCATTAACAACATAAAAAGCGCTTGACACTGAAGCGGAGGTAATTCCGAGATTGATCTTTAAAAGTTTATTGTCACTTGGGATGACAGGAATACAGTTAAGCTTTTAGCTCTCAGAAAATAAAATTCCCCAAGACTTCTTTATGGTGGATCGCTATTTCTGTCGGTTTGGGCCCGTTTTGCATATTGACGATGGTTGGTTTCCTAAATATTAACATCTGAGAACATGCTTATATTAATGACAGACATTTTCAAAAGGCCTGGTATACACAGCAGAAGTTTACAATATATAAGTTAGGGAGTAACAATGAGAACGGAAGCGACAAACAGTTAGAACTGTTAGCAGCCGAAGGAGGGTCGCTAGTCCTATTTCAGACACTCAGGACGAATGGGTTGATGGACATGTTAATGGATAACAAGTAAAAAATGTGCCGAAGTTTCTTCGGCACAATCGAGTTTTCTGTACAGCGATAATGTTGTATGAGCCGCGACCCATGAAATTTTCAGCCACGTCCCGGTGGTGGACTGTCCTATAGTGTTGCCAGACGCACGATTATGGCTAACTTTAACCTTAAATAAAATAAAAACTACTGAGGCTAGAGGGCTGCAATTCGGTGTGTTCGATAATTGGAGGGTGGATGGTCAACATACCAATTTGCAGCCCTCTAGCCTTAAGATCCGAGGGCGGACAGAAAAAGTGCGGACAGACAGACAAAGCTGGCACAATAGTTTTCTTTTACAGAAAACTAAAATCACAAAAAAATTGCTAATCAAAATGTGTTAAATAACGTACCATTTGTTTCCTGATGAAACCTCAGTGCTTAATTAGTCATTTAAAGTAGAAATTTTGTGCCGCTAAGTAGAGTTTATATTTAATACGATTCAAAGTTGAATTAAAATAATTTAGACATAAACCTCCTCTTTTTCCCCGACACCAAAAAGAAAGACATGCGCCAACTCACTGCCTCTGCTTAATAGAAAAAACGCAAACCTTTCAAAAAGTGGGGCTTCCAGAACTGAGCATTTATCTTTTGTGATTTACATAAAATCAGGAAATTCTCAGACGTCAACCAAGAGGGAGTCAGAACTGAAAGAGGGAAAGCTTCAATGGACGAGCCCATTATCAAGGATTGTACTTGTTTAAAACAGTCGCTCGTAATGCTCGAGAGAGAGAGAGAGAGAGAGAGAGAGAGAGAGAGAGAGAGAGAGAGAGAGATAAGCCATCAAAAGCACATTTTTGCCAAAAACTGGGTCATTATTATTTTTGTCCAGATTCCGAAATGCCCGTTTCTCTCTTAGAGTTAATGGTACAAGTTATGCTTAAAACAGTAATAAATCTTGGCATTACCAATATAAATGCTCTTGGAACTGATAAGCCATCAAGAGCACATTTTTAAAAAAAACTGGGTCAGTCCTATTTTTGCCCAGATTTCAAGTGCCCATTTCTCTCTTTGAGTTAATGGTACAACTTAGGGTCAAACAGTAATAAATCTTGGCATTAACAACATAAAAAGCGCTTGACGCTGAAGCGGAGGTAATTCCGAGATTGATCTTTAAAAGTTTATTGTCACTTGGGATGACAGGAATACAGTTAAGCTTTTAGCTCTCAGAAAATAAAATTCCCCAAGACTTCTTTATGGTGGATCGCTATTTCTGTCGGTTTGGGCCCGTTTTGCATATTGACGATGGTTGGTTTCCTAAATATTAACATCTGAGAACATGCTTATATTAATGACAGACATTTTCAAAAGGCCTGGTATACACAGCAGAAGTTTACAATATATAAGTTAGGAGTAACAATGAGAACGGAAGCGACAAACAGTTAGAACTGTTAGCAGCCGAAGGAGGGTCGCTAGTCCTATTTCAGACACTCAGGACGAATGGGTTGATGGACATGTTAATGGATAACAGAAAATGTGCCGAAGTTTCTTCGGCACAATCGAGTTTTCTGTACAGCGATAATGTTGTATGAGCCGCGACCCATGAAATTTTCAGCCACGTCCCGGTGGTGGACTGTCCTATAGTGTTGCCAGACGCACGATTATGGCTAACTTTAACCTTAAATAAAATAAAACTACTGAGGCTAGAGGGCTGCAATTCGGTGTGTTCGATAATTGGAGGGTGGATGGTCAACATACCAATTTGCAGCCCTCTAGCCTTAAGATCCGAGGGCGGACAGAAAAAGTGCGGACAGACAGACAAAGTTGGCACAATAGTTTTCTTTACAGAAAACTAAAATCACAAAAAAATTGCTAATCAAAATGTGTTAAATAACGTACCATTTGTTTCCTGATGAAACCTCAGTGCTTAATTAGTCATTTAAAGTAGAAATTTTGTGCCGCTAAGTAGAGTTTATATTTAATACGATTCAAAGTTGAATTAAAATAATTTAGACATAAACCTCCCTTTTTCCCCGACACCAAAAAAGAAAGACATGCGCCAACTCACTGCCCCTGCTTAATAGAAAAACGCAAACCTTTCAAAAAGTGGGGCTTCCAGAACTGAGCATTTATCTTTTGTGATTTACATAAAATCAGGAAATTCTCAGACGTCAACCAAGAGGGAGTCAGAACTGAAAGAGGGAAAGCTTCAATGGACGAGCCCATTATCAAGGATTGTACTTGTTTAAAACAGTCGCTCGTAATGCTCGAGAGAGAGAGAGAGAGAGAGAGAGAGAGAGAGAGAGAGAGAGAGAGAGATAAGCCATCAAAAGCACATTTTTGCCAAAAACTGGGTCATTATTATTTTTGTCCAGATTCCGAAATGCCCGTTTCTCTTTAGAGTTAATGGTACAAGTTATGCTTAAAACAGTAATAAATCTTGGCATTACAATATAAATGCTCTTGGAACTGATAAGCCATCAAGAGCACATTTTAAAAAAACTGGGTCAGTCCTATTTTTGCCCAGATTTCAAGTGCCCATTTCTCTCTTTGAGTTAATGGTACAACTTAGGGTCAAACAGTAATAAATCTTGGCATTAACAACATAAAAGCGCTTGACACTGAAGCGGAGGTAATTCCAGATTGATCTTTAAAAGTTTATTGTCACTTGGGATGACAGGAATACAGTTAAGCTTTTAGCTCTCAGAAAATAAAATTCCCAAGACTTCTTTATGGTGGATCGCTATTTCTGTCGGTTTGGGCCCGTTTTGCATATTGACGATGGTTGGTTTCTAAATATTAACATCTGAGAACATGCTTATATTAATGACAGACATTTTCAAAAGGCCTGGTATACACAGCAGAAGTTTACAATATATAAGTTAGGGAGTAACAATGAGAACGGAAGCGACAAACAGTTAGAACTGTAAGCAGCCGAAGGAGGGTCGCTAGTCCTATTTCAGACACTCAGGACGAATGGGTTGATGGACATGTTAATGGATAACAGAAAAAAATGTGCCGAAGTTTCTTCGGCACAATCGAGTTTTCTGTACAGCGATAATGTTGTATGAGCCGCGACCCATGAAATTTTCAGCCACGTCCCGGTGGTGGACTGTCCTATAGTGTTGCCAGACGCACGATTATGGCTAACTTTAACCTTAAATAAAATAAAAACTACTGAGGCTAGAGGGCTGCAATTCGGTGTGTTCGATAATTGGAGGGTGGATGGTCAACATACCAATTTGCAGCCCTCTAGCCTTAAGATCCGAGGGCGGACAGAAAAAGTGCGGACAGACAGACAAAGCTGGCACAATAGTTTTCTTTTACAGAAAACTAAAATCACAAAAAAATTGCTAATCAAAATGTGTTAAATAACGTACCATTTGTTTCCTGATGAAACCTCAGTGCTTAATTAGTCATTTAAAGTAGAAATTTTGTGCCGCTAAGTAGAGTTTATATTTAATACGATTCAAAGTTGAATTAAAATAATTTAGACATAAACCTCCTCTTTTCCCCGACACCAAAAAAGAAGACATGCGCCAACTCACTGCCTCTGCTTAATAGAAAAAACGCAAACCTTTCAAAAGTGGGGCTTCCAGAACTGAGCATTTATCTTTTGTGATTTACATAAAATCAGGAAATTCTCAGACGTCAACGAAGAGGGAGTCAGAACTGAAAGAGGGAAAGCTTCAATGGACGAGCCCATTATCAAGGATTGTACTTGTTTAAAACAGTCGCTCGTAATGCTCGAGAGAGAGAGAGAGAGAGAGAGAGAGAGAGAGAGAGAGAGAGAGAGAGAGAGAGAGAGAGAGAGAGAGAGAGATAAGCCATCAAAAGCACATTTTGCCAAAAACTGGGTCATTATTATTTTGTCCAGAGTCCAATATGCCCGTTTCTTTCTTAGGTTTAATGGTACAAGTTATGGTTAAAACAGTAATAAATCTTGGCATTACTGAATATAAATGCTCTTGGAACTGATAAGCCATCAAGAGCACATTTTAAAAAAACTGGTCAGTCCTATTTTTGCCCAGATTTCAAGTGCCCATTTCTCTCTTTGAGTTAATGGTACAACTTAGGGTCAAACAGTAATAAATCTTGGCATTAACAACATAAAAGCGCTTGACACTGAAGCGGAGGTAATTCCGAGATTGATCTTTAAAAGTTTATTGTCACTTGGGATGACAGGAATACAGTTAAGCTTTTTAGCTCTCAGAAAATAAAATTCCCAAGACTTCTTTATGGTGGATCGCTATTTCTGTCGGTTTGGGCCCGTTTTGCATATTGACGATGGTTGGTTTCTAAATATTAACATCTGAGAACATGCTTATATTAATGACAGACATTTTCAAAAGGCCTGGTATACACAGCAGAAGTTTACAATATATAAGTTAGGGAGTAACAATGAGAACGGAAGCGACAAACAGTTAGAACTGTTAGCAGCCGAAGGAGGGTCGCTAGTCCTATTTCAGACACTCAGGACGAATGGGTTGATGGACATGTTAATGGATAACAGAAAAAAATGTGCCGAAGTTTCTTCGGCACAATCGAGTTTTCTGTACAGCGATAATGTTGTATGAGCCGCGACCCATGAAATTTTCAGCCACGTCCCGGTGGTGGACTGTCCTATAGTGTTGCCAGACGCACGATTATGGCTAACTTTAACCTTAAATAAAATAAAACTACTGAGGCTAGAGGGCTGCAATTCGGTGTGTTCGATAATTGGAGGGTGGATGGTCAACATACCAATTTGCAGCCCTCTAGCCTTAAGATCCGAGGGCGGACAGAAAAAGTGCGGACAGACAGACAAAGCTGGCACAATAGTTTTCTTTTACAGAAAACTAAAATCACAAAAAAAATTGCTAATCAAAATGAGTTAAATAACGTACCATTTGTTTCCTGATGAAACCTCGGTGCTTAATTAGTCATTTAAAGTAGAAATTTTGTGCCGCTAAGTAGAGTTTATATTTAATACGATTCAAAGTTGAATTAAAATAATTTAGACATAAACCTCCTCTTTTCCCTGACACCAAAAAGAAAGACATGCGCCAACTCACTGCCTCTGCTTAATAGAAAAAACGCAAACCTTTCAAAAGTGGGGCTTCCAGAACTGAGCATTTATCTTTTGTGATTTACATAAAATCAGGAAATTCTCAGACGTCAACCAAGAGGAGTCAGAACTGAAAGAGGGAAAGCTTCAATGGACGAGCCCATTATCAAGGATTGTACTTGTTTAAAACAGTCGCTCGTAATGCTCGAGAGAGAGAGAGAGAGAGAGAGAGAGAGAGAGAGAGAGAGAGAGAGAGAGAGAGAGAGAGAGAGATAAGCCATCAAAAGCACATTTTTGCCAAAAACTGGGTCATTATTATTTTTGTCCAGATTCCGAAATGCCCGTTTCTCTCTTAGAGTTAATGGTACAAGTTATGCTTAAAACAGTAATAAATCTTGGCATTACCAATATAAATGCTCTTGGAACTGATAAGCCATCAAGAGCACATTTTAAAAAACTGGGTCAGTCCTATTTTTGCCCAGATTTCAAGTGTCCATTTCTCTCTTTGAGTTAATGGTACAACTTAGGTCAAACAGTAATAAATCTTGGCATTAACAACATAAAAAGCGCTTGACACTGAAGCGGAGGTAATTCCGAGATTGATCTTTAAAAGTTTATTGTCACTTGGGATGACAGGAATACAGTTAAACTTTTTAGCTCTCAGAAAATAAAATTCCCAAGACTTCTTTATGGTGGATCGCTATTTCTGTCGGTTTGGGCCTGTTTTGCATATTGACGATGGTTGGTTTCTAAATATTAACATCTGAGAACATGCTTATATTAATGACAGACATTTTCAAAAGGCCTGGTATACACAGCAGAAGTTTACAATATATAAGTTAGGGAGTAACAATGAGAACGGAAGCGACAAACAGTTAGAACTGTTAGCAGCCGAAGGAGGGTCGCTAGTCCTATTTCAGACACTCAGGACGAATGGGTTGATGGACATGTTAATGGATAACAAGTAAAAAATGTGCCGAAGTTTCTTCGGCACAATCGAGTTTTCTGTACAGCGATAATGTTGTATGAGCCGCGACCCATGAAATTTTCAGCCACGTCCCGGTGGTGGACTGTCCTATAGTGTTGCCAGACGCACGATTATGGCTAACTTTAACCTTAAATAAAATAAAACTACTGAGGCTAGAGGGCTGCAATTCGGTGTGTTCGATAATTGGAGGGTGGATGGTCAACATACCAATTTGCAGCCCTCTCGCCTTAAGATCCGAGGGCGGACAGAAAAAGTGCGGACAGACAGACAAAGTTGGCACAATAGTTTTCTTTTTACAGAAAACTAAAATCACAAAAAATTGCTAATCAAAATGTGTTAAATAACGTACCATTTGTTTCCTGATGAAACCTCAGTGCTTAATTAGTCATTTAAAGTAGAAATTTTGTGCCGCTAAGTAGAGTTTATATTTAATACGATTCAAAGTTGAATTAAAATAATTTAGACATAAACCTCCCCTTTTTCCCCGACACCAAAAAGAAAGACATACGCCAACTCACTGCCTCTGCTTAATAGAAAAAACGCAAACCTTTCAAAAAGTGGGGCTTCCAGAACTGAGCATTTATCTTTTGTGATTTACATAAAATCAGGAAATTCTCAGACGTCAACCAAGAGGGAGTCAGAACTGAAAGAGGAAAGCTTCAATGGACGAGCCCATTATCAAGGATTGTACTTGTTTAAAACAGTCGCTCGTAATGCTCGAGAGAGAGAGAGAGAGAGAGAGAGAGAGAGAGAGAGAGAGAGAGAGAGAGAGAGAGAGAGAGAGAGATAAGCAATCAAAAGCACATTTTTGCCAAAAACTGGGTCATTATTATTTTTGTCCAGAGTCCAATATGCCCGTTTCTCTCTTAGATTTAATGGTACAAGTTATGGTTAAAACAGTAATAAATCTTGGCATTACCAATATAAATGCTCTTGGAACTGATAAGCCATCAAGAGCACATTTTTAAAAAAAACTGGGTCAGTCCTATTTTTGCCCAGATTTCAAGTGCCCATTTCTCTCTTTGAGTTAATGGTACAACTTAGGTCAAACAGTAATAAATCTTGGCATTAACAACATAAAAGCGCTTGACACTGAAGCGGAGGTAATTCCGAGATTGATCTTTAAAAGTTTATTGTCACTTGGGATGACAGGAATACAGTTAAGCTTTTTAGCTCTCAGAAAATAAAATTCCCAAGACTTCTTTATGGTGGATCGCTATTTCTGTCGGTTTGGGCCCGTTTTGCATATTGACGATGGTTGGTTTCCTAAATATTAACATCTGAGAACATGCTTATATTAATGACAGACATTTTCAAAAGGCCTGGTATACACAGCAGAAGTTTACAATATATAAGTTAGGGAGTAACAATGAGAACGGAAGCGACAAACAGTTAGAACTGTTAGCAGCCGAAGGAGGGTCGCTAGTCCTATTTCAGACACTCAGGACGAATGGGTTGATGGACATGTTAATGGATAACAAGTAAAAATGTGCCGAAGTTTCTTCGGCACAATCGAGTTTTCTGTACAGCGATAATGTTGTATGAGCCGCGACCCATGAAATTTTCAGCCACGTCCCGGTGGTGGACTGTCCTATAGTGTTGCCAGACCCACGATTATGGCTAACTTTAACCTTAAATAAAATAAAAACTACTGAGGCTAGAGGGCTGCAATTCGGTGTGTTCGATAATTGGAGGTGGATGGTCAACATACCAATTTGCAGCCCTCTAGCCTTAAGATCCGAGGGCGGACAGAAAAAGTGCGGACAGACAGACAAAGTTGGCACAATAGTTTTCTTTTACAGAAAACTAAAATCACAAAAAATTGCTAATCAAAATGTGTTAAATAACGTACCATTTGTTTCCTGATGAAACCTCAGTGCTTAATTAGTCATTTAAAGTAGAAATTTTGTGCCGCTAAGTAGAGTTTATATTTAATACGATTCAAAGTTGAATTAAAATAATTTAGACATAAACCTCCTCTTTTTCCCCGACACCAAAAAGAAAGACATGCGCCAACTCATTGCCTCTGCTTAATAGAAAAAACGCAAACCTTTCAAAAAGTGGGGCTTCCAGAACTGAGCATTTATCTTTTGTGATTTACATAAAATCAGGAAATTCTCAGACGTCAACCAAGAGGGAGTCAGAACTGAAAGAGGGAAAGCTTCAATGGACGAGCCCATTTTCAAGGATTGTACTTGTTTAAAACAGTCGCTCGTAATGCTCGAGAGAGAGAGAGAGAGAGAGAGAGAGAGAGAGAGAGAGAGAGAGAGAGAGAGATAAGCCATCAAAAGCACATTTTTGCCAAAAACTGGGTCATTATTATTTTTGTCCAGAGTCCAATATGCCCGTTTCTCTCTTAGATTTAATGGTACAAGTTATGGTTAAAACAGTAATAAATCTTGGCATTACCAATATAAATGCTCTTGGAACTGATAAGCCATCAAAAGCACATTTTTCAAAAAACTGGGTCCATCCTTTTTTCGCCCAGATTTCAAGTGCCCATTTCTCTCTTTGAGTTAATGGTACAACTTACGGTCAAACGGTAATAAATCTTGGCTTTACCAACATAAAAAGCGCTTGACACTGATGCGGAGGTAATTCCGAGATTGATCTTTAAAAGTTTATTGTCACTTGGGATGACAGGAATACAGTTAAGCTTTTAGCTCTCAGAAAATAAAATTCCCCAAGACTTCTTTATAGTGGATCGCTATTTCTGTCGGTTTGGGTCCGTTTTGCGTATTGACGATGGCTGGTTTGCTAAATAGTAACATCAGAGAACATGCTTATATTAATGACAGACATTTTCAAAAGGCCTGGTATACACAGCAGAAGTTTACAATATATATGCTAGGAAGTAACAATGAGAACGGAAGCGACAAACAGTTAGAATTATTAGCAGCCGAAGGAGGGTCGCTAGTCCTTTTTCAGACACTCAGGACGAATGTGTTGATGGACATGTTAATGGATAACAAGCAATAAATGTGCCGAAGTTTCTTCGGGGCGATCAAGTTTTCTGTACATCGTATAATCAAGGCCACCGAAAATAGATCTATCTTTCGGTGGTCTCAGTATATTACTGTATGAGCCACAGACCATGAAACTTTAACCACGGCCTGATGGTGGCAAAGCCAGACGCACGATTATGGCTAACTTTAACCTTAAATAAAATGAAAAATACAGAGGGTGGAGGGCTGCAATTTGGAATGTTTGATGATTGGAGGGTGGATAATCAACATGCCAATTTGCAGCTCTCTAGCCTCAGTAGGTTTTAAGATCTGAGGGCGGACGGGAAAAGTACGGGCACAAAAAAATACGGACGGACAGGCAATACCGGCACAATAGTTTTCTTTTCAGAAACTAAAAACCAATTAACATTCCTAAAGATTTTGCTTTCATCGGAACCTCCCACTTAGGCTAATGCATAACAGAAAATTGGCAGATGCGTTGTCTTCCTCTCATTTGGTCCAAACTTCATTGTCTTTTATATAAACAATTAACATATTCTTTTGAAATATATGAATTATGTTTATACAGTTCTAAGATAATACTGTATTCTTATTCTAAAAAATTTTTCTTCTGTGAAACAAGGGTAAATTATATTTCAGTCCACACACGTTTGTTGAATACGCACATTTCTACTGGCTATCCAATTGGTAAAATGATTGTTTTCTCTAGCAGTAACGAAGATTGAATTGTTATTGTTAGCATATATTAAATAGTTTCTTATGACCTTCATTTCCCTTTAGAGACCTTCCAAGTTAACCAATATAGAACTGATTCACATGAGATTTGATCTGCTTTGTATATTTTGGGATTATCAGTAGAGTTCTCATATATATATATATATATATATATATATATATATATATATATATATATATATATATATATATATATATATATATATATATATATATATATATATATATATATACTGTATATATATATATATATATGCAGTATATATATGTATATATATAAATATATATACATATATATATGTGTAATATAGTGTGTATATATATATATATATATATATATATATATATATATATATATATATATATATATATATATATACTGTATATATATATATATATATATATATATATATATATATATATATATATATATATATAATATATATATATATATATATATATATATATATATATATATATATATATATACTGTATATATATATTAAAATATGTATGGATATCTATGCTTATATTGTTAAATCCCATTTTCATTTCGGAGACAGAAGAAGATATATATTCATATATACATTCAAAATATATATTAGTAAAAGAGAGGGAGGTGGAGAAAGCCGTCACAATCCGTGGGTCTTTTGCAGTCGTCTTCATTAAAGACTTCCTAGAAGTGTTGCCATTGAAATTTCATCGGAATTTACAGGTATTCACTGAGCTGTTAATACTTGCTTGTTCGCAAATTTATGTTTTCATAGTCACATCATAAATTTGCGCTAAGTTATATTTTTTTTCTTATTTTGAGTAAAACATATATCAATACAAATTTATATCCTATTTGTTAGTGACAAGGATTTCTAAAAGATTTTTAAAAGACTTCAGATGGACATAAACATAAGGAATTTATTGGAACCTTGAAATTTGATGTTCATTTTTGGTTCTTGGAAAATATCTATATCAGTCTCGTTCTTTTTTCGTATTTTCATTATATAGCAAAAATGTGTCACAATACAAGTTTAACTGTCACTGAATTTAAGAGTTTTTCACTGTAATGTTCTTAGTCTTCTGTAAAATCTCTCTCTCTCTCTCTCTCTCTCTCTCTCTCTCTCTCTCTCTCTCTCTCTCTCTCTCTCTCGTAGTGGTGACGGCCTAAGGTTGTGGCAATTAATAAGGAATCTAACCGAGTAACCCCTCTTCCTCCTTTAACGCGAAAGTTAATATCTCATGCCGAAGGTAATACGCTCATAAAGATGATGAATCCCTTAGCAATATTAAAACAAATAGAACAGAACGTGCTTTCTTTTCCATTTAGGTATTAATTATTTAGTAGTTTCCTTTATAAGAGAAGATTGATCAATGAAATCTTGTTGGAAGTTATCTGGTTTTAGGAAGAATGGATATACAGAGATAGCCCTATCGTGGGATTTTGGTTGACTACGTGCACGATGTTTTGGGATTAAACGTTGCTCTAAGAACATTAGGAATACATGAAATGATGATGACATATTCAGTCAGTAAATGTGAGAGTGCTCAACACGCTACTGATGAGGCACCTCTGAAATTGTTAAAACAATTAGACTTCAATGAATGCTTGCAAGCTCGACAGCGACGGTTATGATTAGAAAAAGTAAATGTCAGTTCAAGCAAAAATTTTTTAAATAATAACGAGAGAGAGAGAGAGAGAGAGAGAGAGAGAGAGAGAGAGAGAGAGAGAGAGAGAGAGAGAGAGAGAGAGAAATGCCTAAAGGAAAATAATAGAAACCATAAATATGAACAACAATGACAGGGCATTTCTAACCACATTATTGTCAACAAGAGACAGAAAAATATATAGATAAATAGATGGAGCAAGACATGGATATATATATATATATATATATTACTAAAAGGACCTCATTCAAACTGGATGGTATTTAATGGAGTTTTTATTCAAAAAGTTACAAGCTTTCTTGGACAAACAGTCCACATTATCAAGTATCCGTACAATGAGCAAACGCATAGTCCGGCTGTATTTATATCTGTGTGCTGGGTACTTTTAATCCTATAATCGCCTAGCTCTTCCTGTGTGACCTCCACCCTCTCTGACCTTGGTCTTTCTCTGATCCCTGGTTCCAGATGTCCGTTTTCCATTCTCTTGCGTTTTTTCTTCGTTTCCTTGCTACTGTGGAGTATATGATTTTTCTAGATATGCTGTCTTCAAAGCCGTTTCCGGTGTTCCCTGCCATCGTGTTGTTGGCGCAAGTTATGAAGGCGTTCTCTACAACCAGTCTAGATGTTTTGTTGGTGTTCCTGTACAGAAAACTCATATTTTCCCAGTCTATTCTGTGATCATTTTCCCAACAGTGCTTGGCAACTGCCGACGTCTGATTATAATGCCTTATGTTCTGCAGATGTTGTTTGCTTCGCTCTTTACATGATTTGCCAGTTTCGCCATAGTACCCTTCTTCACAGTCTAGACACGCTGCCATATAAACCCCCTCTAATCTCTTCCCCCTCTACCGACTTTTTTGTTTCTAACTATTTTATTCCTAATGGTGTTTTTTGTAGCTGCCTATCAATTTGAAATTATTTAGCTTCCTGTTGATGGGTGCAATGAGTTGTTGTCCGAACTGTAATTATTTTCTTTCCTACCAAATGTTCCTTTTCAATCCTTTCCCTCTCCCCAAAATAGTTTTTCCTTGCTTTGATATGTGCCCACTCCCACCAATACTTAGGGTAGCCTAATCTCCCTAAAACTCTCCCTCAGGTAATCCAACTCTTCGTCTAAAAATTCAGGACTGCAAATCCTATAAGCCCTGATGGCCAACCCTGTCATTAATCCTATTTTTATTTCTTTCCTATGACTGGAGAACCTATGTATGTATGAATTGGTGTGTGTCTTCTTCCTATATACCTTGAATTTTAAATTCTCCCTACCCTCTTGACCAGGACATCCAAGAAAGGAATTTCTCCTTCCTTCTCTTCTTCTAATGTGAACTTGATGTGTTCATTTAGTTTATTTATGTTTTCTAAAAACTTGTGTAGATCTTCCTTTCTCCCTTGTAAATGATCAAGATGTCATCAACGTATCTTACCCATTTTACGATATTTAAGTTCCCTTTATTTACTTTGCCCACCTCTTCCTTTTCAAACCATTCCATAAAGATATTGGCTAGAATTGGTGAAAGACTTGAACCCATGGCCACGCCATTTTTTTGTATATAATGGTTTTCGCCCCACTTGAAAACATTAACGCTGAGGGCCGCTGTTAGCATTTTTATTAAAACGTCATGATCTATGTCGCATGTATAGACCCCCTCCTCCATATTCTTTTTTATTATTTCCATCGTCGTCTTTACTGGTACGTTAGTGAACAGGGAAGTTACATCCAAACTTGCAAATTTGCAGTCTTTATGTTAATTTTGGATAATTCGTCTATCAGGTTCATGTTATGTTTTAAATGCCCTTCGGATACTAAGCCTACCCATTTTCCCATTATGTTGGAAAGAAATTTCTCCAGCCTCCTCTGCGGTGATCTCGTCGATGCCACGATCGGTCTTAGCGGGCACCCTTCCTGTGGATCTTAGGGCTACCATAAATATATGGGATCTCTGGACTTTCCATTGATTTTACTCTATGTTCTAATTCTTTTCTTTTGGTTTTGTCGTGGATTTTTGTCAACGCTTCCCTTACTTTTTGTTAAAATTGCACTGTACCCCTAATGTCCGGTTTTTTGTTGCAAACCTCATATGTGTTTTCAGCGTTTAACAGTTGTTCTAACTTATTCTCGTATTAAGAATTGCATAGCAGATTGTGTGGCACCGAAATCGTTGGACAAGATACGAGAGAGAGACACTGATGAACATCCGTTTCCAGGTTTTGTAGAAGAGATCATGAAGGAAGACATAAGGAAGAAAAAGATCGAATTGGAAGAACTAAGGATGAAAAGCAGAAAAATCAGGAGAGAACTGACGGAGAAATACGGAGGCCCCAGCCTAGACAACGTTTTCAAAGGAATTGCCAGTTATGTAAAGGTATGTGCCCGCCGTATTCTCAGCCCACGAGAATAGACTCGTTGCCATTTTCGATAGGTCGGGGTGGGTTAAAAAAAGGAACTTTGATTTAGTCAAGAATATTTCTAAGAGACTCTAAGTTGAAGTGCTAGTGTTAGGATATGGCCTTAATTTTTGCATGGGGAACGAAAGTCAAGATTTCATCGAAATGTGTAGAAGCTTAAGGGAACTAGATAAGAACAAAAATGGGGATGAAGCAGCTTTTTGCAGGGGGGCCATGTGGGCGGGGATTAGGTCGAACAGATTCGTGTTTCCGGAGAGGTTACGTAAGGCCCTTGATAGGTTAGGAAAATACAAGGACATAAAGATTTGTAAGGCAGACAAAGGGGGGGCGGTTGTAGTAATGGACGCCGCAGAATACGAGAATAAGTTAGAACAACTGTTAAACGATGAAAACACATATGAGGTTTGCAACAAAAAACCGGACATTAGGGGGGTACAGTGCAATTTTAACAAAGAAGTAAGGGAAGCGTTGACAAAAATCCACGACAAAACCAAAAGAAAAGAATTAGAACATAGAGTAAAATCAATGGAAAGTCCAGAGATCCCATATATTTATGGTAGCCCTAAGATCCACAAGGAAGGGTGCCCGCTAAGACCGATCGTGGCATCGACGAGATCACCGCAGAGGAGGCTGGAGAAATTTCTTTCCAACATAATGGGAAAATGGGTAGGCTTAGTATCCGAAGGGCATTTAAAACATAACATGAACCTGATAGACGAATTATCCAAAATTAACGTAAAAGACTGCAAATTTGCAAGTTTGATGTAACTTCCTGTTCACTAACGTACCAGTAAAGACGACGATGGAAATAATAAAAAAGAATATGGAGGAGGGGGTCTATACATGCGACATAGATCATGACGTTTTAATAAAAATGCTAACAGCGGCCCTCAGCGTTAATGTTTTCAAGTGGGGCGAAAACCATTATATACAAAAAAATGGCGTGGCCATGGGTTCAAGTCTTTCACCAATTCTAGCCAATATCTTTATGGAATGGTTTGAAAAGGAAGAGGTGGGCAAAGTAAATAAAGGGAACTTAAATATCGTAAAATGGGTAAGATACGTTGATGACATCTTGATCATTTACAAGGGAGAAAGGGAAGATCTACACAAGTTTTTAGAAAAACATAAATAAACTAAATGAACACATCAAGTTCACATTAGAAGAAGAGAAGGAAGGAGAAATTCCTTTCTTGGATGTCCTGGTCAAGAGGGTAGGGAGAATTTAAAATTCAAGGTATATAGGAAGAAGACACACACCAATTCATACATACATAGGTTCTCCAGTCATAGGAAAGAAATAAAAATAGGATTAATGACAGGGTTGGCCATCAGGGCTTATAGGATTTGCAGTCCCGAATTTTTAGACGAAGAGTTGGATTACCTGAGGGAGAGTTTTAGGAGATTAGGCTACCCTAAGTATTGGTGGGAGTGGGCACATATCAAAGCAAGGAAAAACTATTTTGGGGAGAGGGAAAGGATTGAAAAGGAACATTTGGTAGGAAAGAAAATAATTACAGTTCCGGACAACAACTCTATTGCACCCATCAACAGGAAGCTAAATAATTTCAAATTGATAGGCAGCTACAAAAACACCATTAGGAATAAAATAGTTAGAAACAAAAGTCGGTAGAGGGGAAGAGATTAGAGGGGGTTTATATGGCAGCGTGTCTAGACTGTGAAGAAGGGTACTATGGCGAAACTGGCAAATCATGTAAAGAGCGAAGCAAACAACATCTGCAGAACATAAGGCATTATAATCAGACGTCGGCAGTTGCCAAACACTGTTGGGAAAATGATCACAGAATAGACTGGGAAAATATGAGTTTTCTGTACAGGAACACCAACAAAACATCTAGACTGGTTGTAGAGAACGCCTTCATAACTTGCGCCAACAACACGATGGCAGGGAACACCGGAAACGGCTTTGAAGACAGCATATCTAAAAAAAATCATATACTCCACAGTAGCAAGGAAACGAAGAAAAAACGCAAGAGAACGCACGGAAAACGGACATCTGGAACCAGGGATCAGAGAAAGACCAAGGTTAAGAGAGGGTGGAGGTCACACAGGAAGAGCTAGGCGATTATAGGATTAAAAGTACCCAGCACACAGATATAAATACAGCCGGACTATGCGTTTGCTCATTGTACGGATACTTGATAATGTGGACTGTTTGTCCAAGAAAGCTTGTAACTTTTTGAATAAAAACTCCATTAAATACCATCCAGTTTGAATGAGGTCCTTTTAGTAATTCTACTAATGCACAGAACAATTGTGTATGTGATAAAGTTAATATATATATATATATATATATATATATATATATATATATATATATATATATATATATATATATATATATATATATATATATATACATATATATATATACATATACATATGTATATGTGTATATATACATATACATACATATGTATATATATATACATATATATATTAACGAAAGAAAAATGGACATGCACAAATAAATTAAAATGCATTAGCCAGGGAGATATGAAAATGATTTGAAACAATAGATGAGCAGCTAAAGTTCCATTAAGAAATACGCGAAACTTACCGACAGCACTACCATAAAAGATTAATAGCACCACTTCTTCATCCTTTTCTCTCTCCTTCTCCCCCCGTCTCTCTCTCTCTCTCTCTCTCTCTCTCTCTCTCTCTCTCTCTCTCTCTCTCTCTAAAACACACACACACACACTCACACTCACTCATCCACATACACTTACATAAAACGTACTGGACTAAATAGACTTCTTGCAGAGGGAAAGTCCCACCTATTAATTTTATTTCGCCAGACCCACTTTATAAGACAACACTGCTTTTCTTCGTCTGGGATATATGAATCAAAATAAAGGAATGCAGACTGGATAAAATCTAGTCCTCTCCTTCACTGCTTTCTCCATTTCTGTACCCTTAGTAAATTATGCAGCAATTAGTTTATGAAGTTATATTAACATGAAATTTGACTGATTCTTGAAAATCATTTTTCTGCTCTATGTGTACGCTCTGACTTGCTTAGCAGTAAACATGAAAATGATACTCTTGAAAAATCTCACTTTATTTAGCTATAACTAAGTGTGAAAATTGATAAAGGCAAACGCAAAGAGTTCTCAAAGGATTTTTATGTTATTTCCAGCTTTGTCCAGAAATAATAAATGAGCATCTTCTGAACCTCGAGTATTATTTATTAGACTGTGTATTTATTAGTGTTAATCTGCTGATATCAGTAAAGAATATTCATTTTTTGATAGCAAAAATTGCTATTGTAAATAGGACAATTTTGCTTCCAGTTATTCATTTAAAAGTAAACTTTCCATTTCAGTATCAAAAGTTTTTTAAATTAGCGAGCAGGTTTCTGATAACACATCGTAATATAATCTCACAATAAAGAGGGCATAACCCATAGGAGACTTATTAAAAAAAGTTTTGGCTCAGTTTCTTACACGAAGTCATTATAGGAATGTTAACCCTTCTTTAACCCTCAGTGATATTCGTGGAGTGTAGTAGAAATACTACGTGGTTTCAACAAGAGTACATAACAAGTAGAAACACCACGTACTTAAGTTGGCTCTTCGACAGTTGGAAGTTTCAAGAGAGACTAATGTCCCTTAAGAGTATGCACGTGTGACGCACTTTAGTCAACTTATTCATTTTTTTTTTTTTGTCAGGTAGTTATGATATCTTTTTAAATGTTATGTATACTGGCTGTGTATTCCAAATGCCATGTAACTCTAGACAAAATAATTCCTCCAAGTTAACTCCTAATCTTTTACTGATACATTTAAATACTGGTGCCTTTTGCGTTTTATCTTGGATATTCTTTTAGTATACTCTATATTCATTCTGAGTTTTTATGAAGTCTCTCTCTCTCTTTCCGTAAAGTGGGAAAATTTTGGTATTGCAATGTTTATTTCTCCTGTCTCACAACATTTTATCTCTCAGGTAGAAATATTCGATATGTTTCCCAACTTTAATCTCTCTAAAATATTTGACTGTTATTTTTGTGGCTTTAATGGAGCAAAACGTATTGTTCCCAGTACTGGCGGCTTTAAAGTTTTAAAACACCCAAAAAATAAAGATTTATCCTTAAAACTTACTGTAAAAGCATTTCAACTCTGAGCTAATTGCCTTAATTAGATGCAAATTGGACAAAAGCATTTGAAAATGTATGTCCATTTAGCGGTTTTATCTCACTGTGAATTCTCTAAGGGTTTTTATATGACTGTACTTATATATATATATATATATATATATATATATATATATATATATATATATATATATATATATATATATATATATATATATATATATATATATATATATGAATGATTGTTACTCTAATACGACAGTATGATATGAAGATAAAAAGGCCCATAAAATATTGTATGAATGTTTCAACTATATATCTCGAGCACTTCCTTCTGTGCCCTTGTGCACTGGTAAAATATGGGCATATGACAGATACATATGTTTTCGTACATAAACCCTTGTATCTATCATCTGTCCATGTTTTACCAGTGTACAGGGACACAGAAATAAGTGCTCGAAATATTTGGTTGAAACGTTCATACAGTGTTTTATGGGCCTTTTTATCGTCACACACATACACACACACACACACACACACACACATATATATATATATATATATATATATATATATATATATATATATATATTAGATATATATGTGCATATATATGTATATGTGTGTGTGTATACAAATATGTATACCACTGTTAAACGTTTGGCAGGGAAGGAATATATTTGTGAACAATAAGTCTTATTTCAGATTATAACACTATAGAGTGAGGCACAATTTGTAGTGAATACACAGTACATTGAATAATAATATATTTGAAGAAGATAAATAGCCTGGAAGAAGAGAGATATTCTTGATAAAAAAAAGTGCTTCCGCAAGCATCGTTGTAATAAAATTACTCCTACGTAATATAGAAAAAAAGAAACGCCTATATGCAAGGTGCATGTTTATGATTTCCAAACATTTTGTAAGATTTTTATTCAGTCTTCTGCAAATCGTAATAGTCCAGTTGTTTTCAAAACCTCAGATGTCTGAAGCTTCGACTCTTGATAATAACACAAGTAAAACTGACCGAGGAATTCTTTTCCGTAACTTGGAAAACTTTTGAAGTAGGTATTAAATTTTCTTACGCTGTAAGTACTTAATCTATAGCATGCATATGAATATTCTTCAGAAGCGCATTCTGGAGAAAAATCGTATATACGGTCACATAGATAAAGTCGAATAACCTGGTAACCGGATCAAGAAATTATTCAAAACAATTTATTGATATCAAATCCCAGTAGTGCGTTCAATATTCACAAGCCTAGCGGTCCGGATGAACAGATAGTTATTTTTGGTTTGCTGTGCAAGAAACTATTTTGCCGGCTTTGTCTGTCCGTCCGCACTTTTTCTATCCGTCTTCAGATCTTAAAAACTACTCAGGTTAGAGGGCTGCAAATTGGTATGTTGATCATCTACACTTCAATCATCTAACATACCAAATTGCAGCCCTCTAGCCTCCGTAGTCTTTATTTTATTTAAGGTTAAAGTTAGCCATAAGCGTACCACTGACAACGATATAGGACAGGCCACCACCGGGCCGTGGTAAAAGTTTCATAGGCCGAGGCTCATTCATCATTAAACCGAGACCACCGAAAGTAGATATATTTCCGCTGTGTAGAAAACTCGATTGTGTCGAGGAAACTTTGGCGCATTTTTTACTTTTTTTTTTCTTTTACATATATCCCATGTCTGAATTACTCGTTGTAGGTGAAAATAAAGTCTTTTCTACTGATTCAGCTTCCTTCCAAAAAAAGCCAAAACAGGTGCCGCTGAGAGGCTTCTGAAGGATTACTCTCTCCACTCAGGATAATAGGCTTACATTTTCCTCCCTACATAAGAGCACAGAAATATTAAGCCGTAAATGCCTATGTAGATTCTCATAGGCAAGCGAGATTTCGAATGTAAATACTGATAGAAAAAGCTTGTACGTCATATATATATATATATATATATATATATATATATATATATATATATATAGATAGATGGTGAGGATGAGTCTATTCCAGTTCTAACAAAATATATCTGAAAACGACAGGTATATGTATGTACGAGAGGCGATAGACTTTTATCCGTCTCGTAGCCAGGTCGGCAACGTGACCTCCTTGTGAATATGGTAACGCGGGTTCGATTCTCGCGACCGCTATTCACAGGCTCTTCAATTTCTTCCGTCTGGATATTTTCGGCTTCGTAGTTACAAGCATATCCAAAAAAGCGCGAAGAATTCGAGAAGTTAAGAGGGCATTGTGGCTATTAGAATTACATATATATATATATATATATATATATATATATATATATATATATAGAGAGAGAGAGAGAGAGAGAGAGAGAGAGAGAGAGAGAGAGAGAGAGAGATGTCTATTAAATAACGAGACTGTGACTCCACCTAGCAAACAACAAAGTCTAATAAAATATAAATCTGTTCACTTCCTGCGAAAAAGTAGCACGAGCCGCGCAATGACGTCATCTAGCCAGCAAAATGCTGGGTCCGTTACTGTCGTTACATGAAACCCAGTCAGTCACCAACCAGCCGGTGTTGTGGAGGGACTACTGTCTGCGGCAGTCAAACATGCCTAGCAATTGTGCTGTTAGTGGCTGCCCATCCAATTAGAAAAACAATCTACCTGCCTTCAATCCCTGTCTCCTACTCGACTGGTTTCATTGTGGCTTCAACAACTTTAAACCTGACTGAATTCTTCACTATGAACATTATAATAGTTTGCTGCTAATTTTATGATAAAAGTGTCAAAGTCTCACTGTTACTCATATTTAACATGATGCCCACTTACACATTATACTGTGTTATTTCATCCCCTCTGCATCAACTTCACGAGTTGTTATGTAACCATATCAATGCTAATTATTCCACTACAGAAGGTAAGCTGGGAAAGCTACAAAAAAGACATGAGGATAGAAGCTTACATTTCAAAGATTAATTATCTAATTAAGTGCCAAATTAGGCCTACATGATAATGTGTAAGATGCTTTGCTCATTTCTCTCTCTCATTTCTACTCATTTACTACAGTAACTTCTTACGAATTACTAAGTAATTACTTCATTCTAAACATAATAATATTACACAGTCATTTATAATGTTACACAGTAATTTACTGATAGAGTACAGTGTAAATTGGCCACTCCTCACCAATATCATTTTTTAAGTAAGCTATAACAAGATAGACAGAAACATTACGTATATATCTTAATCATACAATTTATATTATTTTTTCTTTAAATACGACTGATATACTTGAAATTAATAAAGTTAAATATTGTGACTGAGAAGTGGACAAAATGGCAGATAAAAATAAGTCGCCCATTAATCACTCCGTTTTCAATAATTTAGGACACTCGGGTTAGGTGACGTCACCACCTGCGCGCGAACAGACTTATCTCTTATTAGACTTTGGTAAACAAAGCAGTCAGCACCGATCATTACTGGATGCGTGGTGACTTTGAACATGTCTGAACCTGCATGAGAAGCAGCAACACTCCATGACGTTCAGTTGATTGTGAGCCGCCATTTTGTTTGGTTGTGTTTTCTGTAGTGGGCCTAAAAAATGCTGAGTTTAGAAGCTGAACAACGTGGTAACTTGGAATTCTCAATAAAATTACACAAAGCATCGATAGAATGTTTTCAAATGCCTAGTACAGCTCGTGGGAATGACTGCAGTTTGTCTCGTGCACGTGTGTTTGAGTGGCACAAGAGATTCTTCATTGAGGGACCTGAGATTGTCAACGATGATGAACGCCCTGGACGACCTTGCTTGCACTTCAAGAACCGAAGAAAATGTAGAACAAAATCAGTCAGCTTCTTCGAAAAGACCGCAGACTCAGTTTTCGAATAAGTGAATCTGTGAACACTGAAAAAGACACCCCCCACATTCGCCCGATTGAGCACCGTGCGACTTTTATCTTTTCCCAAAAGTTAAATCACTTCTTAAAGGACACTTCTGGGTCAGTTGATGCTGTGAAGAAGAAAATGGCGGATGTGTTGAAACAGTTGACAGAAACTGATTCTCTCCGTGCCGTCGACCATGGAGAGTATATTCAATGGGACAAGAATTAAATTTGTAATTCATACAAATAAAGGTGAGTTACTTAATCAGTCTTGTATATACTGTATATATATATATATATATATATATATATATATATATATATATATATATATATATACATACATACATACAGTATATATCCAAAATAAGATTAGTCTAAAAATGTCGTTTAAATGTCCAATTCGCTCTAACTCGGAAAGAATACAGAAGGGGAATTATAATTAATAAATGGTTCATGGAACTATTTATCAATTATAATTCCTCTTTGGTATTTTTTCCATGAAGAGCGAATTGAAAATTAAATGAACCTTGTGGTTTATATATACAGTATATATACATACATATATATGTATATATATACTATATCTATCTATCTATCTATCTATATATATATATATATATATATATATATATATATATGTATATATATATACGCGCTGAAAGTCTTGTCACCCCCATGGGTTGCGAAAAAACTTGTGGCGTTTAAAGGAATCCTTCATATCAGTCACGGAAAATTCCCGAGACAAAAAATGACTAATTGGCACGTTTCGTTGTTTCCACTGCGTCCTTGACTGAGGAAATAAATTCAAATGATAACGGATCAGTACCTCATTAGCCGTGGTATTTTGCTGCTTGCCTCCTGTCAGGACTTTTTTTTTGTGTTGCCCTCGTGTTGCCATCCCCTGTGCCTTTATGCGTAATGGTGGGCAGTTATACTTCTAGGGATGATCGTGTAAGGGTCATTCAATGCTTTGAATTAGGTTTAAATACTGCTGAAATTGTTCGGCAGACGGATGTGAAGCGTAGAAGAGTCCAGAACATAGTCGCAAGGTACAAGGCGTCAGGTGGGACAGGGATACCCCTCCCTGCCAAGACGTCTGGGAGGCCCCATTGTTATCTGAACGATCTATTTCGCTTATGAAAAGAGAAGCAGAGCTTCATCCCACATACAGCGCTCGTCAGTTCAGGGAAGAAAGTCCTGAAATCTTAGGAAAGTGTAAAGTACGTACTTCACAGACGTACTTGTCGGACAAGTTGGGATTCAAGAGTGTTGTGGCTCCTAAGAAGAGCAAGCTAACTGACGCCCATATTAAGAAACGAAAGTTGTTTTTTAATAAGGTTGGTAAGTGGGACGTGAATGACTGGAAACGAGTGTTGTTCACTGACGAATCCACATTTCATTGTTCGAGAAGCACCTCGACGAAAGTTTGGCGAAGTCCCCACTTCAACAAATACAGTGACAAACTTATTCGTCCTTGCGGAAAGTTCAGTAAAAATTTGATGGTATGGGGTTCTATGGGTTATGAGGGAGTTGAGGAATTGTGTATTTTTGAAAATAATGAACGATTGAACCAACACATTTATTACGTTGTGCTTAACGAGCATTTGGAGGGGAGTTTTGAGAAGACAGGTGCTTCGATCCTTCAGCAAGACGGCGCACGCTGGCACACGACGCCATTAACAACTGGTTGAAGGATTGTGGTGTGGAGCTTTTAAGTGACTGGCCCCCTAATTCCCCTAATTTTAGTCCCATTGAAAATCTGTGGTCGATCGTTAAACAACGTTTGCAGAAAGTTGACTGCTCCACGATCGACAAACTCAAGGCCGCCATCGTCGCTGCTGCGAACAGTCTCGAACCTGTGATTTGTCAGCACCTCATTGAAAGTGTTCCCCGACGGCTTAAGGCAGCTAAGGAGAACAAATTTGGTGTAACCAAATACTAGATAACCTAAGGTAAGCTCACACACCATTTTAATGTCGCAACTGATTTTTTGCATTGCAACAAAGGTGCACTTGTCATATATATATATATATATATATATATATATATATATATATATATATATATATATATATATATATATAACTGTACTTACACGTTTTGATTTCCTTGCACTGTTTAGGATGCGTATATGTACAGGCCTAAACCCTTGAGGGGAATAAATAGTGAAGCTTTCAAAAACTGCAGCAGGGTTGGACTCACACACGAGAGGGTACAGGCACCGGTAAGGGAACAGAGCCCCAATAAATTTCAATGTTATCGTAAACTTTGTAAGGGATTGTTCCGTTAATTTTCTAGAATATATTCTGTATCTCGGATCAATCCCGGATGGGAAGGTTCTTTATTTGGTCGGTCTATTGCTGTTTGCACAGAGCAACTGCTCCAACCCTCTTCGACTTTTGCCTTGATTCACAAACTTAATTTAAATATTATTATTATTCTGAAGCCTTATGAGTGTTGCGTAATATTCTTACACGTTTTCCTCAAATCTTTCGTGGTACAGCTTATAGGGATTAGAATGTGTTAAGGGATATGAGAAAAACGAAAGATACAGTACTATTATTCTGTGGAGAGCATCTTGAATAGTATAAGAATGCTCATGAAAATGAGGGTATTTCTATTTATTTATCAGAGGGGGGCATTAATGCAGAAATGGCAACACAGATATTCAGGACTACCAGCCATTCCATCTCGGCATCAAATAACGATTGCATCCACATTCATTCACGGGTAATCAAACAATTACTCTGACTCTCAACCTTTTTCCCATTCTTTTTTTTAAAAAAATTTTTTAATATCACCATCGCTTGCAGTCCACTTACTCATGTGAAATGATATTCTGGTAAAAAAAGATAATGGACAATATACGCCTGTATACTGACTACGTTGCTTTGATGCTCTCTGAACATAGATCATGGCAAAAGTAATGTCTATAATGCATTCTTTTTTATTTCTTACAAACGCAATAGCTGTCAATTCTGAAAAAAAATGAAATTACATGAAAATGCTTTTATTTTAGTATACATCATAAAATCTAATTTTCTTATATACAAACAAAAATAAATTCACCGTTTTAATCTTAACAACGGATCTTTGCCAATTAACACGAAGCAAGGTTCAGGATGCCGTTAAAGATACCACAGGCAAAAAAGTGATGAAATCACAAAAGGAGAAGTAAAGTCCAGCCACAAGAGGCGGCGCTGAATGGCCTTGTTGGCCCCAGTGCCTGGGGTTTTGCCCTAAATATCATACATCCATCCATCCAGCCACAAGAGGCAGATATAGAGGTCAGGGATACAAAGGAAGGGGTAAGGGGTAGGGCTTTACTCCGCAACCTGATAAATTATGATGAAAGCGAAAAGTAGAAGTAGGAGTCTTTTCTCAATCAGTATAGAAAGCAAGCGCCATTATAATACGCATATTGAAAAGGCTTTGGTTTTTACGAACTACCGTTGATGATGTGAAAATTAAGCAAGAGCTCCTGATTCAGGTACCACCCAACACTGACCCTAGATTTTTGTTGAAACATTACTCTAGTCTCCGCAACAGCAACAGCAGCAGTCGGGATGAGTTCGCTGTATTATTCTCAACGACAAAGAAGAAAAAAATTTACCCACAAAGAAGTGTGACGTTTATATGATCGCGCGTTTCTGAGTGGATACATTTGCTATATGTCTTCAAATTGTATTGCTTGAAGAAGTGCCAGTGACTATCTCTTCAGGTGTGGTTAGCTCTGTGAGTATTATAATGGCACTTGCTTTCTATACTGATTAAGAAAAGACTCCTACTTGTACTTTTCGCTTTCGTCATAATTTATCAGGTTACGGAGTAAAGCCCTACGCCCTATCCCTTCCTTTGTATCCGCCGACCTCCATATCTGACTCTTGTGGGTGGGCTTTACTACCCCTTTTGTGATTTCATCACCTTTTTGTAATGGCAATGACCTAGATAGAGAAAAATGTGGTAACAAAGAAATACTATATGTATATATATATATATATATATATATATATATATATATATATATATATATATATATATATATATATATATATATATATATATATGTCAAGGCCATTTCTGAGCCTATACTTGATTTAAGTCTCTGTTTTATGAACAGAGGTTTAATCTCGCTTATTCCGAGACATTGTGTGATAGCAGTAACGTGAGCCGGCATCATAAGTTATATCTTTCCCAACTAAAATCTAAGGACTACTGGAATGAGATACTAAGTACAAAACTAAAACCCTTTATTGACAAAAATCAACGAAAAATAACTTCTTAAAAATTACGAAGAATGAAATCCAATGTTTCACGTAACTATCAAAAAATCTTCTAAGGAAATAATGCTCCAAAATCATAAACCCCCAATTACAGAAAATAACTCATCTGTCAAATCATGAACAGGTCAATCAATTAAAAATAGGTCATCTCAAATGTCACACCACTCTCATCCTTGTAGGAGGGAGAGAGGAAAAAGGAATAGGAATGGAGTGGAACAGAAATACCTGTGAAAAAAACAAACGTCACATTAAAAATCATAAAATGTAAAAAATTGCAGAAACACACATTTCACTGACACAGGAGGTACCGTGTGTTCACAGTTCTGAAAAACAAAGTCTAAAAACGTATATGAATTCTTACTCACTCCACAAGTCCTCTGGGACAGTCTCCATGTGAAAAATCACTCACATCTTCAGACACACATGAATCGGATCTCACAATTCCGATTCGAAAAACGGTTCCTCCCATTATATTCATTATGTAACGCACGAACGAACGTACTTTTGTATGACATCATTCGAGGTCAAAGTTCGGCAAGACACGCCTCTGTACTTCGAGGCGTCACGAAGTACACGTACACACCATACATTATTAAGAAGCATCCTTCAAAAACCGGATTTTGTAACTGGTTCAGCTTCTAGAACGTTCTTTGCTGAAAACGTATTTGCCAGCCCGTGTCTTGTCACCAAGGTGGTTACTTCGACCCTTGTGGTATGCGAATGTTTCAGCATTTTCCTATTTGCTGCGTATAGTGAAAATGGACCCTGCGAATAGCTGACCCAACTTTTCAAAGGTCACCTACGCGAGCCTTTACAGATTGCTCGGTCCACGCACCTGAGGTGGACCCTACCTCAAAATGTCTAGGTGCAAAACTCATATATATCTTATAACACAGATATTATAGCACAACCAGTTCATTCAAGAAACGCATTAATCTAGACGATTTCACTCCTGGTACTGCCTCACGCTGAAAGGCCTGCGACTGCACCAGTCCAAGCTGAATGTATTCTTGCGTCGCCCAGCGATCCGACGAAAATGAATGGCTCGCAACTGCACAAGCCCATGTTGAAAGTGGCGCTCGCAAATCCTTTTTGCGCCAACCCAACGTCTCCTCGAAAGTACAGCAACATGAAGACATCCTGCCCGACATCTCTCCAAAGTGCAGAAGTAACGTTGACAGCTTTCTCATATGTTGAGGACGGTGAAGCTATTCCAACCTCTCCATTTCGAGGGAGTGGTATTTTCCGTGAGTCGGTCATATCGACAGTCATATCAAAAAGTAACTCTTCTATTCCCTATACCATATTATTACTGAACCAAATAAAACTACTAGTGCAAAGGTCATATGTTCTCAATGTGAAACAATTCCAAGTTGGTACCCGGAATTTCCACAGTCAACTCACTATCAAGTACACTAACTCTAAGGAACTATTCATAAAAATTCTATCCAACAGAAAAAAGTACTCGAGAATCCTATCCACACACTGAACAACGAAAGGCAATCCTAAACATCTGTAAGGTATCATATCTCGTAAAAGACATCAAGGTTCTACTCCGGTTAGCGAATATTTCGCAATACCTGACTAATTCTCAACAAAATAGCAATTGACTTAATGGCAATCGCTCCTATGATCCTAACAACTACAATTACTCATGGTACAGCTCCCTTAATTTTAAAAGAGAACTGAAAAATCCCAAATATTCGAATTCGATATCCCTATCAAAACCTTCCTAAAC
The DNA here is from genome assembly GCF_040412425.1 of Macrobrachium rosenbergii. Lineage (NCBI taxonomy): Eukaryota > Metazoa > Arthropoda > Malacostraca > Decapoda > Palaemonidae > Macrobrachium > Macrobrachium rosenbergii. Next base: position 24,161,219 of record NC_089795.1, read on the forward strand.
CTCTCCTAAATCCTAACTGACATATCCCAACCCGTAAAAGATCAGACCCGTTCGGTCCGATATACTAAATACCTCCCCAAAACAAAATCCTAAACAACAAACCCTTATTCTGTAACTCTATATTCAAAGATATTGCGTCAGACGACAAAACACATCATAACATAATAACATAATAACACAATAACACACGGGTCAAATCTCGTATGAAATTAGCCCATGTCACAATTCCCAAAGTCATATGAAAACAAACCATTAACTCAAAGTAACCCATTACTATCGCCAAGTGCGAACGATGAAATCCCTAACAGCAGTTACGATCCATATAAAAAAACAAAAACTCAAATTCATATATCTACAAAACTCTACGGCATTCTGCACACAATTTACACTAAGTACTGCAGCTTACATCAGAAATCACAGTGAACCCGAACTATTAAAGATTCGTAAAACTCTACGGAGTAACGTCCTCCTGAATTACAACAAACTACAACTCATGCCCATTTACAACCCATTAACACCCGAAAGGAAAAAAAATGACCCGTAACTACCCATTACCATAACAACAATACAACCCAGGAATGCATCCATGCTAAGAGTACTTCGCAAGTTATACTTAACTTTCCTAACTAATAAATTATTCTCCAACTCTAGACCAGAAAAAGGCAACTTATACCCTTTCTTCGGTGAAACTCCCCTAAGAAATGCCTTAGCATCTGACAACAATTTATCCTCATCTTGCTTTTGTTCGAGCAAGCCTATGTCCCAAGTGACATTTTCACCCGTAATATAACACACGGCGTTACCCTCACTATCACGAACAACAATCTCTCCCGAGACTGCCGACTCACTATTTCTCCCTGAAGTATGCACTGTAGAAACGTGTTTGTCCTCTACATGCAATATCTCAGAACTACTAGTATCAGAGACATTAGACACCAAATATTTACTCTCGTCTCCCACACAGGATTCGGATTGCACTTCCTCATCCTCGACCGGAAAATATCTGCTCAATGCATCTGCAACCACATTATGCTTACCTTCAATGTATTTGAGGTTTGCATCAAAATCTCTCAATGTCAAAAACCAACGCGCTCTCTTGGGCGACAAATTTGGCTTATTAAAAAGCTCTAACAACGGTTGATGATCTGTAAAAATTTCAACTTTATTTCCCAACAACAACATCTTAAAATGAACAAGGCTAGAGACGACTGCGAAAGCCTCCTTGTCCACAAGCGTTTTGAACTTTCTGCTATAAAAAGCAATTGGGTGTAATTTCCCCTCAAATTTCTGCATCAAACACGCACCTATACCTTCCTGACTCGCGTCAGTCACTAAGGTGAACGGTTGACTAAAATCTGGAAACTTCAAAACAGGTGGGTTCACCAAAGCGTTCTCAAGCTTCTCAAAAGCTAATTGCTGACTATCAGCCCAAACAAACTTAACGTCTTCTTGTAACAAATCTGTCAATGGAGACGCTATTGTAGAAAAATTCCGCACAAAACGGCGAAAGAAACCCGACATACCTAGGAACGAACGAATCTGTTTCCTGGTTTTGGGAACTGGAAAATTCACAATGGCTTTAACTTTCTCATCATTCACTCTGACTCCCTCTTTAGTCAGTCAAAAAAAAAGGTAAAGTTCACTTCTCCCAAGGCCAAGCTATAAAAGGCCACAAAAAAAAAAAAAAAAACACGGGAAAGCGCTTCTCAGGCACGGAGAGAGTGAGAAATTCGTTTCCCACCCTCTTACAATGCATCGAAGGCCTGATGACGCTTACAGAAAAAATGCTAACACCAAACCTCGGAGCTCGCTCTGTCTCCAACGGCAAAAACTGCTGGATCAACACTTCCCTTTGTCCAAACGGAAAGTGTCACTCAAGCAAAGGCAAGCGCTCTGCCCACATACTCACACACACATACCCACACGCACATACGTGTGTGACTACAAAAACCAAGAAGTGCATTCAAAACTGTTTTGCACCCCGCAACTCATAAATATCACGTAGGATACTACCCAAATATTAAAGTTCCCAGAAAAAAACCAACAATCAAATATCACCCTTACATAATACATGCCGATGCGTACTGCAGATTGCTATAAAAAAAGAAAATACAACACACCATAATACGCTCAGCGCTTCACTAGACGTGGCAAAGCAAGTACGACGCTCCGCCCAAACTCTTGACGCAATTACTATGTCACCATGGTGATGACGTAACACACTCGTTGCAACCGGAACATTAGTCAAAACTCAACGACAAAAAACACACAGTTGTCCCTATCACCAGTTACAACACAACGAAAAGGACAATTTCACACTAACACAACCAAAAAAAATAACATCACAACACTTACGTTAGCAGCGCGCGAATTTCCACCAAGCGAAGAGAGAGAGAGAGAAACAAAAAACACTCGCGCGTCATCACGTGTTTTAACACACGCATAGCGGTCTTAATATCGCAATTATTGCACAATATCACTATTTTTACCCCCTACCCAAAACACTCTCCACAAAACACTAGCTAGCGAGAGAGAAGCTCGCAGCTCGCCCCCAGCAACTGCTGACTCCCACAAAATCCTATCCTGAGATGCCAACACTAATTTATGTCTCTTTGGAAACGTATACATGCCTAATTATTTAACACCTTCTAACTGCCCTAACTACCTTATACGCTATCTTTTACGCTGCCACCAAAACTTTCGCACACCGCTGCCACCAAAAACTGTAAAGGCCATTTCTGAGCCTATACTTGATTTAAGTCTCTGTTTTATGAGCAGAGGTTTAATCTCGCTTATTCCGAGACATTGTGTGATAGCAGTAACGTGAGCCGGCATCATAAGTTATATCTTTCCCTAACTAAAATCTAAGGACTACTGGAATGAGATACTAAGTACAAAACTAAAACCCTTTATTGACAAAAATCAACGAAAAATAACTTCTTAAAAATTACGAAGAATGAAATCCAATGTTTCACATAACTATCAAAAAATCTTCTAAGGAAATAATGCTCCAAAATCATAAACCCCCAATTACAGAAATTAACTCATCTGTCAAATCATGAACAGGTCAATCAATTAAAAATAGGTCATCTCAAATGTCACACCACTCTCATCCTTGTAGGAGGGAGAGAGGAAAAAGGAATAGGAATGGAGTGGAACAGAAATACCTGTGAAAAAAACAAACGTCACATTAAAAATCATAAAATGTAAAAAATTGCAGAAACGCACATTTCACTGACACAGGAGGTACCGTGTGTTCACAGTTCTGAAAAACAAAGTCTAAAAACGTATATGAATTCTTACTCACTCCACAAGTCCTCTGGGACAGTCTCCATGTGAAAAATCACTCACATCTTCAGACACACATGAATCGGATCTCACAAGTCCGATTCGAACAACGGTTCCTCCCATTATATTCATTATGTAACGCACGAACGAACGTACTTTTGTATGACATCATTCGAGGTCAAAGTTCGGCAAGACACGCCTCTGTACTTCGAGGCGTCACGAAGTACACGTACACACCATACATTATTAAGAAGCATCCTTCAAAAACCGGATTTTGTAACTGGTTCAGCTTCTAGAACGTTCTTTGCTGAAAACGTATTTGCCAGCCCGTGTCTTGTCACCAAGGTGGTTTCTTCGACCCTTGTGGTATGCGAATGTTTCAGCATTTTCCTATTTGCTGCATATAGTGAAAATGGACCCTGCGAATAGCTGACCCAACTTTTCAAAGGTCACCTTCATGATGAGCCTATTATATATATATATATATATATATATATATATATATATATATATATATATATATATATATATATATATATATATACACACAGTATATCAAACGCCACGGTAGCTGGGGTTAGTAAAGCCCAACAGCCAGCAGTCCACAAAACCACCGAATTTGACCCATTATAACTGGAAATATTCAACCGACTGGGATGAAGCTGTGACTTTAGAATTTTCCCATAAAGGTCTCTAATCGTGCCAAATTTCATCAGAATCCGTTAAGCTGTTCCGAAGATCCAGATATCGATTTTTGCCGTTCAGGGGATGTGGTAGGGGTGGGTTGGTGGGTGAGGGTCCTAACGTACCTGTGGAGCAATAAAGGTAAAAGATACAGCTGCGAAAGTTAGTTTTTCTGAAAGATCGTAATCTGGTGGGTTGCTTTTAGGGTTTTTTTTTTTTTTTTTTTTTTTAAATGAATTTTAAAGGAACAGTGGGCCATTCAAAGCAGCCCCCAAAATTCAAATTTCCTGATGCTCAGGTACGGACTGCTCACAGAATTAGAGGAGATGCTGTTTTCTTAATGAGTCTGAATAACAAGTGGTGTTAGGAGAAGCTGGCCGACTTCCTCCTACCCCTCCCCCTCACCTTCCATCTTCCTCCCTTCCCTCTTCCATCCCTCTCCCCTTCCCCTGCCATCTCCCTCCCTTTCCCTCCGCTCCCAAGCACAAAATCGAGTGTTAATTTAGCTGTGTCCTCCCCTTCACTATTCCCTCCCCTTCCCTCTTCAATTCTCCCTTCCCCCTCCTCTCACATCTCCCTTCTCTTCCCCCTCTCCTCCCCCCCCTCCCTTTCCCTCTTCTATGCCCCTCCCACTCACCTTCCTCTTCCCTCCCACTTCCCTTCCTCCTCTCCTCCCCCTTTCTCCCTTCCCACTTTACTCTTCCATCCCCTTTCCCCATCCCTTCCCCATCACCCCACTGCTCCCCCTTCCACCTTACCTCCCCATTCACCCCTCCCCCTCTTCCTTCTCTCTTATTTCCCCGCCCCTCCTCTTCCCCATTTCCCCCCTCACCCTGCTACTTATCCTTCCCTCTTCCCTACCCTCCCCTCATCCCCTCCCCCCTTACCCCTTCCTTCCCTCCCTCTCCCGTAAATCGGGCTGGTGCTGCCGTAGACTTTTGCTGACTATTACTAGTAGGGTTAATTTAACTCTGGGTATGGGCATGGGTATGGTCCAGATATGGCTATGGGCATGGTATGGATATGAGTATGGGCATGAAAATGGTATAGTATCGATATGGGTATGAGCATGATAGGGATATGTGTATGGCTATGGGCATTGGTATGGGTATGGGTATAGGTATGGGTAGGGTGTAGTACAGATATGGGTATGGGTGTGGAATGGATTTGGGTATGGGTATAGGTATGGGTGTGATACAGATATGGGTTTGGGTATGGGTATTGGTATGGTATGGATATGGGTATGGGTGTATTATGGGTATGGAACGGATGTGGGTGTGGTTTTAGGTATGTGTACGGTACAGATATGGGCATGGAATGGATATGGGTATGGGTATGGTATGGATATGGGTATGGGTATGGGCCTTTTGTGAAAAATGTAGTAAATAAAAAAGTGACACAACAGGTCACGTATGGTCTAGTATAATACTAAAACTCTGAAATGTTTGTCAGTTAAATTATTTGTGTGTTTGCTTGCACAGTGGAAGGTAAAATGGGCTAGTGCTGCTCGTAGACTTTTGCTGATTGTTATTAGTAGGGTTAACTTACCTGTGGGTATGGGTATGGTTGTGGGTATGGGTATGGATATGATTATTGGTATGGGTGTGGGTATAGCATGGATATGGGTATGGGTATGGTATGGATATTGGTATGAGCATGGGTATTGTTATGGGTATGGTATGGGTATACATATGGGTATGTATGGGTATGGGTATGGTACAGATATCGGTATGGGGATGGGTATAGGTATGGGTATGGTATGGATATGGGTATGGGGATGGGTATAGGTATGGGAATGGTATGGATGTGGGTATGGTACAGATATGGGTATGGGTACTGTATGGAATTAGGTATGGGTATAGGTATGGTATGGATATGGGTATGGACCTATTGTTAGAAAATTAGTAACTAAAAAAGTAACCCAGATGGCCATGAAGGGTCTAGTCTTAATTAAAAATGATCACACACGTTGAATTTTCCTACGCGGTTGTGGTTTTCACTATCGTTGCCCTACCCCAGTTTTCATGCACACACACACACACAATAATATATATATATATATATATATATATATATATATATATATATATATATATATATATATATATATATATATATATATATATATATATATATATATATACATACATACTCTAGTCTCCGAAACAGCAACATCAACAATCGGGATGAGTTCGCCGTATTATTCTCGACGACAAAGAAGGATAAAACAAGGAAAAAAAATATTACCCACAAAGAAGCGTTGCATTTATATGATCGCCCGCTACTGAGTGGATACATTTGCTATATGTCTTCAAATTATATTGCTTGAAGAAGTGGCAGTTACTTAGAAAACTTTTAAAGTAGGTATTGAATTTCCTTACGCTATAAGTACTTAACCTATAGCATGCATTCTGGAAAAAAATCGCATACACAGTCACACAGCAAGAAATTATTCAAAACAATTTATCGATATCAAATTCCAGTAGAGCGTTCAGTATTCACAAGACTAGCGGTCAGGATGAACAGATAGTTCTTTTTGGTTTTCTGTGCAAAAAAACTATTTTGCCGGCTTTGTCTGTCCGTCCGCACTTTCCCTGTCCGTCCTCAGATCTTCAAAACTACTAAGGATAGATGGCTGCAAATCGGTATGTTAATCAACCACCTTCCAGTCATCGAACGTACCAAATTGCAGCCCTGTAACCTCAGCAGTCTTCGTCTTATTTAGGATTAAAGTTATCCCTAAACGTACCTCTGGCAACGATATGGGACAGGCTACCACCGCGCCGTAATAAAAGTTTCATGGGCCGCATGTCATACATCATTAAACCGAGACCACCGGAAGTAGATATATTTTCGGTGGCCTTGATTATAGCTGTACAGAAAACTCGATTGCGTCGAGGAACCTTCGGGGCAATTTTTACTTTTTTTTTTTTTTTTTTTTTTTCATACATCCCATGTCTGAATTACTCGTTGTAGGTGAAAATAAAGTTCTCTGCTGATTCAGCTTCTTTCGAAAAAAGCCAAAACAGGTGCCGCTGAGAGGCTTCTGAAGGATTACTCTCTCCACTCAGGATAATAGGCTTACATTTTCCTCCCTACATAAGAGCACAGAAATATTAAGCCATAAATTCCTATATAGATTCTCATAGGCACGCGAGGTTTCGAATATACATAACGATAGAAAAAGCTTATATATGTCATATATATATATATATATATATATATATATATATATATATATATATATATATATATATATATATATATATATATATATAGAGAGAGAGAGAGAGAAAGAGAGAGAGAGAGAGATACGTCTATTAAATTAAAGAGAGAGAGAGAGAGTGAGAGATGTTTGTTAAATAACGAGAGGTTGTAACTACACCTAGTAAACAAAGCAGTCAGAGCCAGTCATAAATGGGTGCGTGGTGGCTTTGAACATGTCTGAACCTGCATGAGAAGCAGCAACACTCCATGACGTTCAGTTGATTGTGAGTCGCCATTTTGTTTGGTTGTGTTTTCTGTATGGGCATAAAAAATGCTGAGTTTAGAAGATGAACAACGTGGTAACTTGGAGTTCCCAGTAAAACTGCATCAAACATCGATAGAATGTTTTCAAATACTTAGTACAGCTTTGGAGAATGACTGCAGAGTGTCTCGTGCGCATGTGTTTGAATGGCACAAAAGATTCTTCATCGAGGGGCGTGATATTGTCGAAGGTGATGAACGCCCTGGACGACCTTGCTTGCACTTCCAGAACCAAAGAAAATGTAGAAAAAATCAGTTAGATTGTCGAAAAGACCGCCGACTCAGTTTTCGAACAACTGATTCTGAGAACACTGATAAAGACACCCTCCATATTCACTCTGCGACTTTTTTCTTTCCACAAAAGTTAAATCAGCGCTTAAAGGGACACTTTAGGGTGAGTTGATGTTGGGAAGAAAAAGTGGCGGATGTGTTGAAACAGTTGACAGAAATTGATTCCCTCCGTGCCGTTGACCATACGGAGTATATTCAAGGGGACAAGAATTATATTTGTAATACAAATAAAGGTGAGTTACTTAATCAGTCTCCATATTATATATATATATATATATATATATATATATATATATATATATATATATATATATATATGTATATGTATATATATATACACAGTATATATCCAAAATCAAATTAATCTATAAATGTCGTTTAATGTCCAATTCGCTCTAACTCGGAAATAATGCTGAAGGGGAATTATAATTAATAAATGGTTCATCGATCCATTTATCAATTATAATTCCTCTTCGGTACTTTTTCCGGAAGAGCGAATTGAAATTAAATGAACCTTGTGGTTTATTTTATTTTACACACAATATATATATATATATATATATATATATATATATATATATATATATATATATATATATATATATATATATATATATATATATATAAAATGTATTTATACGTTTTGGTATCCTCTCACTGTTTAGGATGCGTATATGTACAGGCCTATACCCTTGGGGGGAATAAATACTGACGCTTTCAAAAACTGCAATAGGGTTGGAGTCACGCACCAGAAGGTGCAGGCACCATAAGGGAATAGAACCCCAATAAATTTCAATGTTTTCATAAACTTTATAAGTGACCATTCCCTCAATTTTCTAGATATATATTTCTGTATCTGGGATCAATCCCGGAAGGGAGGTTCTTTATTTGGTCGGTCTATTGCTGTTTGCACAAAGCAATTGCTCCAACCCTATTCGACTTTTGTCTTGATTCACAAATTTCTTTTAAATATTTTTATTCTTCCGTGGAAAGCATCTTGAAAAGTATAAGAATGTTCATGAAAATTAATTATTTCTATTTGTTTATCAGAGTGGGGCATTAATGCAGAAATGGCGACACAGATATTCAGGACTACCAGCCATTCCATCTCGGCATCAAATAACGATTGCATCCACATTCATTCACGGGTAATCAAACACAATTACTCTGACTCTCAACCTTTTTTTCATTCTTTTTTTACAAAAATTTTTGAATATCACCATCGCTTGCAGTTCACTTACTTATGCGAAATGATATTATGGTTAAAAAAAAAAAAAAATTTACGGAAAATATATACCTTTATACTGACTCTACGTTGCTGTTAATGCTTCCTGAAAACAAGGTAGCCTTATTTTTGATGATCATGGCAAAAGTAATGTCTGTGGTGTATTCTTTTTTTATCTCTTACAAATGCAATAGCTGTCAGTTCTAAAAAAAAAAACAACAACATGAAAATGCTTTTATATTATATTAGTATACATCATAAAGTATAATTTTCTGATATAAAAACAAAAATAAATTCACTGTTTTAAACTTAACAACAGATCTTTGCCAATTAACACGAAACAAGGTTCACTGGCAAGAAAGGGATGAAATCACAAAAGAGGTAGTAAAGTCCAGCACAAGAGGCAGATATGGAGGTCAGGGGATACAAAGGAAGGGGTAAGGGGTAGGGCTTTACTCCGCAACCTGATAAATTATGATGAAAGCGAAAGGTAGAAGTAGGAGTCTTTTCTCAATCAGTATAGAAAGCAAGCGCCATTATAATACGCATATTGAAAAGACTTCGGTTTGGGCGAACCACCGTTGATGATGTGAAAATTAAGCAAGAGCGCCCGATTCTAGTTCCACCCAACACTGACCCGTCCCAAGCTTTTGTCGAAATTATTCTAGTCTCCACAACAGCAACAGCAATAATCGGGATGAGTTCGCTGTGTTACTCTTAACAACAAAGAAGAAAGAAGAAGAATAAAAAATGTTAACCACAAAGAAGAGTTGCGTTTATATGATCGCGCGCTTCTGAGTGGATACATTTTTTGCTATATGTCTTCAAATTATACTGCTTGAAGAAATGCCAGTGACTGCCTCTTCAGGTATGGTTAGCGTTGTGCATATTGTAATTGTTCTAGCTTTCTGTATTGATTGAGAAAAGACTCCTACTTTTGCTTTTTGTTTTCATCATAATTTATCAGGTTGCAGAGTAAAGCCCTACGACCTACCCCTTCCTTTGTATCCCCTGGCCTCCATATCTGTCTCTCTTATGGCCGGGCTTTACTTCCCCTTTTGTGATTTCATCACTTGTTTACCTGTGATTTTAGTCCTTTTTTGTAATGGCAACGCCTTAGATCGAGAAAAATTTGGTAACAAGAAATGGGGTCGTTTAGCATTTAGATATAATTTTCTTAGACCTATAGGTCTTCTCCATCATAATGGTCAGGTCAGCTCGTTTGCTGCATAATTATGCATATATATATATATATATATATATATATATATATATATATATATATATATATATATATATATATATATATATATACCACGGTAGTTGGCGATTAGAAAGCCCAGCAATCAAGAGCCCACAAAAACCCCGACTTTGGCCCTCTATAACTCTGGAGATATCCAACCGACTGGGAAGAAACTGTGGCTTTGGAGGTTCCCCACTAAGGTCTCTAATCTTGCCAAATTTCATTGAAATCCGTTAAGCCTTTCCAGAGATCCAGATGTCGATTTTTGGCGTTCAGGTGATGTGGTAGAGGGTGGGTGGGTAGGTGAGGATCCTGACATACCTGTGGAGCAATAACGGTAAAAGATACAGCTGCGAAAGTTAGCTTTTCTGAAAGCTCGTAATCTGGAGGGGTGCCTTTCGGTGTTTGTCTTCTGAAATAATGAATCTTAAAGGTACAGTGGGCCATTCAAAGCAACTCCCAAAATTCAAATTTCCTGATGCTCAGGTACGGACTGCTCACAGCATTAGAAGAGATGCTGATTTCTTAATGTGTGTGAATAGTAAGTGGTGTTGGAAGTTGGCTGACTTCTCTCAATTATTATCTGTCTATATATCTATATAATACTAAAATTCCCCGTCTCCTTCCCTTCCTCCTACCCCTCCCCCTCACCTTCCATCTAACCTCCCTTTCCCTCTTTCATCCCCCTTACCTTTCCCTCCCCTCCCCAAGCTCATGATAAAGGGTTAATTTAGCTGTGTCCTCCCCCTCTCCTTTACTCTTCCCTCCCCCTCCCCCTTCCCTCTTTCCTTCTCCCTCTCCTCCCCTTCCTCCTCCCCTCCCCTCCCCACCTTCCTCGTCTCCCCTCCACCTCACCTTCTTCGTCTCCCTCCCCCTCACCTTCCATCTTCCCTCCCCTTCCCTCTTCCATCCCCTTCCCCTCCCATTCCCTCTTCATTCCTCTCCCCTCCCCCTTCCTCCCCACTCTATTCCCTCCTCCCCCTTCCATCTTCCATTTTCCTCCCCCTTCCTCCTCCCCTTCCACTCATTTTCTCTTCCCTGTCCTCGCCTTCCCTCTTCCATTCCCCTTCCCCCTCCCCTCCTCCTTCCCTCCACTTTGCTCTCCCTCTCCTTCGCCCTCTCCTCCCTTCCTCCTCCCCTCCCCCCTCCCCTCCCCCCTCACCTTCTATCTTCCCTCCCCTTCCCTCTTCCATCCCTCTCCCCTTCCCCTTCCTCCTCCATCTTTTATTCTCTCCTCCCCTCCCCTTCCCTCTTCCATTCCCCTCCCACTCACCTTCCCTCTTCCCTCCCCTTCCTCCTCTCCTCCCTCTTTCCCTCCCCTCCCCACTTTATTCTTCCATGCCCTTCCCCACCCCTCCCCCTCACCTCCTACTCCCCCTTCCACCTTTCCCCTCCCTCTTCACTCTTCCATCCCATCCCCTCCTCTTCCCCTTCCCTCACCATGGTACTCCCCTTCCCTCTTCCCTCCCCATCCCCTCCCCTGTAAATCAGGCTGGTGCTGTCGTAGACTTTTGCTGACTATTACTAGTAGGGTTAATTTAACTGTGGGTATGGGTATGGTACAGATATGGGCATGGGTATGGTATGGATATGAGTATGGGTATGGGAATGGTATGGTATCGATAAGGGTATGAGTATGGTAGGGATATGCGTATGGCTATGGGCATTGGTATTGGTATTGTATGGGTATAGGTATAGGTATAGATATGGGTAGGATATAGTACAGATGTGGGTATGGGTGTGGAATGGATTTGGGTATGGGTATAGGTATGGGTGTGATACAGATATGAGTTTGGGTGTGGTTATTGCTATGGTATGGATATGGGTATGGGTGTATTACCGATGTGGTATGGATATGGAACGGATATGGGTGTGGTTTTAGGTATGGGTACGGTACAGATATGGGTGTGGGTATGGGTATGGTATACATATGGTTATGGACCTCTTGTTAAAAATGCAGTAAATAAAAAAAGTGACGCAACAGGTCACGGATGGTCCGGTATAATAATAAAACTCTGAAATGTTTGTTTGTTAATTTATTTGTGCGTTTGTTTGCACACAGGAAGGTAAAATGGGCTGGTGCTGCCCGTAGACTTTTACTGATTGTTTTTAGTAGGGTTAACTTACCTGTGGGAATGGGTATGGTACAGATATGGGTATGGGTATGGGTATTTTATGGAATTAGGTATGGGTATAGGTATGGTGCAGATGTGGGTATGGTACGAATATGGGTATGAGCCTATTGTTAGAAAATTAGCAGCTAAAAGGAAGGATCTAGTCTTAATTAAAAATGATCACACACGTTGAATTTTCCTACGCGGTTTTGGTTTTCGCAATCGTTGCCCCACCCCAGTTTTCATGCACACACAAACACACACACACACACACACACACACATATATATATATATATATATATATATATATATATATATATATATATATATATATATATATATATATATATATATATATATATATATATATATATATTTGCTTGAAGAAGTGGCAGTTATTTAGAAAACTGTAAAAGTAGGTATTGAATTTTCTTACGCTATAAGTACTTAACATATAGCATGCTTATGATTATTCTTTAGAAGCACATTTTGGAAAAAAATCGCATACAGAGTCACATAGGTAAAGTCGGGTAACCTGGCAGCCAGAGCAAGAAAGTTTTCAAAACACTTTATCGATATCAAATTCCAGGAGAGCGTTCAGTATTCGCAAGCCTAGCGGTCTGAATGAACAGATAGTTCTTTTTGGTATTCAGTGAAAGGAAACCACTCTGCCGGCTTTGTCTGTCCGTCCGCACATTTTCTGTCCGTCTTCAGATCATAAAAAACTACAGAGGTTAGAGGGCTGCAAATTTGTACGTTGATCATCCACACTCCAATCATCTAACATACCAAATTGCAGCCCTCGAGCCTCAGTAGTTTTTTTTTTTATTTTATTTAAGGTTAGAATTAGCCATAAACGTACCCCTGGCAACGATATAGGACAGACCACCACTGGGTCGTGGTAAGAGTTTCATAGGCCGCGGCTCATACATCATTAAACCGTGACCACCGAAAGTACATATATTTTCGGTGGTCTTCATTATACGCTGTACAGATAACTCGATTGCACCGAGGAAACTTCGGCGCATTTTTTGCTTTTTTTTTTTTTTTTACGTCTGAATTACTCGTTGTAGGTGAAAATAAAGCTCTCTACTGATTCAGCTTCCTTCCAAAAAGCCAAAACAGGTGCCGCTGAGAGGCTTCTGAAGGATTACTCTCTCCACTCAGGATAATAGGCTTACATTTTCCTCCCTACATAAGAGCACAGAAATATTAAGACATAAATTCCTATATAGATTCTCATAGGCACGCGAGGTTTTAAATATATATACTGATACTCAAAAGCATGTACGTCATATATATACATACATACATACATACATATATATATATATATATATATATATATATATATATATATATATATATATATATATATATATATATATATATATATATATATAGGTCTATTAAATAACGAGACTGTGACTCCACCTAGTAAACAAAGCAGTCAGAACCGGTCATAACTGGATGCGTGTTGACTTTGGACACGTCTGAACCTGCATGAGAAGAAGCAACACTCCATGACGTTCAGTTGATCGTGAGTCGCCATTTTGTTTGGTTGTGTTTTCTGTAGTGGGCCTAAAAAATGCTGAGTTTAGAAGCTGAACAACGTGGTGACTTGGAGTTCTCAGTAAGACTGCATCAAACGTCGATAGAATGTTTTCAAATACT
>NC_089795.1:24180267-24192767 GCF_040412425.1 Macrobrachium rosenbergii
CCCTTCCCTTCCCACTCTCCTCCTCTTCCTCCTCCCCCTCCCCTCATCTTCCTTCTTCCCTCCCCTTCACCTTCCTCTTCTCCCTCCCCTCACCTTCCTTCTCCCCTCCCCTCCCTCCATCCCCCTCACCTTCCCTTCCCCTCACCTTCCTCCTCCCTCCCCCTCACCTTCCCCCCTCCCCTCACCTTTCTCCTCTCCGTCTCCCTCACCTTCCTTCTCCCCTCCTCACACCTTCCTCCTCTCCTCCCCCCCTCACCTTCCTTCTCCTTCCCCTCACCTCTCCCCCTCACCTTCCTTCTCCCCTCCCCTCCCTCCCCTCCCCCTCACCTTCCTTCTCCCCTCCCCTCACCTTCCTCCTTCCCCTCCCCTCACCTTCCTTCTCCCCTCCCCTCACCTTCCTCCTCCCCTCCCCTCACCTTCCTTCTCCCCATCCCCTCCCCCTCCCTTCTCCTCTTCCCCTCACCTTCCTTCTCCCCTCTCCTCACCTTCCTCATCTCCCTCCCCCTCACCTTCCTTCTCCCCCCCCTCACCTTCCTCCTCTCCCCCCTCCCTTCCTTCTCCCTTCCCCCTCACCTTCTTTCTCCCTCCCTCACCTTCCTCCTCCCCCCCCCCTTCTCCCCTCCTCCTCCCCTCCCCTCACCTTCCTTCTCCTCTCCCCTCACCTTCCTTCTCCCCTCCCCTCACCTTCCTTCTCCCCCCCTCACCTTCCTTCTCCCCTCCCCTCACCTTCCTTCTCCCCTCCCCCTCACCTTCCTTCTCTCCCTCCTCTCACCTTCCTCCTTCCCCCCCTCTCTCCCTTTCCCCCCTCACCTTCCTTCTCTCCCCTCCCCTCACCTTCCTCCTCTCCATCCCCCTCACCTTCCTTCTCCAATCCCCCTCACCTTTCTTTCTCCCCTTCCTCCCTCACCTTCCTCCTCCCCCTCCCCCTCCTTTCCTTCTCCCCTCCCCTCACCTTCCTCCTTCCCTCCCCTCACCTCCCCTTCCCTCCCCTCCCCCTCTCCATCCCCTCCCCTCCTCTCCGCTCTCCCCTCTCCTTCCCCCCCTCCTCCTTCCTCTTCCCCCTCCCCTTCAACTTCTATCTTCCTCCCTTGCCTCTTCTGTCCCTTCCCCTCCCCTTCCCTCTTCTATCCCCTTCCCCTCCCCTTCACTCTTCTATCCCCTTCCCCTCCCATTCCCTCTTTCATCCATCTCCCCTCCTCCTTCCTCCTCCCCCTCTCTATTCCCTTCTCCCCTCCCTTCCCTCTTCCATTCCCCTCCCACTCACCTTCCCTCTTCCTCCCCCTCCTTCCTCCTCTCCTCCCTCTTTCTCTCCCCTTTCCCACTTTACTCTTCCATCCCCCTTCCCCATCCCCTCCTTCACCCTCCTACCCCCTTCCACCCTTCCCCTCCCCTTCACTCTTCCCCTCCCCTTCTCTCTTCTTTCCCCTCTGCCTTCTCTCCTCCTTCCCCCTCTCCTCCTCCTCCTCATTCCCCCTCATCCTGCTACTCACCCTTCCCTCTTCCCTACCCTCCCCCTTCCCCCTTAACCATTCCCTTCCCCTCCCCCGTAAACGGGGCTGGTGCTGCGGTAGACTTTTGCTGACTATTATTAGTAGGGTTAATCTAGCTGTGGGTATGGGTATGTGTATGGTACAGATATGGGTATGGGTATGATATGGGTATGGGAATGGTATGGTATCAATATGGTTATGAGTATGGTAGGGCTATTGGTATGGATTGGGTATGGGTATGAGTATGGGTATGGTATGGGTATAGGTATGGATAGTGTATGGTACAGATATGGGTATGGGTATGGGTATGGAATGGATTTGGGCATGGGTATAGGTATGGGTATAGTACAGATATGGGTTTGGGTATGGGTTTGGTACAGACATGGGTTTGAGTATGGTTATGGGTATGGATATGGGTATAGGTATGGGTATGGGTATAGTAGAGATATGGGTATGGGTATGGAATGGATATGATATGGGTATAAGTATGGTACAGATATGGGTATTGGTATGGAAAGGATATGAGTATGGGTGTGAATATGAAATGGATATGGGTAAGGGTATGGGTATGGTACAGATATGGCTATGGGTATGGTATGCATATGGGTATGGGTATGATACAAATATGGGTATGGTATGGATATGGGTAAGGGTATGGGTATGGGTATGGACTTTTTGTTAAAAATGTAGTAAATAAAAACGTGACACAACAGGTCACGGATGGTCTAGTAGAATACTAAAACTCTGAAATGTTTGTTTGTTGGTTTATTTGTTTGTTTGTTTGCACACAGAAAGGTAAAAGGGGCTGGTGCTGCCCGTACACTTTTGCTAATTATTATTAGTATGGTTAATTTGCCTGCGGGTATGGGTATGGGTATGGTATGGATATGGGTATGGTATGGTATGGATGTGGGTATGGTATGGATATTGGTATGGGCATGGGTATCATTATGGGTATGGGCATGGGTATGGTATGGATATGGGTATGGTACAGATATGGGTATGGGTATGGTACAGATATGGATATGGGGATGGGTATCGGTATGGGTATGGTATGGATATAGGTATGGGTATGGTCATGCTATGGAACTGGGTATGAGCATGGGTATAGGGTATGGTACGGATATGGGTATGGGTATAGGTATAGGTATGGTACGGATATGGGTATGGGCCTATTGTTAGAAAATTACTAACTAAAAAAGTATACCAGATGGTCATGTGCGGTTTAGTGTTCATAAAAAATTATCACACACGTTGAAATTGCCTATGAGGTTTTGGTTTTCATGATCGTTACCTAACCCAGTTTTCATGCACTCACACACACACACACGCACATACTCGTGTATATATATATATATATATATATATATATATATATATATATATATATATATATATATATATATACACACACACACACACATTTAAATGTTAAAGAATTATAGACAATAATCGCTTATAGTAGGTTCCTATACATTTAAAGCATTGGATCAAAGTTCAGAATGTTTATTCCTAAACTATTGGCAATAATTAAGTGTTATTGCCAATAGGTATAATTAGGTATTTGTTGTTTTTAATCGATACATATATATATATATATATATATATATATATATATATATATATATATATATATATATATATATATATATATATATATATATATATATATATATATATTCTCATAATAATAATATATATATGTATATATATATCTTAGCTCTCAGTTTCCGCTTATGCTTCTCATAATAATAATAATAATAATAACTATATGTACAATAACATGTTTAAGCAGCCGTGCAGTATAGGCTAGGCACAAAATACTAAGCGTTGAGTGGATATTGTTAATTAAATGAGCTTATTTATTTACTTGTCGTATTCATAAATATGGTTTGGTAAAATCATCATGACTGAATAACTAGGAAGTGTCTATGGGAATTGGAGAATAATCTCATTGATTTTCATGTTGTTTCATTCGAGCATGTAACAAATAGTGAAGGAGCTTCGGATTGTGATTTACTTATGGATATAGACTATTTAGTTTCTACGAGCATGACTCCATAGAATACTGTTTTTTTGGCGGGTAATGTCATGGTTGTACTGTATATATATATATATATATATATATATATATATATATATATATATATATATATATATATATATATATATATATATACTTATATATATATATATATATATATATATATATATATATATATATATATATATATATATATATATATATATATATATATATATATATTCAGAGCTAAAATGGAAAACCACCAGGTGACATATCTCAATTTCGAAATTTTCAGTTGAGATATGTCACCTATTAAACTCAATGAAACACTAATACACAAGTTACTGCAGTTTCAAAATGATTATTCAATACTTTCCATGAGTATTTATGGGGTCCCATTTGCAGTAACTGCAAAATCAGTAGTAAGGCAAGGGAGTATCTACCATTTTTCTCAGTTTCGTATTTTTGCAGCTACTGCAGTCTTTCATTTTAGGCAGTAGATATATACACAGTATATATATATATATATATATATATATATATATATATATATATATATATATATATATATATATATATATATATATATATATATATGTGTGTGTGTGTGTGTATATTATATATAATATGTATGTGTGTCTGTGTGTATATATATATATATATATATATATATATATATATATATATATATATTTATATATATTTATATAAATATATATATATATATATTTACTAAGACCTCATTCAAACTTGATGGTATCCATTAGATACCATCCAGTTTGAATGAGTCCTTTTACTAATTCTACTAATGCACAGAACAATTGTGTATGTGATAAAGTTAATATATATATATATATATATATATATATATATATATATATATATATATATATATATATATATATATATATATATATATATATGTATGTAAGTATTATAAATTAAATATATATATATATATATATATATATATATATATATATATATATATATATATATATATATATAAAGGTTTGTGTTAAAGGCTATAATGCGCTTAAAGTTGTTCATTTGAATAATCCTTCTGTAGATCTGTTTGTCTGTCTGTCATACACACGCACACACACACGCACATACACACTCACTTACACACAGAGAAATATATAAACAGTCTTAATGACGTCCATAATATTATACGGTAAAATAGAAAACACAAAAATCTTACCTATGAACTAAACTAAAGTCTATGAACAATACTTTTCCATCTCACTGCGCAGATCTAATTCAAATATATAATTAGGGCAGCAATGTCATTTTCGTTTTCTCATTACCGAATTTAGGCAAAACGAATGCTTTTATGCCTAAATCCATTGATAATACACTCACAAAGCAGCGGCTGAACGCGGCCTCGTTTATACCCGCACAAATGTTTATAATTAATCGAATACTAATTCACTGCTAAGTCCTATATACCCTTTTTTTTTTTTTTTGCCAAAATTCGTTGAGGTTAAAGTAATTCTATTTTGAAAATTATGATGTTAATTCCTAAAATGATTTGTGCGTTTACAATGGATAAAGTTTGGCATTTCCTTTGGAATCAGATACAATAATAAGAAGAAGATTCATCCAGTGAATTATTCATCCTGTTTTAGTTTAGTTTTATATTATGTTCTTATTTTCAACGGTCTGTACCACTTCCTTCTACCCTCTGGTGAATATTGTTATATATATATATATATATATATATATATATATATATATATATATATATATATATATATATATATATATATATATATATATATATATATATATATATATATATATATATATATATATATATATTTATATATGTATATATATATATATATATATATATATATATATATATATATATATATATATACATATATATATATATATATATATATATATATATATACATACATATATATATATATATATATATATATATATATATATATATATATATATATATATATAAGTGGATCGATATATATACTTCGTAGAGGTCTGTATATTCAATCCGCAAGCCGGCTGATCAGAGAGGCAGACACTTTGCTATCCGTATAGACATCCCGGGATTATATATGTAATCAACGGATATTTTGCTTAAAAGCAAATGGATGTTACAGACTAAATACACACACAAAAAAAAGCCACTACAACACCTTCTAAAAATATAACAAACATCTCACACGTCTATACTCTCGCCATACCCGCGCAATAACTCCCTGCTGGGAAGAAAGGGCGTTGAGTCTGTCTGAAACATACGTACCGGGGTCTAAGCGATGTCAGGCAGGGCAATCGAGACCACAGGTCTTAAATCAAAAGTTTGGCATCGTGCTTACCCCATACAAAAATGGGAATAAAAGCACGTTAAAAGAAAAAGAATGATATGATATATATAATCCCTGAGAAAAAAGCGTTGAGCGTCTGGTACTCATAATAGCTTTGAAGGTTTTAATATTGAAAGGAATTTAATGGTGAATGATATGACTGAAATTAGAAAAAAAGTTTTTCTCATCTCTCTGACATTTTAATATGTTGATGATATGACTGAAATTAGAAAAACAAATTTCTCTCTCTGACATTTTAATATGTCGGACATATCATTTCATTAACATCAAGGCCGTTCTGTTTTTGATTATGGCATAAAAAAATAGAACCAGGATTAATTAAAAGCGTTATAAAATAAATGTTCTCGTTGCAGATTATTTATGAATGTATTTAGATTTAGTACTGTTATAGCAGTCTCGAGTCTATCTTGGTGAAGTGACATCATGAATGAATTAGAGTTGGTTTTGACAAGACAGAAAACATCTGGTGAACAGAACATCTCTACTATGCCAGATGTTTATTATTATTATTATTATTATTATTATTATTATTATTAGTATTAGTATTATTATTATTATTATTATTATTATACCAAACGTATAATTTTTAGAAGCGACTTATGTAGATCTGGCTATAATATCCAGAAAAATTAATTTGTTATTATCAAGAAAAGAATATGTGTTAAGATAGTAGAATTCATGGTTCATTTAATTAATGAAGTTATTTTGTTTTGTGTTTGCTTTATCTCTATAATATTACGTTCATTTGCATGCCCTTCTTTATTAAAAAGATAAAATCTAAAAAAAAATGGTTTCATGGTTAAAATTCATCCACGAATGACCTCATTTATTGAAAAGTAGAACTTGAGACGTAGAGAATATTATCACAATAAACATTCAGATGTGATTTATTAACAATCTAGAATTCTTAAAACTTACACAGGGACGAAGACATACGGAGCACTGCAATGTGAAAATTGTTTGGTAATCGGTCCAATGAGATCATTAGTAGCATTGATTAGATGACATCTGTGAATTCATTATCAGGTTTTAACGATGCAATTAAATCCTAAATGTATCTCACAACCCCATTATAAACCTCTTGTTCAGTTGCTAATTAAGTTATGTTAATTGATTCGGCAGGACGAAGTTATATAATTTCATTATTCGTGTGGGCGGCAAGGTATGGGCCGGATTATGTAATTTTTGTTCTAATGAATATATAATTAATAAAAACATATCAAGAACCATTATGTTCTATTTTCTCCATAATAATGGAAACGGCGTAAATGGAGAGAATTTTCTTTTTCTTGAGTATTCCTCTTCAACATAATTCATTTTGCTCTGTGGAACATGTTTTGTAAGTTTATGCTCAATCGGATTCTTTTGCTCAAATAAGGGCCATTTAGAGAAAAGTTTGTATAGTAATGGTTACTTAGCTAATTTGTGAAAATTTGAATGTTGAAATCTGTGAGTGTGTGTGTGTGTTTTGTGTGTGTGTGTGTATGTGTGGGTGTTTTTCTTACAAACCTTATCATTTTCAGCTTAAGCAGACTACTCGGCTGTCAAGTCTAACTCTAATAGCATGTACAAAAAACTTTAAATGTGAGTAAAAATCCAATATATTGAATTCTTCACGAATATGTAGGCCTATCTTTATTGGCAAACGCACAGAAGCATTAAATATGCTTATGGGCAAACGATTATTTAATATAAAAAATATGGTAAAGTAACCTCGAAAAATTTAATGTGTGACTTTCCGTAACCTTCGCATGATTGCTTTCATTTGTTGCTCAAACTTTTCCTGACCACTAAGTGGCTTACCTCAAAGCCTCAAATTTCTTCGACATCTTGGTCTTTGCAACATTTCCTATGCGTGGAGAAGAAGGAATCTTTTCCAATGGCTTTCAATCTTTCTTTGACTTCTTTTTCTATTCCGGCGTTAAGGAGTTACGAGACGTTTGTGATCTCTACCAACATCACGCTTTACGGAAAGGTTCCTTTCATTCATAATAATATCCTACTTACGTCAACAGGGATACGTCACAGATTCACTAAGTATTTATACGATTCAAATTCTGCATCATAGTTCCATAATAGGAACATTTTGAATACAAATTATTCTCTCTCTCTCTACTAATTTTTTTCTCTAACTATCTCTCTCTCTCTCTCTCTCTCTCTCTCTCTCTCTCTCTCTCTCTCTCTCTTCTCTCTAATTTTTTTACTATAAGTGCTCTCTCTCTCTCTCTCTCTCTCTCTCTCTCTCTCTCTCTCAAATTTTTCTATAAGTATCTCTCTCTGTCTCTCTCGTCTTTTTATAGATTCCCTTTATAAATCACCCTCTCTCTAGGTCCTATTTACTTTCGCTAGAAGGCTCTGTCCCTCTATCCTTAATTGTTGCCAATGAGATAAATGATGATTTATCTCGTAAATCAGAAAATGTACTAAATACTTACATAACTGAATGAATAAACAAAGGAATACACACACACATTTATACATATATATATATATATATATATATATATATATATATATATATATATATATATATATATATATATATATATATATATATATATATATATATATATATACATACATAAAAACATTAAGCTAGCATAATTTCTGCAAATTTCGTTTAACATCTAACTCGCTCTACTTCGGGGATAATATGACCGAAGGAGAATTATAACTGATAAATGGTTCGGTACCTGAGAGGCTCGAACATCCGACAGTGCCTATCAACGACTTCCAGTCGACGTGCTAACCACTCAGCTATCAAGAGAGGTAATTATTAATACCTACTCTGCCGTACACATCCCAGTCGAGTCGAGATATCTGTGCTTATCTTCATCATCAACGCACCCCAACCATGACAGCCTATTGGTACGTTTGGAACTCATAGCTATTCATAATTATTTATCACATCACCGTGTTCTTAACCTACCACTTGGATGCCATGGTGGGGGTGGGTTGATGCCGACGCAAGTACAGATACCTGCACTCGACGGGGATGTGTACGGAAAATTCAGTATTAATCATCTCTCTTGACAGCTGAGTAGTTAGCACGTCGACTGGAAGTCGTTGATAGGTCTCTCAGGTAG
This sequence comes from Macrobrachium rosenbergii, assembly GCF_040412425.1. Lineage (NCBI taxonomy): Eukaryota > Metazoa > Arthropoda > Malacostraca > Decapoda > Palaemonidae > Macrobrachium > Macrobrachium rosenbergii. The sequence continues at coordinate 24,189,230 of NC_089795.1, forward strand.
TCAGGTACCTAATCATTTATCTATTATAATTCCCATTCGGTGATATTCTCGAAGTAGAGCCAACTGGATATTGAACATTTCTAGCTTTATGTTTGTATATATAAAATGTCATGGTGATGTGATAAATATTCACATGTATATATATATATATATATATATATATATATATATATATATATATATATATGTGTGTGTGTGTGTGTGTGTGTGTGTGTGTGTGTGTTTGTGTGTGTGTATGTGTATGTGAGTGTGGGTGCGCGTGTGGGTGTATTTATATAAACAAGATTTTATATTCGGAGGAGTTTGGTTATGAATATCGATATCCTCCCGTCCCCCTGTTTAATTCTTTTTTGATGTATGAAACATAATTCAGTGGAAGTTTTCTTAACAGGTAATTAACCCACGGTTTTGCCGTTTAGATGTCGATATGGCCGTGAATGTTTCCTGAGCCTCAGGAGGCATTTCCTGGTTGGGGAGAATACTTAGTATTAAAAACCCCCAAAAAAAAGATAATCACAAATGCAAACCGAATAGAATTAAGTACATCACATTCAACATGAATTTCTTTTCACCGCGTATGTCAGTTATGTAGAATTTTTTAATTAAGTGACCATCTTAGCAGTACCCCTCATATCACTTCTATCACCTTGCAAATTCTGTTTCCTAATTCTCAGTGTTATTCTGACAGTCATACATTCTTGTAAAATACACATTTTTTCACAATATTTTCGGTAAGTAAAAACTAAAGAAATGGGAAGATTACATTAAAGATAATTTTTTTATGAGGATTAAGAGAAAACCTCCTAACCTATGGAATTATTTTCGGTTTATTATGATAAGTGTCTCTGTACCGTTAACTTTAGAACGATATAGAACTTTGATTTAGAGGACTTTTAAGAAACTTGTGTCACGAATTAATACTTATTTCAAAATCCTAATCCTTTTGCTTTAAGGACAGGAAGGTCTTAAGACAGCTATTTTCTATAAAAACCTCACTTTCTATTTTGTTTATTATTCGTTATATGCATAGATTTATGATTTGTAAATGTCTATATTTTTCATCGCCACTCCTGCCCTTTCGATCAAATCACAAAGGAGCTGAAGAAGAGTTTCAGTTATATTCGGTAACTGTAACCTTTGCCCGACGAATGTTTATGAAAATAATAATGGTACTAATAAAAATCACTTGCTCAACACTATGCTTCAGTTTATGGTTCCAATGATAAAAAAAAAATCAACAAAAAAATATCTGCATATTTTTCCTAATTATTCTCTCTATTTCTCTCCTTATTTGTAACCCATTTCCAGACCAAAACAAACAATTTTAAGGTGGAAAAAGGAGAAAATATCGTTTAAGAGAGAAACCTTCATGGCTGGGTAGTGATCACCGATTTGCAATGTCTACCGCTTTCCTTTGTTAATTATCAGATATGGCAGTTATCAATCTTTTTAAAATTTACCTTATTATTATTATTATTATTATTATTATTATTATTATTATTATTATTATTATTATTATTATTAACACGAGGCAACGAAGATCTCTTACACTATTTGGATCTGCGTACGTCTATAAACAATAATCATGATCAAACCTAACGAAAAAACGGTGACCTTTACTGATGGGATTCTAGCCCGTAAATGTCAGGTTAAACGTGATGTAACCGCAAACCACAAAGCTATGAATTTAATTGGAATGGTCGTTCAACTGTATCAAAGTAAAGGTGATAGGTGATACTGTACGAATTATTGGGTGAACTATTGGTTGGTAACACCAAGGAAGATGTATGGTAGGATTATAAACTGCGGTAGGATACTGATTCAGAGAGGATGGCGATGACAGAAGGACTGATAAAGAAAGAACAGTGTTGGTTTGAAAATGCAACACTTAAATGAGACAGTTGAGAGTAAATGGAAAGGACTTAAGATTAACTGGATGGACAAGAAAATTTATAAAATAGTCTTGCCAATGTGGAGGGTTTGAGGTTTGGTGCAGGATACCAACTGTTGAGAGAAATTAAAGATATGTTAGAATATGATATTATTATTATTATTATTATTATTATTATTATTATTATTATTATTATTATTATTATTATTATTATTATTATTATTATTATTATTATTATTCAGAAGATGAACCCTATTCATAAGGAACGAGCCCGCAGGGGCCATTGACTTCATGCTTCTGAAAAATATGGTATTCATTTGAAAGAAGTAACAGAAGGTAATGGGAAATAGATATACTAGAAGAAAGGAAAATTAACCAATAAACAGATAAATAAATAAATAAATAAAAATATAAGTAAATTGCTAAAATACAAGGGGAATTGTACCGTGCACGGGAGATAGACTGACTCGGTGTAAAAGTTGCATGAGCCAAGGGAATATTATGCCACATCATGGGTGGGATTTGTGATAAGCCAGAGAAAGGATTATTCATGCAGACACAAAGCTGTGAGATGAAACAATGATTCTTTAAATGTGGGATGGTTGTTGTTTTCAGGTTGTAAAGTATTGTTTGGTGATAATGAATAGAAATCGCAGAAATTTTAGGGAGATAATTAAAAGTGTTTCCAATAGGAGATAGCTGAATAAATGGTAATTAGATTGTTGATAAGAGATTAAATAGAAACTGGGAAATGCCAATACTGTTTGCGGAGGAAAGGGAGAGGTTGTTTTGTATAGGTATTTGAAAGCAAATATGATGCTAGGATGAGAAAACAAGAGAGGCAGCAGGCCATGTGCAAAGATTGGGAAGAAAACTGAATGCCAAGGGAAGACAATGTTCAACTGTATCATAGGACCGTACAGTCGTTATTGAGGTATGATGAAAAGAAAGGTTGACGAAACTAAGATGAACTTATTGTATGGCATTTGGCGTAAAAGAAGAATTCAGAGAGGAGGAAATGTAGAGATACAATAGATTCGGTGAAACAGTGTTCAAAATGTCTTGTGATGGTTTGGTCATGTGGAGAGAAAGGAGGGTAACAGGTTGATTAAAGATGTGTATACTTCATGAGTGTTGGGAGCGAGGAGAAATAATGCGATAGAAGTCGTTATGTAGATGGCTTGAAAGACGGTTCGCTATTTTATTTCGCTATTTTAATATGTGTAAGGGTTGATGGGTTACTTCATGATTGTTTACAAAACATCCGTTGTTATGGAAGTTTCCGCACGAGGGCATCATCCATGATTCAACAGCCTACGTATAAATATGGAAATGTACTTTTTTAGCTTCTTCTAAAGGCTTTGCTTTAATATATATATATATATATATATATATATATATATATATATATATATATATATATATATATATATATATATATATATATATATATATATATATATATATATATATATATATATATATATATATATATATATATATATATATATATAGTCTCGGTAATTAGGCAGCTACTTGGAAATCTTAGCTTGATGATGATAATATTGCCAAGACCAAGAAGAACATTCTTTATTACACAAGCTTTCGAGTATAAAACCTCATCATCAGGCTGAAAAACCGACAAGG
>NC_089795.1:24197767-24220267 GCF_040412425.1 Macrobrachium rosenbergii
TTAATTTTCTTACGGCTGTATTTAAGAATTCTTGACTTTGTATTTTACTACATTTCGGATACATATTTTTTTCTGATTTCCGCATATTCTATTTACTAAATCTATAGACAGCTTTCTTTTACATTGTACTGAGCATTCAAGTGTCATTTTTTTCACACTTCACTCTTAAATGGTATTAAGTTTTCGCTCAGCTTCCTCCAGAGTCAATATTTTTTTTTTAATGTTAATGAATATAATACCTTCCTATTATGATTGAACTGTAACACCAGTGTGTAAAATGTTATAAGATTCAATATTATTTTATGCACAGAAACACTGTAGACTTTGAGCAAGCATGCGGATGTAGGACTATATTGAAGGTTTCGAATATTATGGTACGATACGTTATCATTTCCTTTGAAATTTTTCTCCACAGATTTATCATTTTCATCAGTGTAATACAGTATATCAATCTGTTTTATTGCAAGTTTTTATATAATATTCAACCAATCCATAATTATTTAATAAGCATAAATAGTTCTGATAAAAACTCTCATGAACAATTTTTTTTTAATATTGTAGATTTTCATCCCATTAATGACACTTAAAACTGAAATATAATTAGATAATAGCAAAACTGAACTGGCAGAAATATATGTTACCTTTGTCATGAAATTCGTAAAACTATTCAAAAAAGAGATTCGACTCCAATTAAGAAGACTTTCGCTTCCTCTAGTTTTCTGTTAACTTGAGTCATAATGCAACAGGGCAAGAGTCGTTTTCCGGAAATGGGAATCTATTCGGTGGTATTGCGTCTGGAAACTTTGCCGCCTTTTGTGTTATGTTTGTCTTCAGCCAAAACTTTTTTCTGTCAGTAAACGAATGTTTGTCTTCAGCCAAAACTTTTTTTCTGTCAGTAAACGATGTTTGTTTACAGGTATATAAAACTTTTTTTCGGTCAAGAACCGAATGCTTGTCTTCAGCTAAAAATGTTTTCCGGTCAATAAACAGATGTTTGTCTTGAGCCAAAACTTTTTTCCGGTCAATAAACGAATGTTTGTTTACAGCCAAAACTTTTTTTTGGTCAATAAACGAATGTTCGTCTTCAGCTAAAACTTTTTCCGGTCAATAAACGAATGTTTGTCTTCAACAAAACTTTTTTTCCCGGTCAATAAACGAATGTTTGTCTTCATCCAATTTTTTTTCGGTCAATAAACGAATCTTAGTCTTCATCCATTTTTTTTCGGTCAATAAACGAATGTTTGTCTTCATCCAAAACTTTTTCGATCAGTAAACGAATGTTTGTCTTCAGCTAAAACTTTTTTCAGTCAATAAACGAATGCTTGTCCTCAGCCAAAACTTTTTTCGGTCAGTAAACGAATATTTGTCTTCGGCCACAACTTTTTTTTTCGGTCAATAAACTAATGTTTGTCTTCAGCCAAAACTTTTTTTTCGGTAAATAAACGAATGTTTGTCTTCAGCCAAAACTTTTTTTTTGGTCAATAAACGAATGTTTGTCTTCAGCCAAAACTTTTTTTCGGTCAGTAAACGAATGTTTGTCTTTAGCCAAAACTTTTTTTTCGGTCAATAAACGAATGTTTGTCTTCAGTCAAAACTTCTTTTCAGTCAATGAGCGAATGTTTGTCTTCGGCCAAAACTTTTTTTCGATCAATAAACGAATGTTTGTTTTTAGCCAAAATTTCTGAAATGAATGAAAAAAATGCTTTACTTTTTATCTATACATGTCTACATTATCGATAACACTGTCTCAATAGTAAATTAGACTGATATATTAACTTAATAACATAGACGTTATAAGAATACCTGTTCCTTTTTAAACTAAAAGTAGGATATTATAACAAACAACGAATTAGAATTTTCAAATTACAGTTCATTCACTGGTCTCATCATATCCTTGTCTTTTCATCTTCGGAAATGCCTGTAATCACTGGACTCAGGAGGTCAATTGAATATGTACGAGAGATTTAATGTCTTTTACTTTCAAAAGGCAGAATATTTTGTCTGTTTTCGCAAAATTATTATTCTCACTCCATTTTTTTTTATTTTACAAAAAAAAAAAGCTGAAAACCAGGGACTTATAGCCTTCAGCCCTAGAAACCATAAAGGAAGGATAGTTATTTTATACCATCTTACTTCTCTCTCTCTCTCTCTCTCTCTCTCTCTCTCTCTCTCTCTCTCTCTCTCTCTCTCTCTCTCTCTCTCTCTCTCTCCACCCACATGAAAAGTACTCGAGACGGTGCACGTTAGAGAGAAGCTAAAACTAATCTCAAGAATCTAAATTGCTTTTTTGATGATAAAAGACTTTCGGGAATTTACTTCCCTAGTTGATGCCATAGCTCAGTTCATTTATAAGATCAATTGGAGGGAGTTGAAATGTTAATGATTACTTTTCATTTTCTTTGAAGGAGACGACTAATTTAAATAGCCATTTGAAGTTGATTTATTTCAGTGAAAATGTATGTGCGGACATAAGCCTATTTCTTATTAATTTTAAGTGTAATTATGGTGTGTTAGCTGTGTGTGTGTGTGTGTGTGTGTGTGTGTGTGTTTGTGAAGAAGGACGAGTGTATGTGTGTATATGGGTGATGAAAATATCTTGCATATAATTACGAACAGTGAAGAGGCGATGCATTTATCTGACACATTTTCCTACTTTTAATCATGTATGATCACACATGTATTTATAAAGGTTCAGAGTTTTACGGTCATAATTAAATTAATCAAAGGATTTAAAATGTGATTAAAATTTGTACACCTCATCGCCATTATTAGAATTTTAACTAGAAGACCACCGCATACTTTTGAGGGACTTTCTCTCATGGGTGAATAAGAATTCTTTGTATGTGTATCTGCAGCTACCTTTTCCGAAAACTGCTTATGGGGTACTCAGTTAAAATTGCAATATAGGTCCGTAACCAGTAAAGCCTGCTCAAATCAGAAAGACTGATTATAAGAGAAGTGTTTTTCTCAGCGATGCATAGTTTATATATTAACATCTGTAGCATAAATATCTTTTCCCTTAAAACTTTATTTCCATTTCACCAATTTCGGCAGCAATGCTTCAGTAATTGTGGCTTTTGATATACATGGTCACCTATTACGTGTGTATATATATATATATATATATATATATATATATATATATATATATATATATATATATATATATATATATATATATATATACATACTGTAATGTTTACTGTAATGATAGGGAACATCTAAGATTCCAAATGCACCCAAAACTAAATCTGTTAGCCTCATTCCTTATTGTGGCAAAAGCAAGTAATACCTACATTGGTAGTTCACACTAGTCAGTAATATGATGTCCTTAGCTTTCCGTACTTGCATAAATATGTTCTTTGTCCACAGGAGGTACAGAGAATGGGTTGAACTTGTCGTAAGCAGCCTGTTACGCAGGAATATTGAAGAAAAGTAAATCAAACTTCAAGACTTTCGTTCTGGAGTCTTGAATTTTTGCCACTAAATTACCTCATATGTAGAAGTAAAGTCTTACTTTCCATGTTTCCCATATATAAAGAATAACTTGAACCTTATGTTAACGCTTCAAATAAGAAGCCAATAAAACTATGATTATATATATATATATATATATATATATATATATATATATATATATATATATATATATATATATATATATATATATATATATATATATATATATATATATATATATATATATATATATATATATATATATATAAAAGATAAAATCCACGAAGGAAACGGAAACACTGGAGTGCTGCGAGGCCTTTCCGTATCCTTCATGGATTTTATCTTTATTTATGTATTCATCACGTTCCATATTTTCATGATTCAGTTATACACACACACACACACACACACACACACACACACACACACACACACATATATATATATATATATATATATATATATATATATATATATATATATATATATATATATATATGTATATATAACTTATGGACAAGTTATCTTTCGTTAGGGAGAGACTCAGAAAAAAAGAAAATGACTATGTATCAAATAGTTTCCTGAGAATAACCTGCACAACTTAACCTTTACTTAGAACTTTACATCCCCAAAGATTTTATTGACATTTCTATCAAATACTGAATATCGCAAAATCCATTTTGGCATTTCCAATATTTATTGCGGACCGGGATAATGCTTCATAGTAATTTTTCCTTAGAATAGAGTTACGATTCCATTTTGATCTTGCAAATTAATCATTCTTCTTATACTGTCCACAAAATAGTAGAAATATATATAACTGCATGTATGTAAGTATGGTTATATTTTCAATATAACCATACTTACATATAACTGCATGTATGTAAGTATGGTTATATTTTCAATATATTTTAAGCACTGCTCATTTTTTCCTTGCTATATGCATTGGCATTTTGCGAGAAGCCAAAAAGTTGCAACCAGAATGTACTGTCGGTGCTATCTCTCTCTCTCTCTCTCTCTCTCTCTCTCTCTCTCTCTCTCTCTCTCTCTCTCTCTCTCTCTCTCTCTCGATCATGCACAGTCAAACATAATCATAGTTGTCATTGGCTTCTTATTTGAAGCGTTAACATGTGCTTCAAGTTGTTCTTTATATATGGAAAACATAGAAAGTAAGAATTTACTTTTGCATATGAAGTAATTTAATGGCAAAAATTCAAGACTCCAGAATAAAAAAAAAATCCTTTAAGTTTGATTTGCTTGTCTTCAATATTCCTGCGTAACAGGTTGCTGACGACAAGTTCAGCTCATTCTCTGTATAAAGAACATATTCATGCAAGTACAGAAAGCTGAGGACATCATATTACTAACTAGTGTGAACTACCAATGTAGGTATTACTTGCTTTTGCCACAGTAAGGAATAAGGCTAACAAATTTAGTTTTGGGTGCATTTGGAATCTTAGATGTTCCCTATTATTACAGTAGTAATGCCTACAATGCACCGCATGAGGTGCACTCACGGCACTAACCCCCTACGGGGTTTTATCCCAGAAGAAGAAAATGAAGAACTTAGTTCCGCGTACACATCTTCAAGGTACACTGAGTGCGCTTTGGAAGTGTATAACAGTTACACGAAAATTCTCGGTATTTAGTTTTTCATTTCCCCTTCGGTGGTGAACCAGCAAATCTGATATCACGTGAAAATTTTTTAATTCTCCTACTGATATACCAGAAGAAATGCATTTACCTGGTAGAAATAAAAATGAACCCGATGCCTTGGTATCTGCATTTTTTTATTTAACTTTTATTATGAACATTTGCTTCTTGAGAGGTTAATTATCTATCATTTCAAGATCACGTCTTTTCTGAGCTCTGTTGAAACTCCTCTTTAATCAACCTGCATGAGATTTTTGCCATTACATTCTTTTGACAAGTCATTAATCATTTCCGTCATGCAAATGAAAATCCGTTATATTTGATAATTATTTTCTGTACATCACAGAAGCATTTTAGATCTGTCTTAATTGCTCCAGTTCAACGGCTCTGGAATATGGGGGAAATCCAAATGAACCAGTTAAGCAAGTTGGGCTCGAAGGACAAAAGAGAAGCGACCGTTAATATAAAGAAGGATATCTTTTGATAACTTTATTTGCTCGTGTAACCCCATTTGCATTCGGGATGAGTAGCCCAACGCTCATAAGAAGTGGGGTTTTATATTATTTTGGCCCTCTTTTATCATTTTGCGGTGCAGAATTTATGACAGACAGAAGAAAAATAAAATGTTAAGAAATTCGCAAAGGAACCAGTGGGAAGGGAAAATTATTGTAATCTTTCAATTTGGATATTTATCTATGATTAGAAGAGCTAAAACCATGATTGATTTGGCAACAGATTTCCAAATATTAAAGTTCTGAGCATTTCCCTTAGCATCTGGCTGAAAAACGACTGAAAACTGTCCTAATTTTAAGCTACAGGTAGATATAAGCAAGAATATGGAATCACTTCATCCACCACAGAGCTTAGCTGAACATTGTTTTCAACCATTTTAGAAGATTAACATAAAATTAAGATTTTCAGATGTATTAAGTAAGAGTGCAATGAAATAAAATCTTTTTGGTTTCATCCAGTTAAACTTTAAAGCTGTAACAAATCTCTTTGAAATGTAAACAGGTTTCTAAAGAAATGAGCACTTGGTTATTTAGTGAATATTTATTCTATCATTGCTTTCCAATTTACATAACACTGCATCTCATGGACAACGCTTTCGCACAATATCTCCTTCCATGCATTATCGTCTATCTCGACACTGGGAAATTTATGGCTCATAATTTACCCGGTCCTATGCTGTAAGAAACCCAACTGCTTAAAAAGGGAACGCATGCCGATAGTGTTTGGGCAATAGATATCTTTTTGTGTCTCCTCACTCTCAAGCAGATGCTGATACAGATTTGGGCCGGATAATTTCAGAATCTTTTCTTAATTTTGTTATCGGTTTTGTTGTCTTCATCTGAAAGCATGAGTAGTATTATTATCGTTGACTGTTGTTGTGTCCACCATTCTTGTCTTGCTCAATTATTATGAGGAGTAGAATTACTAGTAATAGTAGTTTAGATAAATGTAAGTGAGAAATATACTCTAAACTGGACTATTGTAGCGAAATGGCCTTATGAGTACGTTTTTTGTAATTCTTGTATGCTGCACAATTTGTAGTAATTTCTCTCTCAAAGTTCATAGCTGCCAAAAGTTGTACTTGCATCTTCATCTGAAATTTTATATCTGTTGAAGTTCTGTTCCACACACCACAGGCATTTCTCACACAGGAGATATCGCAGTATACGAGTATTAAAAAGGAAGAATAAAGGTTATCTGCGGGTCAGTCAGCCCAGAAACATACCTGACGGCTAACCTTTGGGTTTCAGCTTTTTCTCACTCACTTTAACCGTACAGTACAGTTTCTCTCATTTTCTCACTAGATATCATTTTGGATAGTTATTCAAATTCCTGACTGTTGACATACGTCAGACTACACTAGGGAAATCGGGTATTCCAGTATTCCACTGTGGATCCGTTAACTCAGAGATATAAAGAATTAGGCAATTCAAATGCCACCCAAAGAGGATAGTTCTATGACGGCTCACATATCGATCTCTTGACATAATGACTTTCAGAACGAATATTCCACCAAAACTGTTATTCCTGAGAACTTTGATATATCTTACCAATTAATTTGCAGCGGTCTTTTGAGGAACGAATGATTCCAGAGGAAAGTCACCATGCTTTATCACCTCTCTATTTTCTCTGCAGTTTTTTAACCACAGTATGGACCATATATGTTATCTAGTGCGCTGTTTTACATGTTTGCCGTTCGGTAAACGGTATAGTTCCGTTGCCATTGGTTACTTTACAGTTAGCAAAATATGTCTGTCTTACAGCTTGAACCTCATAATGAACGGTTATATAAATTTGTTTCTGATATTGTAATCGTGAATGATACAGAACGTTAACAAAGTTAGCATTTATATAAGTTAAATTAAATGTAACTATTGAAATTAATGGAAAGCAAATGGAAAATTAGCTATAGAACTCATTACAGGAATATATGACGAGAGAGAGAGAGAGAGAGAGAGAGAGAGAGAGAGAGAGAGAGAGAGAGAGAGAGAGATCTGTAATAATACTCAGGAAGCTCAAATGGTTTTGAAAATATACGAAGAACTCAATAAGTTACAAGTAAAAAAAAAGCATCTAGGAGCTAACTACCCTAATTTACCAACTATGAATACCAGTTTTTGGCAAATCCAAAGCGTTAAAAGTGAGGGAATATAATTACATTCTGAACTGAAAGACAAAACTTACTCTTCAATAATTTACTTGACCACTGGAAACCTGAAAAGCTCAATGCGTTATGCGGCACCAATTTTGTTCAGATGCTCGTAATGCATCAGTCCTCGTATTTTGCATTACAACCCCATTTAATTCTTGAATGCCGTTAGTAGCGCTGGTTACAGCAATTGGCTCTGGTTGGATAAAAAAAAAAATTCAGAAGTCCACCCTCTCTCTCTCTCTCTCTCTCTCTCTCTCTCTCTCTCTCTCTCTCTCTCTCTCTCTCTCTCTCTGGCTAATACAATATTACTGATTTGAATGTAGCAGTTGTTCACTCTCCCCTCTCCCAGTTAAGGAAGTCTGTATTCTACAATCATTAAAGCGTTAATGATTAAGGATGGGCTATGTGAGGTTAAACTTCAGTAAGACCAGACTTTATAGATTATCCGTCCACATTCCATGCACCGGATACATAATTCCGCGTCCATTAGAAGACTGATTGGATGTTTGAAATAAATTTTGGACTGCACCAAATGCATTATAACGATGACCGTTATATTCCACGGCATTTCAAATTACCTTATACCTTCATCCTGGGGCTCAAACTTTTTTGCATTTATACATTTGACTAGTATAGTTACGAACGTTCAGCTTTTGCTCATTTAAGACACTGTGTTTCTTCTTATTTAAGATTTGTGCATGAAAATCTTTTTGCTTTCTTTTTACTTGACTGCTAACGAATTCGTGCAACAACCGGTCACGAATCCTCTGCAATTATTCTCATTACGGCCAGGTGCATAAAAAGTTTGATAAATAAAAGAAAAACATCATAATTTCTTATCAGAAAAGTTAATGTAACTGCTCGATGTCTTGATAAAATTAAAATATTATATTTACTCAAGCGTTGCCTGTAATTTCTATAATATCATTATTCCCAAGGTTATTATTTTTTATATCTTATTTTTTATCTTCTTTTTAGATAAGAATAAAAATTGCTACCAGTTAATAGAGAAGCCATAATTTTGCTCGAATTTAAAGTTACAAAAAAGCAAAAAAAAAAATAATTAAATACACTATATATGGAAAGAGTTTAATGCAAATTCATTTAATGAATTTGGAAATTTTTAAAAATAAATACAAGACAGTTGAATTAAAAAGAAAATAACGGAGCGAAAGAGACAATGCAACGAAAGTGAAGGGTTCAAAAGCATTGGAACTCAAATGTAAATGATGAGGAACAAAAAGACAAAAAAAATAAACAAACAGTAAAAGATAATTCTAAATAAATAGAGAAACAAAAAATATAGAGAACAAAGAGATTAAAAAAAAATCAAAGGGCGAGGAAATGAGATTTGGAAAAGGTAAACGAAAAAACTAGAAAATATCAGGGTACTAGACGCAGGTGAAACTATTTACGAAGAGCAAAAATAGAACAAATACAGCATTCAAATAAAACGTTGGAAATTACGAAATCCAAAAAAAAGTAAAGCAGGATTAAAAAGAGAGAAAAGAAGGGAAACCAAAAAATCTATGAGGGGTGGAAGAAGAATTAAGTGAAAAAGAAATAAAATGAAGATGAATGATAAAGAGGGGAGTAATGCATACCATTTATACTCCATTTTAAAAATTGCAAAAATGTCACAAGATTAAATTTCTTTAAATATATAAAAAAAAAAAATTCACAAACATTGAAATAGTAGACAATATTTGAGCCGGTAACCCAATACGTTTATGCACGTTGTTTAAAGTCAAAATCTACTTAACACTTTCCAGTATTAGTATATATTTCTCTCTCTCTCTCTCTCTCTCTCTCTCTCTCTCTCTCCGTTTTCTGTAGAAAGTTAAAGGCTGGTATGCATTTGCGCTTGGTAACTAGAAAAAGCTTTCATTGTCAACAAGGGACCAGTTTGACTCAAGAATTCTGTTGCTTGAGAGAGCTAACGTTTCGCTTCAGTTTAAGCTTTAATACGTTTTCAGCGTCTCCTTCGTCTTTCCTTTTTCGGTTGTTATCTGTTACATTTTTGGGGAGGTTGTTGGGGGGGGGCGCCTTTCCACGGTCATATCTTCGCGGGCTTCTGAACTGTGTAAGGTGTTATCTTTGGTATGTATTAATGCATGTTTCCTTCAGTACTTTTTTATCTCTTCCTTTCAACCCAATGGTAAATTATCAATATCATCCTGAAGAAGCTATAAAATATCGTACAGCTGCTATCATTACAATTAAAGGTGGTCGTATTTTCTATCCATTTCGTCACTATAGTTATCTGAAGCTTCCCAAGTACCTTTCAAAATGTGACTTTCTTCTTCAACTCCTTCTTTGCATATTTATCTCATAAGCATGTCATCACAGTCTCCTCTATCCAAACCTCCCTAAACCATGTCATTATTATTATTTGGGAACCAACCACTTTACCGCATAACGTGCCGCACAGCAATGCTGATTCGCCTTCATATACCAGTGGCATCCCATTATGTAATCTTTCCGAAACCAAAACATTTCACCTGTATATTTCATGGGAAACTCTGTTTTATAAAGTACATACATACGTTCTTACATTCACGCACAGAGATACACACACACACACACACACACACACACACACACACACACATATATATATATATATATATATATATATATATATATATATATATATATATATATATATATATATATATATATATATATGTTTGTCTGTGTATGCGTGTATGTATGTATGTATGTATGTATGTATGTACATACGGTACGTAATTCCTCGAATTACGTACAGTATTCTTAGATGTACCCATCTAAGAATACTGTAAAGGTCTCGCTGATAATGAATTTACGCTGCATTGCATATGTCGCCTAGAATAGCATTCTAAGCTTTTACGAGTCAAAGAACGGGAGAATGAAAAGCTATCTTCGATCGGATATGATTTGTATTTGCTTCCCTTCGCCGACGGCAACGGAAATGCTTCCTGTTCTGTCGGGTCGTCGACAAAACTGTCAAGTCAGCCGAACACTTCTTGGCATTCCTTTTAATGTCGAGTATCTTCATCAACCCCGGCATCGAACACCTTTTCCAAGGAGTGCTGTAGTACCTATTCTCTCCTATCTATCCCAGTGGAAATTATTGATAAATGAATGCGGTGCAAGTTTTGGCTCAGTTCAATTTGTAATTTATTTTTGATAAGCTGCCTTCATTAAAACAATTAAAAAGTCCGCCGAAGTTTCCTCGACTCAATAGAATTTCCCTGTATAGCGCATAATGCTGTATGAGCAGCGGCCCATGAAACTCTCAGCCACGGCGCGGTGGTGGCCTGTCCTATAGCGTTGCCAGACGCACGATCATGGCTAACTTTAACCTTAAATAAAATAAAATCTACTGAGGCTAGAGGGCTGCAATTTGGCATGTTTGATGAATGGCGGGTCGATGATTAGCATACCAATTTGCAGCCTTCTAGCCTCAGTACTTTTTAAGATCTGAGGGCGGACGGACTGACAAAGCCATCTCATAGTTTTCTTTTACTGAAAACTAAGAAGGAAAATTCTAATGTATTTTCATTATATTCGGGTCTTTTGTTTGTTTTTATTTATATATTATTCAACCGATGAACGATAATTTATAAAACAAGGACTATTTTATGTTGCGTTCGTACACTTTTATAACTCACTGCATCAATACCTCGTGTCATCTTTTCCGTTTACTCAATACGCATTTTCCTGAGAAGCTTCAACCATAAGTTTTCATCCTCAAGGAATTATTATTTTTATATTTCAGTTTCTTCCCCATAACAAAACTGTTATCACGCTCTCCCATTTTTTCTTATCACATATAGCACTTTTTCTTGACGCCTCTTTCCGTGATATAATTTCAGTCGTATGCAAAAAAAAAGAGAAAAAATCCGGTACTAATAACAGGCAGTGGGGAAAAGGTAGCGTGATTCCGTCAGTCATTTCGTGCTGTTATTTTTTGTTTTTCTTTTCGTAGAAGTATAACAGCGGAAAGTTTGCTTCATTTCAACTTGTTTGTATAAATCATCACGACATTTATTTACAGAAATAACAAATGAAATGTGGAAACCGTAAGTTTCCCAGAGAAGACAAGGGAAAGACTGGCAAGTATACCAGGTGAGGGCATACAAGCCAAGAGGCCTTTTGTCAGAAAACGACATCAAAATTCGATAAGATTGTTCAGTGGCTTCCAAGGCACGCATCATAGTTCATTAACCGTCCTTTGATTCACAGGGTCATTGACTGCCATCAAAACTGAAAGGTTCTGACGAGTTCTCCTTCTCGTTCCAGCCTTGTGGGATATCACCTGAAATTGAAAGCTTTGCACGATCTGTGATTTAATTGTTAACAAAGGCAACTGCTCCTCAGGAGCTTCCCTTCCGTAGTCTTTTGCTGTTATGATTGCATAAGCTTTCAGTTGCCGTTGAGAGAAATTTGTCGGTCAACGACACTAGAAAACAAGTAAAAAAAAAAATGCGCCGAAGTCGAGTTTTCAGTACAGCGTATAATGCTGTATGAAACTTCCAGCCACTGCCCATGGAACTCTCAGCCGCGATCCATGAAACTTTCAGCCACTGTCCGGTGATGGCCTGTGTTGTTGGCACCTATGGCCGTGCCAGACGCATGTTTCATGGTTAACTTTAACATTAAATAAAGTAAAAACTATTAAGGCTAGAGAGCTAGAATTTGGTATGTTTGATGATTGGACGGTGGATGATCAACATTTGAGTTTGCAGCCCTCTAGCCTCAGTAGTTTTTAAGATATGAGGGCTTACAGAAAAAATACGGACGGACAGAGAAATGGCCATCTCATAGTTTTCTTTTACAGAAAAATAAAAATCTTTTTCGTCAAGAAGCCCTCAGGCTCTCATTACGATATCTGAGGCTGGTGCTATTTTCATCATCTAGGTTTTCCTCTCCTTTCCAGTTACCTGTTACCCCTTTTAATTAGAAGTGGTTATCTAAAGTTGTAGACTTTTTTAAATGATAGAAAATTAAGAAAAATAAACATTCAAATGCGTATGAGTATAATTGATTATTTAATGATTCAACCAATTACCCAAATAATTAAAAAATTAGATACTCAAAAAATGAACTATGACAGCTGAGTTCAAAATTCATTCACCCCGCTAACTAGGTTTATCGTTTTTAACTTTTTGCAGTTAATAACCTTCTTCCTAAAAGATCAATATGGACCGTAAAAGTTCACTCGCTAGAGCACGGAGAAAATTTCTAAGAAAAAAAATTATGACTAACGTTTCTTCCTAAAATGAGAGCAGACCACATTTCAACCTCCATTGCTGATTGTCCTAGGGCTATTTTCTCCATTATTTGGTAACATTTCACAGAGAGAGAAGGAGATAGAACATGCAAAGACAATATATATAAAAAAACATAGGCAATATACGAGTAAATACAAAGAAAAACGATTTCAAAACATATTCTTCCGTGAATTCTCGTATCAGTGTCGTATTACCTAAAGAAAATAAAGAAAAATACAATGCTCACGAGACATGCGAATCAAATTAAGGTGAAAATAACCAATGGCAATATTGCTGAGAAAAAAAAAAATGAAAGGATACAGTTCCGTTAAAAGAAGTGTGGAGAAATGGATGATTGGGGAACAAGAATTATATTTATATACATTTCGAGATAGCGAAATGCGAAATTTTCCAGCTCTGTTTCTCAAAATATCACAACTTAATTTTATTTAAATATAAAAAAAGTGTAATTTAAAAACTTTGATACGCTGCTCCCATATCGCATCATCTTGATGCACATTTCATAAGGGCTGCCAGATCTATTGGAAGTTCAGCAATAAAGTGCGATCGAAAACAGACAATTAATTTGGTCAGGAAAGCGTCACTGATAGTGTTATACAAACGTCCTCAAAACGGGGTTATTTCTTCGAAGCATCATCAAATTTTGATTAACATCACGCCAGATAATACTGTATATCTAGTTGTGTCATATAAACCACGAATTGCAATTCAGAAACGAAACTACCTTTCTGCTTTTCATGCAAACTGTAAATATATTTAAATAAGTACATATAGTGAAATTTATTGCAAAAATTAAAAATAAATAGAGATTTCTAAATGCCTATTTGTGAAAAACCATTAATGTTCATTCGTATGTTTCGCCAGAAGTCAATGAGATGATCAACCGACGGGTAATAACTTACCATATTCCATATTGACGTGGTTAATGAGTACGCTGTCAACTACTGTATATACTTAGCGTCTTCACTCTTTTCAATACATTTTAATTTCACTAAAGCATACGGTCGGGGTATAAAATAAAAAAAAATATATCCATTCTTTAAAGCTACATTTGCCCTGGGTTTAAATGCTTCATACTGAATTAGAACAAAAACAGTTATTCCTGTGATTCATTGATATGCTTCGACGATTGCATATATGACACAGACTTAACTGTAAGTCTATTCATCAGGGATTTACTGTTTATTGAAAACCATCCCAGACAGACAGAAAGAAAGTGAAGGAATCTACTTGCAGAAGCTTCATAAATAACACTATCATCGGCCGACGCGGCGCTAAGATTGTGAGTTTGAACCAACTACAAGTGAGTAGTTGCTGCACAGAACAGCCTTAGTAAGCCTTCCGAAGAAGATAGGAAGCTTTTATCATTTTCGCTTATAAAAAATCAGTAATGCTTTGTAAAATTAAACATCCCTGATAATACAAATACTGTTGTCAATCAAATCCAGGAAATTAAATAAGCAACGGAAATAAATACAAAACTAAAAGCGAGACGAATGAGGGAGAAACTTATTTTTTGGTATTTTGTGTAACATAGCCCTTCGTGATTACAGGTTTGTGTCATTGATTATTGAGCCTGCTGGCACTTCTTTCCGTAAAAAAGGCTGACGAAGGGAAGGCTTCTCACTAGGATATTTTTTGGGGTGGGGAGGGGGAAATGCGTCACTCTTTCTTTACCATGGACAAAATAAAGAAGAGAAGAATAACGAAAGCATAAAATCAAAATTAGAAAGAAAAGGCAGTTGCTATCGGTCAAGTAATATTTTACCTTAAAATGTTGTTTTAGTGATGTGCTACTGCATATAGGTCTTCCTGAAGACAATACGTACATACGCACATGCTACATAAAATATGAAGCCTATCTGCTTAAATGGCTTAACAGTTTTACTGAAGTATTTTGTTGCTTGATTAGTAGTGTATTAGCTTGCTATTGGTGTACAAAATTGAAGCGTTATGAGCAAGGAATGTTACGTAACGGCCTGAGACTGGAACCAAGATACTTTCCTTTATATACATATATATATATATATATATATATATATATATATATATATATATATATATATATATATATATATATATATATGTGTGTGTGTGTGTGTGTGTGTGTGTGTGTATGTATATATATATATATATATATATATATATATATATATATATATATATATATATATATATATATATATATATATATATATATATATATATATATATGTGTGTGTGTGTGTGTATGTGTATGTATATGTATATGTATATATATATATATATATGTATATATATATATATATATATATATATATATATATATATATATATAAATATATGTGTGTGTGTGTGTAGAATCTACTGGTCACTTTTTTACCAGATACATATGTAATTGTAATAGCCATAATGCCCTCTTCTCGAATTCTTGGTTTTTTATTTTTTATTTAGATACGCTTGTCACTACAAAGCATTAAGATCCTAGTTCAAGAGATATGAAGAAATTATGATGTCCGGTTGCGGGAAACGAACCCGGGTCCCATAACCAGAACGAGGTCCTGTGGTCAGGTTGGTAACGGAACCTCGATCTGAATATGGGACCCGGTTTCGTTTCCCACGACTGGACATCATAATTTCTTCACACTTCTTGCACTTGGACCTTAAGGCTTTGCAGTGACAAGCGTATCCAAACAAGCGTGAAGAATTCAAGAAGTTAAGAGGGCATTGTGGCTATTACAATTACACACACATATATATATACATATATAGATATAGATATATATATATATATATATATATATATATATATATATATATATATATATATATATATATATATACACACACATACACACACACACACACACACACACACACACACACACACACAGGGAAAGGGCGATGAACAAGAACTGAGTTTCACTGGCTTTTGGTTGGAAGGCGGTAAATCAAAATATGAAGTAAACATAGTATTTATAAATAAATAAATATACACATAATGTTCACTTATAGAGTAACTGTTGATAGCAGATTTCCGTTACAGCTTCGTTCTTAAATATCGATATATTTCTAAAAGTCACATTATATGTTTATCCGTGATTTAAGGTTCTTCCGAATGTTATCAATAAAAATGTAGACTAAATCGCCATATGATGACCTGCAAGATTATATAAAAAAAGATTATGTATAGTTATGTATCTAATTAATTAACAATTTAAAGAAAGTTGTAATTAGTAATTATTTTTGTTGTAATATTGTTTGAAAAGTTCCAGAATGTATTAAACTGCTTTGTTATGAAAAAAAAAAAAAAAATATTCACACCATTTCTGATCCCGTGCAGTTTATAATGAGAAGAAAAATCCGTGAGGTGTTCAGGTTTTCTAAATTTCAAATTACACCGAAGAATCCAGGAAATTTAAATATTTTTGATGATAGTTCTTTGAAATGAGATATAGTCTTCTGGCATCTGTTTAAAATGATTAAACAGACCAAAATATATAACAAAGGAAAATCGTAAAAATGTTTTATAAAACGAATACTGCGATATTAAATAATATCGATAATCGACATCGGCAAGTAGGAACTACAGGATTAAGAAAATTCATTTATTTTATAAATGGGCATTTAGTTCTTAACATTAGTGAACAATCTGTAATGGACCCAGTGGCATCATATTTCCATATCTAGATATTTTTCGAATCGAATTCCCATTGAAATCTGAAAGGAAATGTTTGATCAGATGTTCATACCCTCGGCATATTTGCCCCGAAAACTGTGATTCGTGTCGAAACCTCCCCAAATACGCTCGGGAGAATTATAGTAAAATTTCATTCTTTACTTATCTCACGTTCACCTCAGATATGATGGAGTCGAAAGAATTTTCTGCACATTTTATATAATAGTGCGAGAAATTATACGCTATGTATGCAGTACAGTACAAATAACACTATCGAGTCGCGTTATGAAATCTGTGGTTAATTCATTCTACTCATATAGTTTTGAAATCAAAATTTGTGAGATTTATATCATACATTTCATAGTCAATCATTCAATGCTGTTAGGTAGATATGAAGATTATATGGAAAATATTCTTTAACATTATATCTACAAGACGTAAAAGTATTGATTATTTGTACCGTCAACCAATAAACATTAGAATTTTCCAATAAAGTAGAATTCTTTTTAAACACATAATGTCTCTCGCTCTTTCTTCCCTCCTTTCCTTTCATGGAAAGAATGGTATTATGAAAGAGCTAAAGATGTTGTTAATGTAATTTTGATGTTGTGTCAGCCATAAGGTGAGATGTCTAAATCTATACATATTCCGTTATTATTTTCAGCAGCAATACGCTCCCACAAGTGGTTGGTAACACCAAAGCAACGGTATTATTACAGCATTCATAACGTACCCAAGGAATCATAAGTGGACTCCCCACTCTCTCTCTCTCTCTCTCTCTCTCTCTCTCTCTCTCTCTCTCTCTCTCTCTCTCTCTCTCAAGTAAAAAACTGGATTTTGTACCCTGTATAATCTTCTTGCAGAAGAAAGAGACATTTAAAAAAATTAATAGTTATATACGAAAGTAAGTACGCTAACAGTTTTGCACATATCTACAAACCAAAAAGGAGAATGTATGCTGTGACCCTTGGAATATGGAAGTATCGTGCAACTCATCGGGGAGATAGACAGACAGACAAAGAGAGAGAGAGAGAGAGATCCACAAGCTTAGCTTTGCACAATTCTGTTAGAAAGTCGCTTTGCCTTTCTTTTTATTTTCAAGAAAATTATTATTAATATTATTACTTTATTTTTTCCTCAGCTTTACATTTATTGAACGGCCAAAAGTACCGTCCATTCTTCTTTACTTTCGCGCTCTAAAGAAAAATAATTTTTTCCCGAAGAGACACGGAATGCGAAAAATATATATTCCAAAGCGTGAGAATCCGAGGCGTTTTAACCTGGTCAACGCCTTGATGAACTCCTGGATAAAATGTGGATTAAAGCAGGGAGCGTATTTCCGGTGAGAGAAATTCTCATGAACGACAGACGAAATGAAAATATCATTTCTTAACAACACCAAGAACATTCTTTAGCCAAGTAATTTTGCACTGAAATGCCTTCCCTCGAATACCTTCATTGAGATATAGCTTCTCTGTTTTATTATTAATCTTTTTCCACAAATGCAAACAAAGGTTTGTTTATCTATCACTTTCTGAAAACATTTGGAAGGGTTATCCTGAACTTCTGAATATAAAAGAGGATCATGAAGTTAACTATAATTACCTTGGTATCTACAAGATATCCCACAAAAAAGCATGTCTCTCTTAGTTAAAGTTTAACCAGTGCATGAGCACACACAGATATATATATATATATACTGTATATATATATATATATATATATATATATATATATATATATATATATATATATATATATATATATATATATATATATATCTATATATATATATATACCACAAATTCCTTGCAATTTATTGTGCTCTCAAATATAAATCCACAAGAGTCCCTTACAGGATTCATTATAGCTTCGGAAAAAAATGACACCCTAAGGGAATGTGATTTGTTGAGTGCATCTGCACGGCCAGGATTAGCACGTATGCATTTTGTTTTTAAGTTAGGAGTGACAACGTCTTATTCACGATGATATCAACATATATATTACATTCGTTTTACTCTTTATTGCACAAAGTAATTAATGATATTTTTTATCGCAAAACCACAACACGGCTCTTTTTTTTTTAGACCCTAAATGTTAAACAATAGGTAGCAGTTAGAATTCTCTTTACTCAGGGAGGTTAGACCAAAAGTAAATTGATAATGAAAAGTGCTTCTCTGCCTGCAAGAATTCAACAATGTCTTTGTGTTTGTTACAGAGGTAGACAGTTAACCTTACAGAAGTTAACTTTATGTGTGTGTGTGTGTGTGTGTGTGTGTGTGTGTGTATGTGTGCGTGTGCGTGTGTGGTGTCTACCATAAAGCATGTGATGACTATAATTTTGTTTTGCCGGAACTGCGTAGCTCTCTTTTCTTTTACAGTAAGTGTTCGTCACATAATATAACCTGTCGCAGATTGCATTTGACAAAGAATGTTTAAAAGTCTTCCCTAAATGTTCTCTTCTTTCTTAACTTTCTCTAAAACAGATTGCAGAGAAGAAGAGACAAATGAAATTGCTTTTGTTTCTGGACGTGACTGGACGTGGCTTTTACCAGATTTGTTTTGTTCAATTTTAAACAGTCTATCTAACTGACAAACAAATAAACAAGTAATAAAAATATTTTAAAATTTTCTTAAAAAACACGCTTTTATCAAAATGCACAAAAAGTAAAAAATAAATTTTGAGACACTGGGAATTTCTTATAAGGAATCGCTGTCTATAAAAATAAAGAGTGAGCATAAAATATGGAAGGAAATGCTACAAGAAAAGAAATAGATTTTTTTATTTCTTATAGCGCTTCCTTCCATGTTGCAATCCTTTATTTTTGCAGACATGATTAATTATAAGAAATCTTGGTGTGTCTCAAAAAGTTTATTTTTTCTACCTTTAGTGCATTTTAATGAAAGCGATGTTTAGAATTTTTTTTATTTTATGCTTTTTAGTTTGATAGAAATTGCAAACGATTTATGATCGTAGCTAACGAAATGATATCCTGTCGAACCAAAGAAGGTTTGAAAAGTCCGTAGAGTTATTTATCGAGCCAAAGAAGCTGTGAAAAATCCGAAGAGTTTCATACAAATCCTGAGATACTGAGAGATCACTGTAGAGTCACTAGAGGTCACTGCTGACCTACTGATCATGTAAGGTTCTATTGTCACCAGGATTGAATAACCCATGCAAAATTTCAAGTCCATCGGACCAAGGGAACAGGTCGAAAATTGAGTTACAAGATTTGACCAAGACCAACTGACAAACAAACAGACAAAAAACAAGCTTAAATAAATTGTGTAAAAATGCGCCAAAGTTTCTTCGACATTATCGAGTTTCTGTACAGCACATAATGCAAGGAAACTCTCAGCCACAACCCATGAAACTCTCAGCCACGTCCCATGAAACTTTTACCCACAGCAAGGTGGTGGCCTGTGTTGTTGGCACCTATAGCGGTACCAGATGCATGGTCGTGGCTAACTTTAACCTTAAATAAAATAAAATTATTGAGGCTAAAGGCTTGCAATTTGGCAAATTTGATGATTGGAGGGTGATGATCAACATACCAGCTTGCAGCCCTCTAGCCTCAGTAGTTTTTAAGATATGAAGGCAGACAGAAAAAGTGCGGACGGACAGACAAAAGCCATCTCAATAGTTTTCTTTCCAGAAACTAAAAACCTTTAAATGCATATGTAGATCAAGATGATGGAGAAGAATTTAGTGAGGCTTTTCTTTTGAATTTGGTCACTTTGAAATTCATATGCAAGCAGTCTTGAAGCTATTAAGTTCCTTTTTTCCCTGTGTGTGTATATGAGGGATGGGTAATTTAGATGAGAGATAGATAGATGTTAAAAATATTACTTGCTGTTTTTATCTGGAATAGTTTTCTGTTTATACCTATGAAGAGTTTTATATTATGAGCTTTAATTATATGTAGGAAATGGAATTACCATTTATTGCAAAAAATATGATTTAGACAGGGTGTTGCTACTCCGGGATAGCTTTTTTTTATATAAATGGAAGAAGTCTGAACAAGTGTGCTGAATGAACCTGAAAGCATGTGTGATGTGAAAAGTGACTGATTCCATTTCTATGTGAAAAGTCCAACATATAAGTGAAGGCTAGTCATTGTATTTGCTTCCCAGAAAAGTTATTACATAGCTCCATTCAGATGTCAAGAGACCTAGCCCCTTTTTTTTAAATATCAAAACCATTATTAACATATTGATTATAAATGGACTCCCTATATAATGCCACATGGTCAGAAGAGTTTCCGATATTTACGTCTTCCTAAATTACCATAAACAAGCACTTGGATGAATTCCAAAAAGTCTTAAAACAATTAAAGGTTCTAGTGTTATCTTACGATAGCGTTTTGTCTTCTCACTTTCTTGCTGAGAGGTAAGAGTTGGAAAGTCGATATATTTCCGATATATTTCCCCGAGTACATGGGAAACTTTTCTCATTTCAGTTGTACCACTGTACTCGTGATTCCCACATAAATCCTCAGTGATATCAACCTGCATATTCGGAATTCTGCTAAATTGCCACTGTGCGTTTACTGCTCTTGTCTCTTCCTTTGCTATTATATCCGAAAGGTCCTCAACTGAGGATTTAACAGATGAACCCTTGTACTCTTATCCCTAATACTTACTCTCATTAATCCTGCAATCAATGTAACGGCTAGCATACTTTTCAAACAGTGTTCTAGGACGAAATCTCCACATGGTTTTATAAATCACCATCCCAAATTCAGTTTATGTGCAAAAAAAAATTATTTGATTTCAGTAATAAGGACGGCAGTGTCTTGAATAAGTATTGTCTTTATTTGGAAACTTCTTAATGGCTTTATGGAAGTGCATAAATACGGACATTTGGCAATATAGACTATCCTATCTTATTGTAATCAGTACCGACACCTCATTTACAAACTGTAAACCTACGTAGTTTTCCTTCCATGTCACTAGTGCTCGTTATTATGTTTTAAAGCGTACAACGTCATTTCATACTTTCATAAAAAAATTGTCTTTCTGTCACACACTTTTCATCAGATAATATATATATATATATATATATATATATATATATATATATAAACATATATATATATATATATATATATATATATATATATATATGATTCTATTATTAATCCATGTACTAACAATACAGTGTGTGTGTGTTTTCCATTTCGTTAATTTTACAGTATATTAGATGTATATATATGTGTATGTATATATGTATATATATATATATATATATATATATATATATATATATATATATATATATATATATATATATCATTAGGTTTGAATTTATTATTAATCCATGTACTAACAATACAGGAAAACTATGCTACATTCATTTTCCATTTCGAAAGTTAATTTTATCGTTGTTAAGAAGGAAGGAAGGGTATTAGAACTGGGAGTGTAGAGAACAGGTGTAGAGTTAAGGAAGCCTGACATCACGCACTTTAACGACAGCAAAGGCAATCAACAAGAGTCTTGGGGCCGAAATGACTAAAATTATGTAAGACAGAAAGCACTGACTCAGGTGGAGATTGCTCGCAGTAAGACAAACGGTGAATCAGATATGAAAATTGGTTTAAGTGTATTTGGAAAATGATAAGGGTTCAGAAATATGCAAGCAATGGTAATAAAATTTATAATTCTGGGAAACGAGCAAAGACCTTTCGTTACGAAAGGATACATTAACACATGTTTTAAAGGACAAGGCGTGGAGAAAAGCAATCAAGGCAACTAAAGACTCGTCAAATAACTTTGCAGATACTAAT
>NC_089795.1:24225267-24300267 GCF_040412425.1 Macrobrachium rosenbergii
GTAAAGAAATATCGTATTTTTTTTTTTTAGGTGAAGTGCAGATATTATTCGGAGTAGGTATTGTAAGGTGGATAATTTACTCATTAAATGCCGAGTCAAAATACTAGACTTCTGGATCAGATTGCCTTCATCGAGTAGCACAAAGGCGAAGGGTGCTTCAGGCTTTCTTGGAAAAGAAGCGGAGACCTGGTGCGCGCACACACATACAAAGGCACACATGCCTTCAGAGAGAGAGAGAGAGAGAGAGAGAGAGAGAGAGAGAGAGAGATTTTGTTTCCGATGCGAAAGAAAAGACTCAGCTCAGAATTTTTTTGAAGATTAATTATTATTATTTCACTGAAGAGTATGGCCGTCTAGATGCCGTTTAGTTTGTATTATCTTTTCAATCGCTCGAGTGGGTTTCTTTGTAACAGCAGATAAATCATCTACAGTTGTCTTAAGTTCATTTATTCCTTGACATTCCGGTAGATCTTTTTACCATGCTTGAAAGGCGAATGAGGTCAGGGTTACATCTATGTTATATTTCTACCCGCAAGCGTACTTACAGATGTTTGTTTGAGATTTTCCGTTGGTTTCCGAAGGTGGGGCGGGGGCGGTGGTGTTGCTCCTTCGATTGGCTGGAAGCGGAATGGCTTATCAGAGAGAGTCTGTCTGACCGACGTAGTCGCTGGTTGGTTGGCGCCAAGTCCCGGGAGTTTTGGTCAGGGGGGCCGCTGCCCTATTATTATTATTATTATTATTATTATTATTATTATTATTATTATTATTATTATTGTAAGGTTTAATTTTTTTGTGCCCTTTATGTTTAAGAATTTGACCTGGTAACTGAATTGAAGACTATGAAAATTTTAGCTCAGTTATTATTTTACATGCAGAATATATATAATAATGTTGCTTCATTAAAAGAATTTTCCTGTTTTGAGAGGACACGGCATCAGAATGGTACAGCCTTCTGGCTTCTGACCTCAGCAGATGCTGGTGCACTTTTATGTCTGGGTGACGTAATCACCTGCTGAGCATGTAGCCCACTTACAAATGCATTTATGTACATATTTCCATTTCACGTTGTTTATCAAACCTTCGTTCTGATTGGGCTCATATCCTTCATTTGGTTTCGCATATGAATGAACGCACGTCAACCTAGCGAATTTCTCTGCCCGAATTGTCCATATCTGTTCTTCCGTCATTCGAGAAATGCTCGGTGTGAACCTGCTCTGCCCTTGGAGAATTATTGCGCCATCTGGCCCTGCTATTATAACTTTCTGGCAAAAGCACTTAGAAGTTTATCTCATGGCCAATGATTAGTTCATAACTTCGAACTGTTCGCGTATTTCGGTGGCGATCTATTTGCTCTGCTTTCAAATTTCGGTCCCTCAGCTCACATTTGATGTCGATTTATTTTAAAGGATTCGTATTATTTTACGGTTCAGGAATTTTCTAATTACCTTCGTCCAGTTATGAAATTTAAGACTACTGCAATGAAATGAATATGTAATACACATTAAAAATTAGGTTAGTTATTTTGTTTTTGCAATAATAACTTATTACTGATATAAAATTATTGATTAAGGTGCTTGCCTTCAATCAAGAATGATAATAATGATTTCTGATA
The DNA here is from genome assembly GCF_040412425.1 of Macrobrachium rosenbergii. Taxonomy (NCBI): domain Eukaryota; kingdom Metazoa; phylum Arthropoda; class Malacostraca; order Decapoda; family Palaemonidae; genus Macrobrachium; species Macrobrachium rosenbergii. The sequence goes on from NC_089795.1 coordinate 24,226,880, forward strand.
CATCTGGAATTATATGACATACAACAAACATTATTTCCGGAAACCCATTAGGAACGCAATCTAACATGTTTGTAATTTAGAGTTCTGAGATAATTCCAGTATTAAAGAATTAAGAAGTAATGTTGCATATTATTTAAGAATGGAATTTAAAAAAAGTGCTTTTGTATTATCCTTGAAGGAGATAAATCATTTTCCATTCATTCCCACAGCTTCATTTCACTATAATGAAACACTGCAGAAATTTTTACACGACTCTGCATTTTCGTAAGTGTTTACTTGGTCATGTTTTGAAGATAAATCACACGATTGAAGCAGGCTTAGCCTCTTGATCGGAACGCGTCGATATATGACATTAATCTTGGAGGAGAACATTCGGAACGACAGGAGTTTAATAAATGCCACTCCAATTAGGAGACGGGATGCCATTGGTGAAACTGGTGTTTAGGTGATGATTGATATTAATCCCGTTATATTGGGCGGAAGAGAGTTTCCGCTACAGAGCTTGACCAAGTTGTCACTCGGATAAGACAGGAAATTTGTGGTAGTGACGGATCGAATGGAAATTAATATATATATATATATATATATATATATATATATATATATATATATATATATATATATATATATATATATACATACATACATACATATATATATATATATATATATATATATATATATATATATATATATATTTCTGATTCACACTGGGACCAAATCCCAGTCTTTCAAGTGAGAGTCCAGGGCGTTAGCAATTCCTCCGTATAGGTCATGGAGTGCGTTAGGACTGAGGTTTTTCCCGGGCAGGCGCCTAGTGCCTGACATACCAGCGAATTTTGCCCAGCTTCCCGACTTCTTTCATGATTTGTGCAGAGAAATTGCTAACGCCCTAGGCTCTCACTTGAAAGACTGGGGTTCGGTCCCATGTAAGTCAGAAATTTGTTTCGAAAAACACTTTCTCAAATGTTCATTTACAATCAATCAACCAGTCAATATATATATATATATATATATATATATATATATATATATATATATATATATATATATATATATATATATATATATATACATATATATATATGTATGTTTATATACATATGTGTATGTATGTTTATATACATATATATATATATATATATATATATATATATATATATATATATATATATATATATATATATATAATATAGCCACAATGCCCTCTTAACTTCTCGAATTCTTCGCGCTTTTTTGGATATGCTTGTAACTACGAAGCCGAAAATATCCAGACGGAAGAAATTGAAGAGCCTGTGAATGGCGGTCGCGAGAATCGAACCCGCGTTACCATATTCACAAGGAGGTCACGTTGCCGACCTGGCTACGAGAAGCCTATCCAAAAAAGCGCGAAGAATTCGAGAAGTTAAGAGGGCATTGTGGCTATTAGAATTACATATGTGTCTGGTAAAAGTGACCAGTAGATTCTGCATATATATATATATATATATATATATATATATATATATATATATATATATATATATATATATATATATATATATATATATATTCCCTAGAGGGCGTAACGATAAAAAATATACAATAGACAAATCAGTTGTCATGATATATTTATATATTTCCCTAGAGGGCTGTGACAAATCTCTTGTCATGAACCTTTAACTTTCTCTGCATGAACCTCCTTTTGCAATATAATTTCCACAACATTAGCAACTACACACACATGTTCCAAATGCTCATTAGTAGTGCGGAAACAACGTCATAAAACGAATATTATTATCCTGTCTTCCCATCCCAGCACCTCTTCAGTCTAATCTTTTCTGGTTCATCTCCTCCTTCCTCCTCACACTTCTGAAATATAAAGTTTTCATTAACCATTCGTCCTTAATCTTCCCAGGAGGTCAAATTACCTAAAAAAAAAAAAAAAAAAAGTTAACCTTCTTTAACACTTTCACTCTCAGTGTACATATTGTATACATATGCCTACAAACACTATGCTCACAAACACTATATATATATATATATTATATATATATATATATATATATATATATATATATATATATATATATATATATATATATATATATATATATATATATATATATATATATATATATATATAATATACATGTGTGTGTGTGTGTGGCTATTTATGTTTATGTCCTTTTTTAAATATTTCTATTTCTGAGTACATAATCATACACACACACACACACACACACACACATATATATATATATATATATACACATACACACATATATATATATATATATATATGTGTGTGTGTGTGTGTGTGTATATATATATATATATATATATATATATATATATATATATATATATATATATATATATATATATAATATATATATATATATATATATATATATATATATATATATATATATATATATATATATATATATATATATATATATATATATATATATATATATATATATATATATATATACATATATATATATATATATATATATATATATATATATATATATATATATATATATATATATATATATATATATATATATATATAGTGTGTTTCAAAATTAGAGCCCCCTCTACAGCATAAACTAAAATTGATATGAACAAAAACAAAAGTAATTCAGAACAGGTATTTATTTAAGTTTCTCTCTGAGTATTTAATATTTTGTGTGGCCTCCATCTGCCTGTACCACAGCCTGCATTCTTGAGGGGTATGATTTCAGCAAATCGCAAAAAAGCTGAGACTCAAACTCCATTTCCCTGAGCACTTCGGTCACCTCTCTTCGCAGGTCGTCGAGGCTTGGTATACCATCATAGTTCACTGTGCACGCTTCAACACGATCCTTTAAGATACTACCAATGTTTTCACACACATTAAGGTCAGGGGAGCTACCTGGAAATTCACTTGACGAGAAGAAATCGATACCACTGTTTCGAAGCGGCTCCTGTGTGTGAAGAGCCTTGAAACATGGTGCCTTATCATGCAAAAATGTGACTTCTTCAACAGATAACACATTTTCAGGATCTTTGAGGAAAGGAAATACTCCACCAGTAAGCACAGTTTCTCTGAAGTATTCACCATTCCATGACTGTCCTTTTTCTTTGATGATCTACATTAACCATTTAGCTGTGAAACAGAGAAAAACTCCCAAAAATTCAGGAAATTTCACAACTTGGCGATAGGGCACATCATCGCTGATATCATCCAACTTTGCAGCCCAAATGATGTCATTTTTATGATTTGGTTTCCTGACTGTAAATGAAGAATTCATCTGATGGGGCAGCATGGACAGTCAGCTTCATCCAAATCTGTTGAACCACAAAAACCATGCAGTGATGTTGCTGAGTGATGTTGTTGATAACATGAAATGGCTTGAAACCAGATTTTTTAACTCACGATATATAGCACTATAACTTCACTTCTTTCCCCTTTTTGTTTCTACTTCAAGCGCCAATTTACGTAAAGACTTGATCTACCCACTGCCTCAGCTATGATGTCTTTTGACTCCTGAGAAAGGACTTCAGGCCTTCCAAGATTCTCACTCTTTTCGCTATGACAGTCATATGGATTTTTGTTCCAGTTTCTTTTAACAAAGGATTCATCTCTTTTAATGTATTTAGCTATCCAGGAACACGAAATAAAGGATGCGCCAGTATCCGTGGCCTCTCTGAAGGTTATAGCCTGGATTCGGTCAATCCATCTGATTTCCTTCGAGTCGTTAGCCATGGCTGTATCTAACTCCATCACTCTCTCTGAAAATACAAGAAAAGTAAAATGAAAAATAGCTTAATAGAAACTTAAAATAATGTTCTTGGAGATAGGCTATAGCAGAAAACTTCATAACTTTCCATTTGTTCTGTGGAGGAGGGTTGGGGGCTCTAATTTCAAACACCTGATATATATATATATATATATATATATATATATATATATATATATATATATATATATATATATATATATATATATATATACTGTACATATATGTATATATATATGATTATGTACTCAGAAATAGAAATATTTAAAAAATGACATAAACATGAATAGCCACCTGTTTCACATTTATTCAGTAAGGCATATTCAATACGGCTGATACATAGCTGTAGAACTTTGTTTGTGAGGGTGGCGGTACAAACAAACATAGTGACGATTAAAAAATATCAGCATCGGACATAAACTATAAAAAAAAAAACAGAGAGAAAGTGAAAACTCGTACGCAGCCTAGTCTTTGCTTTTTCATGTAGTTGATTTACACCTTTCTTATTAAGCCCAGACAACCTTCCTTCCTTAAAGGCTATAAATATTACATATTTACTTTAAATTCCTTGGTTGATATTCAGGTTCTCACAATTTTTTTTTTTTATAAATCCAGATTCATATTATTTGAATAAATCACATTTTTACAACTTGTCCAAATCATAGCATTCGCTGAAATGAACGGAAACTGCACTGCTCTTTTTGTGCATGTCTATTCATTTTCCATACTATTCCTTTACCCAATGTTTTTATAGTATGACATCTACAGAAAATTAGACGTGGCCTAGATATGATTTAAAACACTCATCCTTTTTTATTGTCGGGGCAATTCTTTATATATTTTTTACTGTATTAATGTTCATAAATGCTTCCTTGTCCGTAAAGTTCCTAAGGCAATTGGGAATATCTTTAAAATTACTACCATATGGTAAAAAAGAGGAGATATTTTGTGTTTTGTGTTTTCTGTCAGTATTAGAATAAAAAGTTTTTGTTTAAGCAGTAATATTTTCGGATGTACATATACGTAACGCTCTTTCAAGCATGATAGTGAAAACTATATTTAAAACCATTTTGACATCTGTTTATAAGACAATTAAAAAAAAATTAGATAGTGCACTGTAAGCTGTGCCCAGTTGTTTACATTTTACTCTATGCATTTCCTTCTTCCTATCAATCTGCATCCTAGTTTATATAAGTATTATTTCTTAGTGCAACTGTTGTATTTTCTCTAAGTTTAACCTTTAAATCCTAATATTTCATCTTACTTAATATTTTGTATCTTTTTCTCGTTGTCCAACTGCTTCATCTCTCTCTTTCTACTGTCTTAGGCGCTGAATGGCTGAAAATGCACCAGTGTTGATGCTTATTGCCCCAATTGCACAATTCAGTCCAAAGAAGGTAAGCTACTCTCATTTTCTATTATGTGATGAAACCTGTTTACGGTATCTATTTCTAATTTATTACAGATTTTTTTTTCTTTTACATGTTCGTCCTCTGGCTAAATACCTGTCATATAGCCAAGATACGTAAGCCATACTATGTGGCGTGGAATCATTTTGCTTAGTCCGCTTAAAAAAAAAGCCATACTATGCGGCGTGGAATCATTTTGCTGAGTCCGCTTAAAAAAAAAGCCATACTATGCGGCGTGGAATCATTTTGCTTAGTCCGCTTAAAAAAAAAAATCTGTGTACAATCTGCCTAAACCTGGGAATTTTGCAAGGACGAAACGGGTCCTTGCATGGTTCTGAACAATCTCTCTGGTGCACTGAATGGCTGAAAATGCCCTAAATTGCATAATAAAGTCCAAAGACACTAGGCTACAGTCATTGTCTAATTCCATGATGCAGTTTATTAATGGCATCTATTTGTCTTATTTATCAAAGAAAATTATTGTATGTTAGTCTTCATGTAACCAGGACGAGTAAATTAGACTGTGCTGCGTGGAATTATTATGTTTATTAATCCGCCTCAAAAAATTTATTTTTACAAATTGCATTAACCTGGAAATTTTGCCAGGATAAAACAGGTCCTTGCATAGTTCAGAACAATCTCTCTGACGCACTGAATGGCTGAAAATGCCCCAGTGTTTAGCTTTATTGCCTAAATTGCATAATAAAGTCCAAAGACAGTAGGCTACAGTCATTGTCTACTTCTGTGATGCAGTTTGAGTCCAAAGTAGGTAGGCTACTATCGTTTTCTGTTTCCACGATGCACCTCATTAATGGCATCCATTTGCCTAAGTTACCAAAGAGTTTTTATGGTCTTCCTCATGTAACCAGGACGAATAAATCATGCTAAGCTGCGTAGAGTTATTTTGTACATTATCCACTCCTAAAAAAATGTTTCACTAATTACATAAAACGGGAAGCTTTGCAAGGATGAAGCAGGTCCTTGCATAGTTCTGCACAATCTCTCTGATGCTGACGGCACTATCAAGAGTTTTTGCTTTCCTATAAGCTCAGGGTTGAAACTGTCTGCGCTGATACTCCAAAGTCCTCCTTGGAAACGTCTCAGCAGCGAAAATATTTTCTCGCGGCGATAAGTGGCAATACAAGAAAGTGCACTCTGCAAAATTATCCTTTTTTTTTTTTTCTTATTTTGCCACGCCATCAGTTGCTCGTTGGCAGCTTACTGCCAACATTACATAATAAATTTCTTTATTCTTTTCATCGTTCACTCCCTATTACATATGATAATACAATGATGACCCATCATTGTACAAAATTAATGTTTTCCGTTTTATATGTGCATATATATTAATTCTGAATATGTAAAACTTTTAAAATGAAACGAATGTAAATAGGTTCAGGGGCTGACTAATGCTTGAATTAAATATATTTTATTTTAGTAATTTTTTTAGGCATTTACTGTTTTGGTTCTTTCGGTTTTGATAAAAGTTTCCCATTTTTATTCCTGTGCTTAAAAATATAAACGAAAAACCTTATAAATATGAAATATCTTATATTCTTGGAAATTTTAGCGCCGTTTTTCATTTCCCGTAGCGTCAGTCCTAATCCTTTGCTTCTGATAACTGCGCTGTTTTACTTATGAATATATTTTCCTTTTCACTTTTATTTAAAGAATTACATCAAGTTTTTAAGTTACTCTGTCTCAGATATTTACATATTACAAAGTATTTAACAATAATATAAATACATAGAGATGCTGAAATAATTTTCACTTACATACAGTACTAAGAGAGGAATAAACACTTTAAATCTAAATTTATTCGCAAAGAGCTGAATGAATGGCTTGGTATTATTACCACGTAAATGGAGATTTTAGCTCACTACGTTTTCAAAATCTTTATGTAATGCACAGTCCTAATCCTTTGCTATATATATATATAACTATATATGTTTTATATATATGATATATATATTATATATATATTATATATTTTATTTTATATAATTACATTTATATAATATTTTATATATTATATATCTATAGATATATATATATATATATATATATATTTAATAATATATATGTAATATACATATATATATATGAAATAATTTTCATATATATATACAGTACTAAAAGAGGAATAAATTCACTTTAAATCTAATATTTATTCATATATGTTGCAAAGAGCTTTTATGAATGGTCCACATTAGATGGACGGACAGACCAGATAGTCGGCCCTCTTACTGGTTAGTGTGTCACTGTAGTCCTGATTCTCGTCCGTCGCTGGTTGATACACGGACGGTGGACTTATTATCACTAAATTTCCTTCGGTAACATATATGAAAATATATTTATGTAGAGTGAATTGATATTAAAGGACGTTTGTAGCTTTCTGATTGTATATGAATCACGGTGATGTGGATAAATAGTCATATATATATATATATATATATATATATATATATATATATATATATATATATATATATATATATATATATATATATATATATATATATATATATATATACGGTTTTCTTGCAGATATATTTTTTCGGCAGCAATAATTCTTGAGGAATCGATATGTTTCCGGTTCTCTTGAGTCAGGCTTTGGTGTAAATAACGTAAAATTTTTGCTTTCACTAATTTTTGTTCCCGACATCAGTTTGCAAAATTACAACTGACCTACATTCTTTTCATTACTGCGCGTAAGTGGAGAGAGAGAGAGAGAGAGAGAGAGAGAGAGAGAGAGAGAGAGAGAGAGAGAGAGAGAGAGAGAGAGAATGAGATTCTCATGCATTAAGGAACTGTCCTGGGTGAATAAACTACCAAAGAATTGGACACTGATTTTCCGTGTCTCAAGTAATTCCAAAGTTAGATATCAGGTTTGCTCTGTAAACCAGAGTCAGACAAAGTTTACATTGTCCAACTTGAATATCAAGTTCCTAAACGACTTTCCACCAGAAAGAAATTTCGGGATTGTTTTCAGGTATCCAAATATTTACTTTTTGATAATAATCCATTGATCCTTATTAGAAAATGATATTAATATACATACATTTCCGATACTTGAAGTTCTTGTGTCATCAGTTCATGGAAAGCAAAATATTAGACATTTGAGATACTGGGTTAAACTTTTTTTCCTTAATATTACGTAGTTTTTAGTTTAAAAAGGGACGGGCGCGTCCTAAGGAAATTAAATATATCTTAGTTTAACCAGACCATTGAGCTGGTTAACAGCTCTCCTAGGGCTGGCCCGAAGGATTAGATTTATTTTACGTGGCTAAGAACCAACTGGTTACCCAGCAACGGGACCTACAGCTTATTGTGGAATACGAACCACATTATGACGAGAAATTAATTTCTATCACCAGAAACAAATTCCTCTAAATCTTCTTTGGCCGCTCGGAGAGTCGAACGCTGGGCCAACAGCTTGCTAGCCGAAAGCTCTACCCACCCCTCCAATGAAGAACTGCGTCCCCCCAAAAAAAAAAAAAAAAATTAATTTAAAACTGGCTACTACCGAGGTGGTGGTAAGAGGTATTACTGGACAATACTGCTTTCGAGAAAAATTTTTAATTTCCTGAGGGAGAGGCGTGTTGGCCTCTTGTTCTTCAGGACAGCAGCAATATCACATTTTCGCCAATACAGGTCACCTGGAAATAAAGGTAATACCTAATTTTGTCGATCTATTTTGAGTCAGTATTACTTTATTGCCCCGAGTATTGGGGTTGTGGCGCCTTGCCTTGTAGCTGCTTTACAATCTTTATAATATACACACACGCACACACACATTATATATATACTGTATATATATATATATATATATATATATATATATATATATATATATATATATATATATATATATATATATATATATATATATCCTGTATATATGGTCCCATGGCATATAAATATAAGAGGTGAAAGGAAAGATCGTGGACCCTGAGCTTTCTTCTTTATTTCAAGACCTAATCACAGTAACAGAGAGGAGAAGAAGTACAATACTGTAACATTACATTCGTCTGGAGAGAGAGAGAGAGAGTACGAATATGCACGTGCCTAGACCTTATTTTTTTTTCTCAAATTCCTTTTCACTCTCCCTTTTGCTACCTTTCCTGTAGCATGGACTGCCACACTTTTGTTCACCAGGAGATTAAGATTACAAAATGTGTGAAAACCTTACGCTGCAGTTTGATAATCCCTTATTTGCTAGACTTATAACCTTTAATATCATGGGAAGCAGGGATCACTTAAGTTTTTTTTTTTAAATAAAAAGCGACCCTGTTTTCTTTTATATGGTATTTTGGTTATAAAATCTCGTGGATATATTGGTTACGTAAAGAATCAAAGGAATCTTTTGATTCGTCAAACAGATAATGACGTGTAGCCTCTCGAAAATACCTTACCACAAGAAACTTCAAGGGGTAATATTTACAGGTCACAACGAAGATTTAAAGATTATATATATATATATATATATATATATATATATATATATATATATATATATATATATATATATATATATATATATATATATATATATATATATATATATATATATATATATATATATATATATATATATATATATATATATATATATATATATAATATTTCTTGTAACATTTATTCTGTTAAGTATGTAAGGTCAAATGTCTATAGCCATTGGTATATTATTTTCCTTTCGGCTTTTTCGCTTTTTCTGCATGCGTCACATATTTAGTTAGATCTTAAGCTACCACTGCTTTACATGCGATAAGTAAACTAAATGTTTTAGAAGAAAAGCATTTTTAAAAATAAAATATAAATTATGAAGATGAAGATATTGATGCCTCTTTTGAGCTTAGGAAACTTTAAAGTTAATTCTAAAACCTAGATAGAAGTCGATGAAGTGCTGATGTTCAAACAAATCTGGCTATGCATTATATATATACTATATATATATATATATATATATATATATATATATATATATATATATATATATATATATATATATATATATATATATATATATATATATATATATATATATATATATATATATATATATATATGTATATGTGTGTGTGTGCGTGTGTGTATCTATGTATGTGTGTGTGTGTGGTGGCAAAAGAAATTAGCCATTATTCTGTACTTTTTACTTATTAGTCCTCACATTTATTTAGGTCTGTAAAAGATAATGATTGTTTCATTTCCCCTGTGAAAATGCTTGCTTTTTTTATTAATAATAATAATAATAATAAAAAGTACGAAAAACTATCAAGGTTTCTCGCAGATCACGTAGGATGTCATTTCCTGATAAAAATAAAACTTGTTGATGCTTGTATTGGTCGTGCTTTTTGCGCGTGTGTTTCTCTGCGATTGCCTCTCTCACGGTTTGGTCATCATCAACAGACGTGTTATTAATTAAATCAACTCCCAAGGAACGTATTCATTTCAAGGTCCAAGCGAGTTATGACTTCGTTACTGGAGTTAAGCCTCTGGACCATTGATGCCAAGGTGTGTGAGTGTGTGTGTGTGCACATTAGTGTGTGTTTTGGTAGAAGTGGGTGATCTAATTAATGAGTGAAAAGTTTAAAATTAAATTTTTATTGAAAGCGACTCAGTAATGAGGTATTCATAATAACTACTGACTTACGTCATTTTCTTTAGAGCACTCTGCCTTCATCATCAAGCAATCATATTTAGTAGTAAAGTTAACTCCGAAATTGCAAGAAAATGATGCATTGTACATTTTCTTCAACGCAATTTATTTTTTATTTATTCCGATGAAGAGTTCTGAAAAAAAAACAATTTCACTCTCCCTTTCAACCAGTAGGCTACTCATAATTAGCTATAATGCCCTAAAAATATAAATAATGGCATACTAGTTTTATTGTTCATATAACGGCATCACGATATTTGTTTTGTTTGGGTCGCTATGGTAACCGTGGTAATCATGTGAAGCTGATTGAAAGTATCCGAGCGGAGAAAATGCAAAGTTAATGTTAGGCGGATCTTTTGAAAAATTTTCGATAAACAAATGGATGCTACAAAGGAACGATATATCACCTTTACTATTCAACCTTCGCATATTATATTAACGGAGTTTGAAGAGAAGACTTGGCCAGGAGTAATAATAGAACTTGAAAGTCAGAATACGTCGATAATGTAGTTTCTTTTAGCAAAGGAAAAATATGAAAAACACAAGATATGTAATAATTGCCTCAAATATTGCATCATATATCTAGAGATGTGGATCTCACGATATTATAAGAAACAAGTAAAAAATTGGCCGAAGTCTCTCCGGCGCAATCGAGTTTTCTGTACAACGTATATTCAAGGCCACCGAAAACAGATTTATCTTTCCATGGTCTCGGTATAATGCTGTATGAGCCGCGGCCCATGAAAATTTAACCACGGCCCTCTGGTGGCCTAGCCTATATCGTTACCAGAAGCACTATTATGGCTAACTTTAACCTTAAATAAAATTAAAACTACTGAGGATAGAGAGCTGCAATTTGGTATGTTTGATGCTTGGAGGGTGGATAGTCAACATACCAATTCGCAGCCCTCTAGCCTCAGTAGTTTTTAAGATCTTAGGGCGAACAGAAAAAGTGCGGAAGACAGATAAAGCCATCTCAATAGTTTTCTTTTACAGAAAACTAAAACGGAAATTATAGAACAGAATATACGCAGGTGGATGAACTAACGGATGGCGAAATGATCAAGGAGGTTCAGTATTTAAAACATATAGAACCAGTGATACCCAATATGGGTTTCTTGAATTGCAATTCGGTGGAAATACTGAAAAAGGAAAATCAGACAATGTCAGGCTAAATAAAATAAGCAAATTGAATAGACAGATCTTTCTTATGTATAAATCACAATATGCCAATTAAATATTTCGTCAATTTGTTAACAAAGTTTTAAGATAAGCGTTAGCGGTCGCAAATTCCTGAGATGTAAGCTAGTATTGCATCATCCCCGGTTTTTTTTGCCATGCCCTAGGTTAGGTTAGGTTGGGTCAGGTCAGGTTAGATTAGCAATGAGGAAAGAGTAATTTGGGTGTGGGAAACATAATAAGATTATTTTCAAGAAAATTATATGGTTAGTTTTTAAGATATGTGTCCCGCTTTTTTCACGGAAAGGTCCCATTGCTCGGTTACATCTCGGGAAAATGCTTAGCGGTCGGACGATAAAAAAAAAAAAAAAAAACATTAGTAAATTATACCATAAAGGAAATTATGGAAGTTCCATAATCAAGTAGCAAAGAGCTGTACGGGACAGTAATAGCTTTGTTTCTCTTGGTAACAGGAAGACCTAGACCATCTTGCATGAGAGCTATGAGATGAGAGGGTGGGAGTGAATGGGGAATTGTCGAGCACAAATTACAGGAAAAATATTAGTAGACGGAATTGGAAGCATTAGTAAACTCTTGATGAACAAATAGTTCGTAATCGTCTATAAACACACTTTCCTTACAGTACTGAGCTTGCTCAGGGCAGCCATGAGTATCGCTCCAATTTCGTCATAAACACAATAAACAGATGCACAGAATGGGGGGACTGATGACCGCATCACATATTTATACAACGTGCATCTCGGGAAATTGTTAGTCGAGCTAAAATCCATCTCTTTATTGAGCTGAAAGGTAATTTCCTTTTAGAGTCAATGTGTTAGGCATATGAGACTTTAATTAAATTTTTAAATTAATAATAAGATATTTAGAGTTACCGAAAAAAGAGATCAGGATGTATGTCCAATACGTGATCGCATAATCATACTTTTATATATACTGTATATACGTAAGTTATCCTTGTTCAAAATCTGTAGCTCTATAAACAACATACTTCTGTCGAAGGGTTTATGAAAAACACAACACAGCGTAAATATCTTGAATCAGTTTCTAGTAAGTTTGCACGAAAGATTTTGATTGCGTTAAACCAAATGGTCGTCAGCGGGAATTAAAAAAAGAATAAAAATACGATTCACAGCAACAGAACTAGGACCGCTTCACGGTACCTGAAACGAAATAGTTCAAATAAAAAAAATATATATGTATGCATATCTTCCAAACGGTAAAGTTTTACAACGGAACAAAATATACAGTACCGCGTATTCTATTTGTATTGGAATATTCTACAGTTTAAAATGCAAAAATGAAATACAAGAATTGTCGTTTGACCGAGACTGATTTCAATGTTGAAACGAAAAGCCTTTGCAATAACTCACAGCTTCATTCAAATATCTTAACTGTGAAAAATTTCTTTTAACTTTCTATGTATATCTGTTTGACCGTTGTATGGTCCATGTTTACTTAAATAACCCATAGCAAGTCAAATAATAGAAATTACTACGGTGTATTTTATTATTATTATTATATATATATATATATATATATATATATATATATATATATATATATATATATATATATATATATAAACTTTATCACATACACAATTGTTCTGTGCCTTAGTAGAATTACTAAAAGGACCTCATCCAATCCGTACTTGATAATGTGGACTGTTTATCCAAGAAAGCTTGTAACTTTTTCCGAATAAATACTCCATTAGATACCATCCAGTTTGAATGAGGTCCTTTTAGTAATATATATATATATATATATATATATATATATATATATATATATATATATATATAAATATATATATATATATATATATATAAATATATATATATATATATATATTTCTTTTCTAGAATATCGTATATATATATAGTTTCTTTTCTAGAATATCAAAGTTTCAATTTTCTTCATCCCCTTATACCCGTAGCGGCTAGTGCCTTCAGAGCACCTCATATGAAGCACCGTAGGTCTCACTAAAAGGTGATTGTAGTGTCCTCCGGCACCTTACTGGACCTCCTTTTTTAGCCTTTAACATATTTCTGGATCTCTTTATCTTACTGTCAAACCACACCACTGAATGGATGACAGTAGCCAGTGATTGGTTTCATAGCCTAAATTTCATGATTATGTTATTTAATATTAGATTTCCAGGTTCTTGGAATGAAATGAGTGTAAATAAAAAGGTTGTTTGATCTGTTACAATAAAGAACAAGATTTGTTTAGATGGGCTTCAAATAAAGTTATTTTTGCCATTATGTTAAATATCACCAAGAAATTTTATTTTCATACGTCTCACTTTAACTCCTTTTTTTTTAGAAATACGTCTAATTATTCGTGCAAGTCTTACCTGTTTGTTGAATCATAAATGGAACTGTAATAATCAAAATATATTTAGGAATACCGATTAAGTGTTGACAAGTTAGATTTTTACTTGAAAATTTTGAGGTTTAAAGTTTGGTTAGTTGGCTAACATTACTTTTAGCGAACTATTTTGAATCATATGGCAGTAAAAGTTGCAATGTTATGATTGCTTATCTCTCTCTCTCTCTCTCTCTCTCTCTCTCTCTCTCTCTCTCTCTCTCTCTCTCTCTCTCTCTCTCAAAGGTTTTTTTCAGATATTCCAGTCTTCAACCATTAATTTTGGATGACTATCCATTGTTGGGGGGGGGGGGGCGGTAACGCCGCCAGCGTAATTCTCGTGGTGCTGTATAGCTATTACTAAAGGGTGTTTGCTGCTTCCCTTCGGCTCCTAGCTGTGCCCACATTTTAGCCTTTTAAATTTTGCTTCCATTCCCTTTCCTTTCTTTAATCTTGCTGACCAACACCTCTTAATTGTTATTAGTTCCACAGTGGTGTTCTCTCTCAGTAACAGTTCTTCATTGCAGGAGAGGGTAGAGCTTTCGGCTAGCACGCGTAGTTCCTCGTTGGGGGAGCGGGTTCCGTTCTCATCTACCACTCTGTTGGTCGCGAGTTCGAATCTCCGACCGGCCAATGAAGAATAAGAGAAATTTATTTCTGGTGATAGAAATTAATTTCTCGCTATAATGTTTTTCGGATTCCACAATAAGCTGTAGGTCCCGTTGCTAGGTAACCAGTTGGTTCTTAGCCACGTAAAATAAGTCTAATCCTTCGGGCCAGCCCTAGGAGAGCTGTTAATCAGCTCAGTGGTCTGGTTAAACTAAGATATACTTAACTTTTCGGCTAGCACGCTGTTGGCCCAGCGTTCGACTCTCCGAGCGGCCAATGAGGAATTAGAGGAATTTATTTCTGGTGATAGAAATTCATTTCTCGTCATAATGTGGTTCGGATTCCCGTTGCTGTAGATCCCGGTAAACCAGTTGGTTCTTAGCCACGTAAAATAAACCTAATCCTTCGGGCCAGCCCTAGGAGAGCTGTTAACCGGCTCAGTGGTCTGGTTAAACTAAGGTGTACTTAACTTAACTTCTCTCAGTACCACCCCTTGATCCATGTACTTCATCTTCTGTATTTATTTTATCTCTACCTTACAGTTCAAACACTCTAACTCCGTATTTTCAAATGGCCAAAAGTGCCCCAGTGCTAGGCTTCACATCCTTAATTTCGTAAACCTTAGGCGGCTTGTAGGATTCATTGCTTCTCTAATGAAAAAGAAACTCCTTTATGTCTACGTTGCAATTTTATCGTGTCTGATATGTCTTTGGCAATAATCATTTCTGTTTAGCACATCCGGGAAACAAAGATGATGCATTGCGAAATGTCTGCCTATTATTTGACGTTCCATTTCGCAAAAATATTACATGTGCATTAATAAAGAAAACGGGTTTTATATTGGAAAAATAAATTCACAATATACACGAAATTGCGACCGAAGGTAAAAAAAAAATGAAAAGCAATGTAAACAAATAAATGATTCTGAACGATAAAACCGTACAATAACACTATAGTCACGGAAAGATGGAAAAAGAAGAGAGAAACAGAGATCTGTAAGATTATTACTAAGACTTTATTTGACACATGGCAGTTCAACAAAACTTTTAGGTAGTTTGGTTAAAGAAAATGCCGTTAATTTATTGCATAAACAATAAAAAAAAACTATGAATACAGCCTATGTATACATTCAAATCATTTACTATATACTTAAGGCCTTTTGGAGTTTATTACAGTATAGAATTGCTTTCTTAAATGCAGCCCAGAGGAAGGATTTGCTCATGGGAAAATAATTTGCATATCGATGTTAAATGGGTCTGATTCACGCTGATACTTCTTTGCCTCATGATTTTAAAGTTTGTAAAAATAAGAGACATTTAAGAGGCAAAACATTAGAAAACTAATAATGGAAAAATTACTAAAAAAAAAAAGGAAATAATTTATCTTTAAAAGAATGTCCTCCACTGAGACTACCGGCTGAAATCACTATTTGTACCCAATGCAATAATCTATAGTTTGGGGCAAGGAAAAATGGCCAAAAAGTAAGTTATAGCGATGAAGCTTTCAGGTTTAGGGGCTGAAGGTCATGCAATGAATATGAAATCTTCGCTGAAAAGAAAGACAATAAAAAAATCCTGTGAAGTGCCATAATGTTACTCTATACCTAGGTTTTGCCCGGTGCGATTATTACTCAACGATGATCGTTCATGGATTGACGAAGATCGTCAAACGATTTTAGAGCACTAATTTACCTTTTGGGAAAAGGGAACCAAACAAGTTCCCAAAAGCTGTCTTTGTATATTGATTTATCTTTAAAAAAAAGTTAAGTATAACTTAGTTTATCAGACCACTGAGCTGATTAACAGCTCTCCTAGGGCTGGCCCTAAGGATTAGACTTATTTTAATGGCTAAACGATCCAGTTGGTTACTTAGAACAGGACCTACAGTTTATTGTGAAACACGAACCACATTATAGCGAGAAATGAGATTTATCTTTAAATATATGTACATATACATAACTGAGCTTCTCCAATAATATTTTAACTGTGACTTACAGATGACATGTGAACCTTTTTTTGTATAGTATTATGACTTTTGAAAAAACACTTTAGATATTAAACCCTTTCATCATTTTTTTTTCCTTATTTTTAGCATCCTTCTTTTCGATGGTGTGCCAGATGGATTCTTCAATCATTGCCAAAATCTGTGAGATACAAAACAATTCTTGAAAAATGTCAAATCTTCCTCAAGAGACAGATGTAATCTAGTATGATATAAAAGTAATGCATCTATATCATTACAAACTACAAGGTCAGTACACTAACAATAACATCCTATTTGAAAAACAAGCAAATTAGTGCTCTAAAAATCGTTTGACGATCATCATTAATCCATGAACGACCATCGCTGAGCGATAATCGCACCGAGCAAAACCTACCTTTAGGATCAAACACGATACTCCTGCGAAAATGGCCTTTAAATGCCATCATTCTGAGGAGCTCTTGAACGTGCTGGAAACAGGATGTTAAACAGTATGTGAACCTTTTTACAGCCTTAATGAGAATGAACCTTTCGAAAGAGGCTGCTTTCCTGTAATTTTTCTTTCTTTTATTTTTAGACACGCCTCTCGTCTTCGAAAAGGGTGGATGGTAGTTGAAACCATGATGGATTTCAAGGCAGCAGTAAAGTTCCTCCTCATGCTCTAGACTTTAAAAGTAATGGTTCTGAGTTTTAAGTAACTGCTTCGTATAAAGAAACTTAATATAGGTATGTATGTATATATGTATATATATAAAGTATATATATATATATATATATATATATATATATATATATATATATTTTTCACCTATATATATATAATATATATATATAAATATAATTCAATTTTAAAACTGTTTCGATAAAAGAAACTTAATGTATATATATATATATATATATATATATATATATATATATATATATATATATATATATATATACATACATACATATATATATACATATATATATATAAAAACCTTCCTTCGATAGAGATTACTCAACTTTGTCATAATTTCAAAGGGAGTGATAGCTCCATTATTTTTTGTCAGTGAAAAGGGAATAACCGGCTTTCGATATTTTTATACGGCAACTCTTTTCATCCCGAATTTGCATCCCCAATCTTCCAATCTGGAAATTGACTTCAAAGACGGGGCAGCAAAGAATAAGGTGACTGCTGCCTCTCAGTAATGGGACATTGAATAATACCTTGAGCCTCATTTTCTTGGAATGAAGGATTCTTTCAAAATAAGGGGAAAAAATGGCATTTAGATTACCCTGTTATGGTGTCAGTTTATGAAAAAAAAATTCTAGTGCTTCTTTGACAAAGAATTATCACCCAAAAAAATATCAATATGTATTATTTAAAGAAGAACGAATTAGAGAACTAAAAAACTTCCATTAAAAAAAAAGCCTTCGACTACAAGAGACCAGGTAGCAACGACCATCTTTTAAAATGTCGGACAAAACGAGGAAAAAGTGTTCGTTTCAATTCCCAGGAAAGATCACCTCCTGACTCTAATGGAAAAGAATTGAGGACGCCCTTCCCTCTGAGAGCTTTTGCCCTACAGTTCAGCAACGAAAGAAATGCTAAACACTGTACGCCACCAGTATAACTTCATTTTATGTTGCTTACTAAATCAAAGTAGAAATATTTCGTGGGAGATCCTAACATAAATTATTAAAATATATTTTAATTTAGATTATATATATATATATATATATATATATATATATATATATATATATATAATATATACACACACACATCTATATATATATATATATATATATATATATATATATATATATATATATATATATATATATATATATATATATATATATATATATATATATATATATATATATTATATATATATAAAAATGGGAAAAAGCACGTTAAAACGAAGAAGAAGAAGATTTATATATATAAATATATGTATATATATGCATATATTTATATATAAATATGAATGTCTTATATATATATATATATATATATATATATATATATATACATACATACATACATACATACATACATACATACATACATACAATGTCTAAACTCTACAACACTTCTAGCTGAATCCCTTTCATTCGAGTGATGAATGGCCTTCACATGAATCAGCGGCTTTGGACGCTTTGAAGCCATACGTGAGGATATTAGAGCTAATGGCTTCTACAGATGTGCAGTTGTCTTAACGGTCGGCGAACTTAATGGAAGTAGATTTCTATACGCCACTCAGTCGTGTGCCAGTATTCAAGGCGTTGTTGGATAGCATTGACGATATAAATTGTATCCCGGTGCTGCTGTGGGCCAGAGATTTGATATTTAGGGTTGATTGAATGGTGAAGATAGAGTTTGAAATTTGATAGAAATGACTGTTATCAGGGATAAATACCCGTTTTAGAGACCGACTGCATAATGCTCTCTTTTGAATACCTTCTAATTGATTTAATCTCACTTAATCATTTACATCTAGGGCTTTCTTACAATGTTGTGGGTTTTGCGTATACATAGATGTCATATTGGAGATTTAAATAACTTCTTTCTATATTTTTATATCAACAACTCTTGTATGGGTAATGATAATTAATTCGTACCCTATGGTATGGAAAGTGCTTGATGTCGAACTATATACACATACGTACACACACGCACACATAGATACACACATACACACATATATATATATATATATATATATATATATATATATATATATATATATAGTGTGTGAATGAATATTATGTATACACACACACACACACACACACACACACATATATATATATATATATATATATATATATATATATATATATATATATATATATATATATATATATATATATATATATATATGTGTGTGTGTGTGTGTGTGTGTGTGTGTGTGTAACGTACATACATGTAGTATTGACGTCAACAGCTATGACACATCTGTCACACAATTTATCTAAGAGAAAGAAATAAAATGGAACAGTTCCTTAAAGGAAGATCTTTGATTTCGAAGAGAGGAGGCGGGGGGGGGGGGAAGGGTTGGATGTGGCCGGTCATAAGTAATTCTGGATTCTGAGAGCCATATAGAGAGACAGAGGTAATCTGACTGATCCTAGCTAATTCATTTGCTTTTGGCTTTCTGTAAAAGAAAACTACTGTGCCGGCTTTGTCTGTCCGTCCCCACTTTATGCTATCCACACTTTTTTTTCTTTCGGCACTTTTTCTGTCCGCCCTAAGATCTTAAAAACTACTGAGGCTAGAGGGCTGCAAATTGGTATGTTGCTCATCCACTCTCCAATCAACAAACATACCAAATTGCAGCCCTCTATCCTCAGTAGATTTTATTTTATTTAAGGTTAAAGTTAGCCATATTCGTGCTTCTGGTAACGATATAGGATACGCCACACCCGGGTCGTGGTTAAATTTTCATGGGCCGCGGGTCATACAACATTTATACAAAGACCACCGAAAGATAGATCTATTTTCGGTGGCTTTGATTATTCGCTGTAGCGGCTGCACAGAAAACTCGATTGCGCCAAAGATACTTCCGCGCGTTTTTTACTTGTTTGAATGTTGTTGTATTAAGCAATGCCTGCGACAGCCGCAACCTGTGAAAAGTTGTGCGGTTAGCCATATAACCGCATTTTTAGAGACTGACTGACAATCAGGAGTTTCTAT
The DNA here is from genome assembly GCF_040412425.1 of Macrobrachium rosenbergii. NCBI lineage: Eukaryota > Metazoa > Arthropoda > Malacostraca > Decapoda > Palaemonidae > Macrobrachium > Macrobrachium rosenbergii. The sequence continues at coordinate 24,247,562 of NC_089795.1, forward strand.
ACCTCTGGTGCTAGACTCTGCACAGTAAAACGGTAAATGAAGAAAAGAAATACGTGTCCCTTTCCTGGTGTATATGAGGGCATATTGTTCGTATACAGCATTATGAGTGTATATTTCAGGATTTTGAGTCTCTTTGCTATGGACGTATGGCAAATATATATCCTAGATAAAATAATCTTATGGCAACATAGTGTAGTTTTGTTCAGGGCTCTGTGACGCCTAATCTTGCAGCCCTGATAACCATTATATTCACGGCTGCTTGAGCCAACACCTGTGCTCGTTTTATGTTTCATATAAATTATTAATCAAAACGGCCATATGGAAGAAAGCGTAGATAGGGTGTCTATTATTTGCCTTAAAAGTAGTTTTGTTAGTAGCAGTAATAGCAGTAGTACTTTGGCAGTAGTGACAATTGTAGAAATTTATTTACAATATGCCATTGCCTCAGAAAAACAGACTAATGTCAGAAAAACTGTATTTAGGTATTCTGAATGCTACCATAGTTATTCATTGAAAAACGTTTAGGTCATTATTGGAAATTTCCTCATTTGCGGTGTATGTTAGGAGATATTTGACATATGCAGATTTATGAAATTAAATTAACTGGATTTGTTCTAACTCGAAAAGCTTATGGATGACTTTTGTAACAATAGATGTAAGCAGTCTTTGCATAGCAGACCAACTATATTTAATTAAACCAAGGATATTTACAGAACCCAACACTGGTTGGGTCAAGCTTCCTAACCATTGGATTACGGGGAACCATGTCGTTTCATCATTATTCAAAATGGATATTCATATACAACATAGTTAAAAGGTGATTAATTTGCCAAGCATTTTCACACGTGATAGGGAGAAAAACAGAGATAAATATGAAAAAGAATTAACAGATTCTCTTTAAGATTTTGTTCAGTAGGAATTAGTGAAGAGATGAAACAGTAGCGTTTTCTATATTCGTGTCAGTGGATGGATTTGGGATATCTAAGAAATTGCTAATGTGCGTAATAATTCAAGGGTTAAAATTCAGTAATAACAGATGCAACAGTGCAAAACTCTTAACATACCCAATTGAAATATTACTGAATTGAAATAAACACTGACAGTATGTATTTAGTAAATATTTGCCCATTAACTGTCTATATATGTGTATATATATATATATATATATATATATATATATATACTATATATATATATATATATATATATATGAGTATGTGTGTGTAAAATAAATGTACTGTATTAAAATCAACAACTGTGACACATATGTCACACAGTTCATCTAAGAGAAAGAGAACAAGAGATGGAACCTTTCTTTTAAAGGGAGAACTTTGAAGTCGATGAAAGAGAGAGAGGCTGGGTAAGGCTGGTCATCAGTAATTCTAGAATTCTAGACCTTACAGAGAGAAAAAGAGGTTTTCTAATTGACCCCAGGCAACTAAATTTTGTTTCAATGTTGAGATGGTTTTCAAATGCCAGACGAGAAAGCGCCGTACCTAAAAGACATCTGTATCACTCTTTTTTTTAACAAAGGTAATATAATGAGTCTTATGTAAATTATTCCAATTAATAATATAAATCAGAAAAAGGTATAACTCATAGGTCACTAGCTCTCCCCTGATCTCTAGTAAAGAATGGAATGTAAATCACTGGGAATCTTAGTAAGATTCCTATGTTTTGACAAAGACTGGCAAACATGCAGTTGAGGAATAAGGTAATTGAGTGTCCCTTGTGTATATAAAATCATTGTCATGGGAGATATGAGTAATTGTAAAGAGTGAAAACTGGAACGGGAACGTGAAAGGAATTTATCATTGGGCAAGCGAAACAAGTTAAGGAGAGAAAATTCATTATCAAGGTAAATACAAATTAGAAAGAGAAATAGCCCATATATGTAAATATCTGTTGGTAGAAGTGATGGCATTTGAAACATTTTCTTATGTGTAAAGAAAACATGGCCGTACTTGGTATAAAAACAGTAGGAAAGGAGGAATAAGGATAATGGCGTGATGTTATCCGCAAATATTAGACAGTGTCAGCACCAAATAAAGGTAGGCTCTTGACTAGAAGCCATTTGAGATGCATTAAAAGTGATTGTGCGCTTGTGATTTCGACAAACTGTTGGATTTCGATGGAATCCTGTGATCACAGTTAGAAATTAAAAACAATTAACAATAAATGATTTTGGAAAGATTCGTGCCGTGAGCCTTATCTGCTGACCACCAGTCTACTAATCCACGAATAGATGCGGACGAAAACTCACTTTGTTTCTGAAAACGTAATAAGAAACGAAGGTCTTTATCCACTTGTCGCCATCCTCTCCACAAAAAAAAAAAAAAGTTAGGCGTTGAAAAGAAATATGCCTGCCTTCCAAATATATGTGAGCCAATTTAAATTGCGAATCAGATTGTGAATGTATATTCTAGTTAAAGTCTGTGCGTTAAATACGTATGGCAAATAAACTTGTTGAATAAAATAATCCTCTGGCAACAAAGTCTCTCTTTGTTCAAGGTTCTGTGACGCCTAGTCTTGCCGCCCATAACCATTATATTTCATGGCTGCCTGAGCCCACACCTGTACTCGTTTTATGTTTCATAATATTATTAATTAATACGACGCGCATGAAAAAAAAAACGGCGTACATCGTTGTATATTATTTGCCTTGGATGTAGTTTTATTGGTAGTTACAATAGTCAAAACTAAACATTTGTCATTTTGATTGCTACTTTACCATTTGTTGACAAAGGTGCAAGTTATTATCGTAAATTTTCTCTTTATTTGCGTCGTATCTAAGGAAACTATCTGATATATGCAAATTTGTGAAGGGTAAATGGATAGGATTTATTCTAACTCCTTCCAGCTTAATGATAACTTTCGTAATATAGATGATTTAGCTTGACATTTTATGTGGACGTTTCAGGCATAACAGATAAACCTTACTCAGTTAAAAGCAGGGCAGTAGCAAATTTCATTTACAAATTGCCTTGGTGTTTTGAGGGCCCCTCGGAAATTTTTCAATTTGATGTTCAGAAAACCTACTCTCCTTTATCAATAAGGAAAGATGTCGATTATCCATCAAGATAATAGTATGCGGCATTTCCTTGGCTTCAAAGGCGAAATTATATCATCTTGGTATATAACATTCTGATCCATCTGTCACTAACTGGTTTTCACGCTAGTGATATATTTTAATGATCCTCGTCAGCCTTGATCCTGAAGTATCTTTTAGTTTTCTGTAAAAGAAAACTATTTTGCCGGTTTTGTCTGTCCGTCCGCACATTATTCTGTTCGCACTTTTTTTCTGTCCGCATTTTTCTGTCCGCCCTCAGATCTTAAGAACTACTGATGCTAGAGGGCTGCAAATTGGTGTTGATCATCCACCCTCCAGTCATCAAACATACCAGATTGCACCTTTCTAGCCTTAGCCTGGCAACGATATAGTTTAGGCCACCACCGGTCCGTGGTTAAAGTTTCATGGGCCGCGGCTCATGCAGAATTATACCGAGACCACCGAAAGATAGATCTAGTTTCAGTGACCTTGATTATACTCTGTACAGGAAACTCGATTGCGCCGAAGAAACTTCGGCGCATTTTTACTTGGTTTGTCATAGTAGGCTAATTGACAATGACTTTCGCATTACTTTTCTGTTATCTTGATGATAAAAAAACTACCAAGTATTTAAATTGATTGCTTATTTATCATCAAACACAACAGATATTTCCCGGAAGAAACCTGAAACATTTTGGCTTCTAGGAACTCGAACCCAGAACCTAACACTGACTGGGTAAGCTTCTTGGTCGGTGGATTACGAGGAAACATATTTTTCTATCATTATTCCAAATAGATATTCATATATAAAGAGGCTAAATGGTCATTAACTTACGAATCGTTTGCACACGTGTTAAGAAGGAGTAAACAGATGAACATAAACAAAACAAGTAAAAAATGCGCCGAAGTATCTTCGGCGCAATCGAGTTTTCTGTACATCGTATAAACAAGGCCACCGAAAATAGATCGATCTTTCGGTGGTCTCCTAGGTGTCGGTATAGTACTGTATGAGCCGCGACCCATGAAACTTTAACCACGGCTCGGTGGTGGCCTGGCCTATATCGTTGCCAGATGCACGATTATGGCTAATTTTAACCTTAAGTAAAATAAAAACTACTGAGGCTAGAGGGCTGCAATTTGGCATGTTTGATGACTGGAGGGACGATGATGAACATACTAATTTGCATCCCTCTAGTGAGGGCGGACAGAAGTGCGGACGGACAGACAAAACCGGCACAATAGTTTTCTTTTCAGAAAACTAAAAAATTATCAACAATAAATTTACGAAGAGTAAGAGTGAGTGAGAGAACTGGGTTATTATGGCACCATTTAGAATCGAGAGTGCAGACCAGAAACTGGTACACGCATTCCCCTCTTACAGATCATCCTTTAGAGTTTGGTCATAAGGTCATTAGGTATAGGTTAGGACACCAGTAACGTTTTAATATGTCTGCATGAATGAATGAAGTTCAAATATCTAATGAATCGCTCTTATGCAAAAAACTATGAATCAAAACTAAGAATTATTGAAATGCAACAGTACAAAACTCTTGATATCCCTAATTAAAACATTGTTAAATTAGGGTAAGAACACTTGAATATATATATATATATATATATATATATATATATATATATATATATATATATATATATTATATATATATATATATATATATATATATATATATATATATATACACACGAATATGTATAAATATATATATATATATATATATATATACTGCATATACACACAAATATATATAAATATATATATATATATATATATATATATATTAACTGTCCACATACACAATTGTTCTGTGCATTGGTAGAATTACTAAAAGGACCTCATTCAAACTGGATGGTATCTAATGGGTTTTATTCAGTTACAAGCTTTCTTGGACAAACAGTCCACATTATCAAATATCCGTACAATGAGCAGACAGCGTAGTCAGCTGTATTTATATCTGTGTGCTGGGTGCTTTTTAATCCCTATAATCGCCTACTCTTCCTGTGTGACCTCCACCCCCTCTTGACCTTGGTCTTTCTCTGAATCCTCCTCCCAGGTGACCGTTTTCTGTGCGTTCTCTTACGTTTTCTTCATTTCCTTGCTACGGTGGAATATACGATTTTTTCTAGATATGCTGTCTTTCAAAGCCGTTTCCGGTGTTCCCTGCCATCGTGTTGTTGGCGTAAGTTGTGAAGAGCGTTCTCTACAACCAGTCTGATGTTTTGTTGGTGTTCCTGTACAGAAAACTCATATTTTCCCAGTCTATTCTGTGATCATTTTTCCCAACAGTGTTTGGCAACTGCCGACGTCTGGTTATAATGCCTTATGTTTACTGCAGATGTTGTTTGATATGGCGGCGTGTCTGGAGCTGAAGAAGGTACTATGGCGAAACTGGCAAATCATGAGGCACAAGCAAAAACAACATCTGCAGAACTTACGGCATTATAATCAGACGTCGGCAGTTGCCGAGCACTGTTGGGAAAATGATCACAGAATAGACTGGGAAAATATGAGTTTTCTGTACAGGAACGCCAACAAAACATCTAGACTGGTTGTAGAGAATGCCTTCATAACTTGTGCCAACAACACGATGGCAGGGAACACCGGAAACGGCTTTGAAGACAGCATATCTAGAAAAATCGTATACTCCACAGTAGCAAGGAAACGAAGAAAAAACGTAAGAGAACGCACGGAAAACGGTCACCTGGGAGGAGGGATCAGAGAAAGACCAAGGTCAAGAGGGGGTGGAGGTCACACAGGAAGAGCTAGGCGATTATAGGATTAAAAGTACCCAGCACACAGATATAAATACAGCCGGACTACGCGTCCGCTTATTGTACGGATACTTGATTATGTGGACTGTTTGTCCAAGAAAGCTTGTAACTTTTTGAATAAAAACTCCATTAGATACCATCCAGTTTGAACTGACGTCCTTTTAATATATATTATATATATATATATATATATATATATATATATATATATATATATTCATACATACATATACATACATACATACATACATACATACATACATATATATATATATATATATATAATAAGTATATATATATATATATATATATCATATATATGGAAGACACGTTATTGGCCTACCTATAATTTTCTCAAACGAGATGGAGTCTGTCACAGTTATTAAGGCCGTAACTTTCCCGCATGTTGGATTAGCAGCATCTCTCCAAGAAAGGGGATCTCCTGAGAGCAGCCTCCTCCTCCTCCATCATCCAGAAACGGCCTAACTCTTCTCCTAAGAGGATTTGCATTGATCAGCACTCTTAGATTAAGCTCCCGCCAGACGGCAGTTCTGTTTTATGGGACAGCAAGTGAGAATTTATCTCGGAATGTGTCATGTCAGCAAGACGTAACGAGGAGTTCCATCTTGTGCGGCTGATGCAACTTTAGCTTAATTAAGTCTTCGGTAACGACCGAGAATATCTCCGCCTAGGTGTATAATCGCTTTCCTACGACTTTGATTTTTTGGTATGATCTGTACTTTCAGAGGAAGAATATTTAAGCGTGTCAGTTATATTGCTTGAAGAGAAATATGTCGCAATGATATTTAGTCCATATGTAGCACACTATCAGTGTAAAAAGAATGCAGGACACATTTCATCATGTTTGCCAGTGATTTCAGCACATACACACACACAAACAAACACACACACACACACACATATATATATATATATATATATATATATATATATATATATTACAGAGTATGTATTGTGTCTGTGTGTATGTATACACATGAAGAATAAAAGAGACTAACAAAATAAATCAAAGTCTAGATTAACCGTGATTCTTGGTTTTTGGTTTTCACTGTAGAATTAATATTCACCAAAGTACGTATCGATGATTCTTTAGTATCAGCATCTGACATCCTCTCCATAATTTCGGTATGACAACAGGAAATCCAATCACCTTTATTAAATAACTTTTACATAGTTATTTTTGAGAGTAGAATCTTCAGCAATATTAAATTATAAACTAAAACAGGGTTTATATATAACGGTGACAAAATACAAATCTGGTTAGGTCACGGTAATGTAAATACTTTCCTTTAAAACTTAAATTCCTTAATGGATTGCCGTATAAACAGATATAATAATGCGTATAAAGTCAAGTTTAGACGCACAACATACCAATGCTCAACATACGTGAATTTTCATTCTGGTCATTGTAATAAAGTGAAGTAATCTGCTTTCACATCCAGATTTCTAAGAGCATGCCTGTATGTAACCAGGGATGTATGGATGAAATAACTGTATTTGAAAGTACTGGCAAGAAATTAGAAAATCGCCATACTGCCATAACTTCAGAAAACCTTATAACATAAAAATATATTTCTTTTGCCATACCTGAACAAATGCAAAGATATACCTCATTTACTTTAAAAGTTCAGTGTTAATGTGGCATTCGTGAAAAACAGTACAATTAGATGACCTCTAGATATACCTTTCATGGTGATTGCAAAGGTGATGTATATGAAATCCAGAGATTAACAGTTACAAATTATTTCTTGGTTAAGGTGGAAACTCTTACGATGAAAATAACTGAAACGATTAAAAATCTGTTGACTATATACATTAATTTTCTTTAGGACTACAATATAATTAAGTCTGGTTTATAAAAGAAAACTCTATTCAAGTTACGAGTATCAGTGTATGAATTTCCTACTTGATTTATTTATTTCAAATTCAATAACATGTAGGGTGTGCAGATATTAAGAAATTCGTTTATTTTAGTCGTAATGTCAACAAAAAGATTTACCTACCAATTTTTCAGTATGGTACAAGTATAGTGCCAACCGCCAATGAAAGACACAGTTTTAAAAAATCGAACAACCCCACTTATCACAGAATAGGCATACCCCGACATTTTTTAAATTAGGTGTAAGTTCGTTGCTACCTTTTTTCACTCTAGCATTTATACTGTGTCAGGGCACTGGCTAGCAATATTCTCTCAAAAGTACTTTGGGAAAATTAAATGATAACTTCTTTTTTTTTTATAAAAGGAAAGCTTGTGTTATGAGTTAGAATAAATGCTATTTCTTCTGTTTAACGTCTTTTTTTTTTATAAAAGGAAAGCTTGTGTTATGAGTTAGAATAAATGCTATTTCTTCTGTTTAATCAGAGTCCTATGGTGATAGAAGTCGGACGAAATCAGGTATCGTAGTAAGTTATGGAATGAGAAAAGCTTATGATTGGAATGTGTAATTCCTGACATTAGCAGATGATACAATGCTTGTGGGGGCTATTAAAGGGAAACAGAGATATAAGCAAATGAATGAAAGTATTTGGACCAGAAGAAAGCTGAAGACATAATTCAGTACGATTTAAGTAAGGAAAATAAATAACAAGTAAAAAATGCGCCGAAGTTTCTTCGACGAAATCGAGATTTCTGTGCTGCGTATAGCACTGTATGAAACTTTTATCCGCGGCCCATGCAACTCACCCACGGTCCGGTGGTGTCCTCAGCCACGGCCCATGATATTCTTAGCCGCTGCCCATGAAACTCAGCCACGGCCCGGTGGTGGCCTGTATTGTTGGAACCTATATCGGTGCTAGAAGTACGGTTATGGCAAACTTTAACCTTAAACAAAATATAAATTACTGAGGCTAGAGGGTTGCAACTTGGTGTGTATGATGGTTGGAGGGTGGATGATCAACATACCAATTTGCAGCCTTGTAGCCGTAGTAGTTTTTAAGATCTATGGGCGGACAGAAAAAAGTGCAGACGGACAGACAAAGCCGTCACAATAGTTTTCCTTTACAGAAAACTAAAAAGGAATAAAACAGACTGATGAATGTTAACATGAAATAATCACAACGGCTGGTTGTAATGGGCATTTAGGAATTAATATATCAGATGAGGGTAGGATGAGAGAAGAGATACCACAGAAAAGGTAGAGCAAGTAAAGTAGGAAGATGAATGCGAAAAATAAGGGGAATGTTGGAATGTTTTGGAAAGCCACATTTGGAAAGCATGGAGGGAATAATATTTGTCCCAGCTGTTGAATACTAGAAGAAAATAATATCGCAGGAGCTGTTGAGGTTGATTCTTTTTTTGTTGTCTACGGATTATAAGGAATGAAAGGAGGTAAAATGTGGAATTGCAAAATGTAGGAGGATGTTTTTATTGAGTACTAAGTATGGCAGAAGCCTGGTTGGGGAAAACTGTATACTTAGGAAATGTTCTGAAGGGGCAGAAGGGGAGGACTTTAAAATAGCATAGTGGCTAAAGTGGAAGAGGTTTTGAAATTAAGGGTCTTTATATCAAGGAAGCAAGGGAACGCAAGTAGTATAAAGGTGACTGGAGTAATTTATAGTTGGTTCGATGCACTACTGATTGCATACGGGTGAATGAAGCGATTGATTCTGAGTGTTTGTGTAAATAAATTGATAACACACTACGTGCATATATACACTCAGAGAGAGAGAGAGAGAGAGATCAGACTAACAAATGGGCCGTTTAAAAAAAAATCCCCCTTTCAAATGTCCATATCGTTTACCAATATGTGAGCCAGACTTCATTCTATGTTATCGGTCCCCGTCAGACGTTGATAGTTCAGGGAACTCTTGTTTTTCTACAGCAGCCTGCTACCCCATCATAAATGTCATTCGGGAAGGCTGTTTTCATCTCATCTCAACTTTGTTACCTCGCCAGCGGTTCTGACTAACGGGGAAAAAAATTGGACGGGGTAGATCAAACACTGTATTCAGGCTTATGAAGGATAAGAAGTGAGCTTCGTTAAAAAATCTATTTTGGAATAATAGTATGTTTTATTAGGAGGATATTACAAAATTCCGCACATATCATATGTCAAGTTTAAAAAGTCACTTTATTAAACGTTTTTCTTGGTAATATGTTTAATATCAAAGAGCAAATTTTTCATTAGAATATTTGTTTTTGGCACAATCACTCGTCGTTGGCACAAAGAATTGGCTATGAGTAAAGAATACCAGCTGCATCGTGTGTAGTTACCAGGCATTTCATTACAAAGCTAAAATTTAGACTTTTGCGACTATTTTCTCTATTTCATAGTTATTTAGAAATACAGTATTCCTCGACACAGAATGATCACATCTTAGTATTTATACAACGTATTTTTACATTATGATAAGAATTATAAAAATCTTTCTCTGTTCAACATCTTTGCGTGGGGAAATATTTCCGAAAAAACTAATGTCAAAATATCATCCCCCCATGAGAACAGGGCGAAAATAAAAGTTTTCCTTTTTATATCAAAGAAACTGTGACCAATATGAATAGTTTTAGCATGTTATGCGGCCATTTAAAATGGTTGTATTTTAATCATTAAAATAGAAAGAGGATCCTCCATTGAATTTATCACGTGTTCATATTTCAGTCGTCATTAATTATTTGCTAGACCATATAAATACATTATTTTCAAGATTAGATTTGATCGACTGTGAACGTGCATGAAACGTAAAATTTCCCTAAAAATGAATAAATACAAATTTAATACAAATAAAAATCATAAGAATATTCCATTATACTCACATGATAGTCTCTGTTCATTGGTCTTTGGTTTGCTTTATATATATATATATATATATATATAACAAATATATATATATATATATAAATGCATATATATATATATATATAAATGCATATATATATATATATATATATATATATATATATATATATATATATATATATATATATATACATGGATATAAAGGTATATATATATATATATATATATATATATATATATATATATAATGTAATTGTGTGATTACATAGCAGTTATGTATCATTTTGTTTTTTCTTCATGGTTATTCATGACATATGCAAATACCATATTCAGACGTATGGTTCAACTTTTATTACCCACTATCAATCAACAGTCATACTACAGTTTGTTATTATTATAGATGAATGGTTTTTCAGAAGCAAAAGAGATGTAAATCATCTCTCTCCACACATGTATGCTAACACCCTAGTTGGCATAGTCGTTTTGTATAGATGCCCTTTTTTCCAGCTGTACAAATGGGTGTTTGAGTACCTACATTTTCGTTATCAAAGCAGTGGCTAAAGGGACAACAGTCCTATAGTTATGCCAATCCTTTACAACATTATAAAGGAGCAAATCAAGGCTATGTCACTGCTTCATAAAGAGACAATATATACACCAAGGCTATATATGTGTATATATATATATATATATATATATATATATATATATATATATATATATATATATATATATATATATATATATATATATATATATATATATATATATATATATATATATATATATATATATATATATATTTTTATTTATTTTTATTTATTTTATAAGATGATGATAGTCACTCTGGCACCATGGCTTATATGTTACACTATACTAAGAAAAAATGAAAATCCAAACCGGCTTAGAAATAAAGCCGGAGGCTGTCAGGAGTGTCAGTCATCTTTTTTGATAGGTGTAGTATATATATATATATATATATATATATATATATATATATATATACATATATATATATATATATATATATATATATATATATATATATATTATGTATAACTTGATCACTTGGTACAATTTTCCTGTGCATTAATGCAATTAATAACAGGCTCTCATTTCAACAGGATGGTATCTAATGTAGATTTTGATTCAAAAGAAGTTACAAGATTTCAAGGCCTTTCTGTTCTCATCGTCTGGTAGCTACAGACAAAGTCAAAGCTTTTAAAACTTGTATTTTGAAGAAGAAATCTCTGTAGTGTTAAATGTGAATCCATTATAAATATATATGTATATATGTTATATTATATATATATATATATATATATATATATATATATATATATATATATATATATATATATATATATATAATTAACACTAGGGTGTGTTTGATATTTGAAAAGTGATATTTGAAAAGTACTTGACACCAGATAGTGGGTTTAAAGTGGGGCTCTGTGGTATAGTGGCGAAAGTGTAACTAAGTTACTGAGCTAGGCGCAAAAGAATACCGATAAATGTGATGGAGGAAGCTATAAAAATCATGGGCACTCCATTACATGATATACCATTGAAATTAAATGATAAAGTTTGGATCGAGGATGTAAGAGATGTGAAAGAATGACCAAAATAGAAAGAACAATGCACATTTACTCAAGGGAGAGTGTGTTTGGATCACAGTAGTGTTAGAATTATGAAAGAATAAGGATGATAAATGGCCTATAGACATAAGAAAGGCTTATATTAGAACTTATAGAGGGGCCAGGATGGATGCGATGAAATACATTTTGTCTTTAACCATTTTTTGATAAAAGTGGACTTATTTTGGAGGGAGCAGGAGATTTTGGTGCATAAAGGTTATAATGTAAGAATTTGCTATGTCTCTGTGACTGTTTGATATTTATAGTATTGAGAGATGCAAAATGTCAGACTAAACGGATGGTAGCTGAAGGAGCGGGGTTGCCATATGATTAAATGGTTCATGCATGGAGTGAGGAATGGCTGATGTTTATGGAAGACAGGGCGTTGCTTGGGATAATGAGGTGAAATTGCAGAGCCCAGTGAAAGAGTTTGAAATTATTTGTGAGAGAAGAAAATTCACAGCAAAAATTAAGCAACTATAAGGTTATAACGTCAATGCAAAGACAATGGAGCGATGAATGTTATTATAGACAATGGAAGGATAAATATAAAAGGATGCAAATATAAATGATGATGCAGACTTACAGAAGAGCGGAATCGCAGAACTGGTAAAGCAACGAAGCAGAAGGATATGAGGTAAAGATTAGTCAGAAGCTAATAATTGTCTCTGGAAACTAAGGCAGGAATACGTGAAGGGAGTTTTAAGCCAACTTCCCTGTCTGGAAATGAAATGTGTATGATGCACACAAATATGAAATAAGTGGTTGAATCTATACAGGATCGCTTTTATCGCATTATAAATTGGATCTGTGGATCTGAAAGGGCAAAATATGCCAAACAATATCTAAAGGTCAGTGAAGTCAACGGATATATCAGAGTGCGTTGGGGGTAAGTCGAATGAAATGTTAGCGATTCGTTTCCTGCTGGGTCGGGAAATTGGGTTAAATTCCTTGGTATTTTGGGCACTAGGAGTCTTGCCTGGGAAAAACCCAAGGTACATAGTACTTAGATTCCAATTTCTTTTATGACTTGTATGGAGGAATTGCTGATGCCCTCGACTCTCCCTTAAAAGACCGGTTCGCTCTGATGTGAGTCAGAAATTTATTTTTATGAAATCCGTTCTCATGGTTTCATTTATTATACCATTATATATATATATATATATATATATATATATATATATATATATATATAAAAGTGAATGTTTTATATATATATAAGTATGTTTGTATGTTTGTCTGCTACAGGAATCCATACCAATTGACAGACCCAGACAAAATTTGGCAGAAGGGCCCTCTGTTACCCCAGGAAGGTTATAGCTCAAAATCAAACCCATACCACCATGACAGACCTCAAACACAGACAAATTAAATGAAACTTTAATTTTTACCAATTCCATCAGGTTTTCCTTCACGTGTTTTATGGGTTAATGGTAATTTTTCACCTGATCCTTCAACAATAAATCCCCTAAAACATCAATTTTTAATCAGAATTTACATGAATTTGAATCATAATTTATGATAATTATTAATATATTTGTTAATTACCACGATAAAATCAACATTGAAAACCTATGTCACTAATCTCTATAAGTAGAGAACCACTTTCCACAGCCAAGAATGACTTACCCATCCACACATGCGTAGTAGTTGGTAGCTAAGCCTGACATACAAGATATATGGTATTTCCTTTTTTTTATTTGCTCAAACGAGAATTTCCTCATCAATTCGTTTGTTTCTCTCTTCGTTTTTACCTTTCCGAATTCGCTATAGCAACTGCTTTGCGGCGCTGCGGTGATGTATTTCATTATGAAGTCAGTTTAAATGAGGTCTGAAATTAATTATCGGGTAGTTTGGCAACACCACCACCACATACACCAACACTATCAACATCGCACAACCACCTCCACCAAACTCTCTCTCTCTTAAAGCATCACTTAAACAATTTAGAGAGGAATCTATCTATGAGGTTTAACTGTACAAAAATTCATTAAATCTCTCTCTCTCTCTCTCTCTCTCTCTCTCTCTCTCTCTCTCTCTCTCTCTCTCTCATCTTAAAAATTCCTTTTATGAATGTGGTTAAATATCAAGTCATGCTGGAAAAACCCAAGAATATTTGCCACTGCCAATGATCATTCACTCTCTCTTCACTCTCTCTCTCTCTCTCTCTCTCTCTCTCTCTCTCTCTCTCTCTCTAACAAACAGTTCAGTCAGATAAGTGCTAGATATATGTATATATCATGTTTATTTAAAGCAATGATTTAAAGGCAGAATTATTAATTATAGGAAGGAAAAACTCTTTACGTGACAAAACAATTCAAAGTTCTTCAAAGTTTTCCCCGGCAGCGCCGGTTGGCCAGCGCAACATCTTCTTCTTCTCCTTCGTTTAACGTGCTTTTCCCATTTTTATATGGGTGGCAATGATGCCTTTCTGAAGGACTTTGATTTGGCAGGAGAAATTGACAGTTTAGGTCGACAGTTAGATACGTGTGGTGGTGACGGTTATGTTTTTAGATGTTGGAGTGGCTTTGTTTGTGTGTGTATTAGTCTGCAACACGCATTTGCTTTCAGCAAACCTATCCGTTGATTACATACATAATCTCCAGGGCGTCTACACAGATAGCAAAGTGTCCACCTCTCTGACCCGGTCGGCTCTGCGGATTTGAACCAGCGCCACAAACCTCTATGAGAGTCCAAGGCTGCTGCTCAAATACCAACTCTGTATCGAGGCTCTGCCAAGATATATATATATATATATATATATATATATATATAGGACCAATATATATAGAACAGAGGGAAGACGTCCATAATAAGAGCATACCTTTGTTTGTGCTTACGTTCCAAGACATCTGTCTCGATATCAAAGCTGGAATAAACAGTAGAAAGTCAAGATCCAGCTCGGCTTTCTTCGGACGACGACAGCTCCTTTCAAGGGTTCTGCAGGAGTTCAATGCAGCAGCAGAGTAACGGTCGCGAATGAAATGATGAAAACTTCGATAACGGCGAGCACGGACCTTGAACAAGAACAAGACAGCCAGAAAGCACATGAAGAAACGCCATACCGAAGGTGAAGAAGGGCCGTCAAACGAAGGAACCAGACGATGGATACCACTTATTCCTTAATACAGCTGAGAGAGGTAGGTGGCTGCTATCAACCAGGCAAACAGGACCAAGGGCAGGGAAGACGTCCATAATAACGGCATACCTTGAAGGGAGCTGTCGTCGTCTGAAGAAAATTTGAGCTGGATCTTGACTTTCTACTGTTTATTCCAGCTTTGATATGAGACAGATGTCTTGAAACGTAGCTTCAAATAAAGGTATGCCCGTTGTTATGGACGTCTTCCTCTGCCATGGTCCTGGTTTGCTCGGTTGATGCCCACCTACCCCTCTCAGCAGAGATATATATATATATATATATATATATATATATATATATATATATATATATATATATATATATTCCCACCCATCAGATTATCTTTACAACAACTTTCCATTTTCAACTTGTAGACCTTTTTTTTTTCGTCCTTTCTTAGGCCTAAAATGTTGGCTCCCACAACTTTTGAAACTTTTTTTTATCCCCAAAGGAATTTTATAAAGGACAGCCTTCAACACATAACCCAAATGTGGCAGAAGATATTTCATAAAAGAAAAATATTCTCACTCTGCATCCTGAGTTTATTCCACAGTACTCTGGTCACACCTACACTTTTGTTTACTCCTTATGACGATTGGTTTTTGTGTGACACAGTTTACCAAGAAGCAAAAAAATATTGGTAAAACATTGATGTTTGTGTATTGCTTTTTTTTTTGAAATTTATTGTATTCACTGTTTTAAGAAATGGTATTTTGCTTAACTGAATCTTGCCTTGCTGTTAACAGTCATTTATTGTTCTTCCAAAGTTGTTTTCACCTTATGAACAACGGTAATGATAGTAATGATAAAAAATCAGTTCACTTTCTACAGGTTTTGTATTGAAGAATTTTTGTATTTGTATAAAAGGATTTATATTTGTATTGAGGAATATTTGTATTTGTGTTGAAGAATTTGTGTTTTTAATAAAGACTTTTATTTGAAGGATTTGTATTTGTATTAATGATTTTTCGAATTTATATTTACATTAAAGATTTTTTGTATATATATTGAAGAATTGGTATTTTATTAAAGAATTTTGTACTGATATTGAAGTATATATCTGCATTACAGACTTCTTTTATTTATATTGAAAAATTCGTATTCGCACGAAAGGTTTTTTTCTATTTATATTGAAGAATTTATACTTACATAATTTTTTATATTGAAGAATTTGTATTGCCATTAAAAATTTTAGTATGTATATTTAAGAATTTGTATTTGTATTGAATAATGTTTGTATTTGTATTGAACATTTAACCCATCCCCTTTACGCGCATATTTTAACGAGTGTGCACTTGCACACATCCGTTCTTTTGTAAAATTTACTTGTAAGGGAATATTGAAACGTCGTGGTAAAAACATAGACAGCCTGTCCTCATTGGAGATGAATTAATATAGCTTCCTTTGACTTATGAAGAATAGTCCAAGGAATGGATTCCTTTTTTAGAAAGCCAAGAATGGCTATTGACAGGCGTTCACGCGAATCTTGGAATCGGTAAACTGTCTTGAGGCGGATAATTACTTTAATATATTTTGTACTCATTCTGTGGAACTGTTTGTCTGTCTGTCTGTCTGTCAGTCTGTGAGCTTCTTTTTCTCTCTGTGAATGTCCAAGTGATAAAGAAATTTATCTGTTCTCGAACAGCGAGGGATTTCTTGCAGATGCACGAGGCCAAACTGAGAAGGAAAATAATCCTTTTAACAGTGAAAAAGTAAATGAAATTCCAGTAATTTCAGAAGCATAATTCGCCTACAAAAGTCTTTTTTACCAGAGTTTTTCATTTTTTATCCACCAGAAAGATATTCATTGAATTACGTTATTCAGCTCTCTCTCTCTCTCTCTCTCTCTCTCTCTCTCTCTCTCTATATATATATATATATATATATATATATATATGTATATATATATATATATATATATATATATATATATATATATATATATATATATATATATACAGTATATATATATATATATATATATTTATATATATATATATACCCCCCTTGGAAACAGATATAATATTCCTTGTATATATATATACATATATATATTTATATATATTGTATAGAAACAGATCTAACTCCAGAAGGCAATGGGGATTTCAGCCCTCTGCTCCCTCCATGGGGTTTCACGACCTGTTCTCCCTCCAGAACACCCCCACAGCAGACCTCCACACACCTTTCTTTTTCTCAGTATTTCCAGCGCCTCTCTCTCTCTCTCTCTCGAATGTCACAAACATCTCTCTCTCTCTCTCTCTCTCGGCGTTCGCCTCCGACTTTCTCTTTCTTCTTTCTCTCTACTTGGCTTTTCGCTTCGTCACAGAGATTCCACACATTAAAGAAATGAAATGGGTCATCTAAGAAACGCAAAATCTTCCTACAAAATAGATTTATTATTTAAACAACCTAACAAGTAATGAATAAAACAAAGCAAAGATTAAATGCATCATAAATGAAATTGTCAAGTAAAGAATAATCTAACTCAAGATTTAGTCTCAGTCCAACTAAAAATCTGATTGTGGCTAATAGCCTGCAAATGCAAAAATTCTCCATACTCTATCTTAGACATTGTAAGTCTAGTCTCAAAAAGTCTACCACATAAGAATTATAGACATTGCAAGGTTTTGCAAATGTATCCTCTATGATCACACCAACATGATAACGCCATGTCTCTCACTATGTTCTCATCATTACCACCACCACCGACATCTGTCAGGAATTAGCACAAATAATAATCTCCCAAAGTATGCAAGTGCAAACATAATAATGAAAAGTCTAAAATGCAAGGAGTATATACTGGAAAACAGAACCACAATAAATAGAATATTGAAATGGTAAAGCTACGATCCACTTCCCACACAGTTCAAAATGTCTTGAAACATGGTAAAAATGTAAGTCCACACTTCACACAGAAACACAAAGAGTCTGAACTGTACCTTATTCTACCAATTCTAAGGGTGCAACACTCGAATAATGTCTTCATGATCTCACTCTATAGCTCCACTAATGAACGATCGGACTAATTTTTGGGCAGAATTAGACCCAAAATCAGATTTCTAAATCGTGCAGAACTCATGTAAATGCTTTTATACCAACTCGGTCATATGACAGAGCCAATATCGTGTACTCATCAAGTTAACTGCTGAGACGACCAACTATTTGCTGAATATTAATCGATTCTGCAACTGACTTTGCCTAGTTCCATCCTCACATTAGCTAACTCCCTTTCATCACTATATAACACAGTTATATTAAAGCATTGACGTATTTTCTGATATATATATATATATATATATATATATATATATATATGGAGAAACCTTATATATGGAGAAACATATCCATTCATTGGAAAAATTGAGCGTCGTTAAATTCCATGAAGTAGCCTCTATGTCACTCTTTTTCCTCCCACTCGTAAAGCTTGCAACTGGGGGATTAAGGCAACACAGCATAATACAGGGAAAAAAAAAATCCACCTACACCTACCACCCTGGAATGTCTCCGAAACTTAAAAAAGCATTACCATTAGCATAATGACCCCACTGTCTATAATGGAACCCGAAGTTTTCATTTGTTTCTTTCATCTCTCTCGGCCTGTGCCCTCATTTACGTTCCTCCCTCGTTGCTAAGCGGACAGAGAGGAAATAAATGTGGCCATAAACTTCTATTCAAGGAGTGAAAGCTGTTCTCATAATTAGAAAGCTAGTAGCCAAGAAATCCGCAGAGACCATTAAAATCAAAGATGTCTGTTTTGTTGAAATATGCAAGCACTTTTAGGTGCCTTATAGAATAATATTACATAAGAACACTTACATTTAAATGCGATACCAAGTAATCAAGAAAAGTAATCAAAGAACACAACACGATATCAAAACAGAACTCGACTTTCATGAGATGTCTCACTTCACTTTCCAGAAAAAAATCTCAGCTGGGAAAGAGACAAAAATGTTCTTACGGCATTCGCCATGTTTGTGCTTAACCATTTCGACTCTCATTTACGTGGAAACAGCCGAAAATGGTTTTCCCGATCTGCATTTCTCATTTGTATGGTAACCACGGCCAAAGGCTACGCAAATAGTACCAACGAGTAATGAGTAAGCGACTATTCTCTTCATGGAGTGTTTGTGCTTGCATCGAAGTAAAGTTAAGAATAATCTGACGCTAATTTTCCTGTTCCCTTCTGATAAGCCTTTGACCCCCAAATGAATAAAACATAGTTACGACGGCAGTATTGTCAATTAACGCAATACTGGGAAAGAAAAGTAAATAGGTTTCCCCCTGGGCTTCATTTGCAATTCAGTTCACCACACCTTAGCAATTCAGTGTTAAGAGTTCGTTCTTAACAGTTCTGGATATATGGAAGAGAGAGAGAGAGAGGATAAAACAACTGTGCTTTAACGAGCATTGCAAGGGCCTAGCTTTTTTGTAATGCTGTCAGTAAGTTTTGAGTTGTGATATCACCTTTTTAGTTACGACGTGACATTTTTAATTAAAAATTCATTTTTATCTTCTTCAAAAGTCCTACCACCACTAACTTCCTTTACGTCTCTCTCTCTCTCTCTCTCTCTCTCTCTCTCTCTCTCTCTCATTAAACACCAACTTTTCAATATTATCCACTGTTCCATACCATAATATCCAAGAATTTTATGGAAACAAAATGACAGATCTAAGTCTGAAGCTTCAGAGAGAGAGAGAGAGAGAGCGCTAGTACAGATTTTTATTCCAAGCACAGTCTTAAATTTTCAAGTAGATAAGATGCGCTTATTGAATAAATGGACCTGAAGAAAAAATGTGTATTTCTGTATTATCATGGGCTTTTCCCTTTTTGATTAGCACACTAGGTCACTAATAACAACGCATGATATATTTTGAAAAGTATATTCAATGTTTAGACTTGAGTTAGTCGCCCGAAATTCGAAACTTTTAGAGAACCAGTTATGTAACTGACGTACCAGAAAAGAAGAAGACCTTTAATTAATCTAAAAAGGAAATCAGTGTCTTAATGTTTCAATATTGATTATGTTCCAAAGGTACGCAGTCTGCTTGGAACTCAAACTAGTCTTTTTGTAGTGAACTTGTGGCTTTTTTCGCGTCCCTGTTAGTGATCTTATGTAGTTTATGTCTGAAGTGCTCCTTATGCGCATTCGTTCATTCTTGCAGATCTTATACTGTAATCAATGTCAAGTTCAAGCCCTACTATTTTCGTTATTACTCAATATATATACACACATATAATATAGTATATATATATATATATATATATATATATATATATATATATGTGTGTGTGTGTGTATTAATGTGTGTGTGTGTAAAAAAAGTGTATGTATATATATATATATATATATATATATATATATATATATATATAAGTATTATATATATATATATATATACAGTAGTAATATATAAAATTTATTATCCTTTTACCTAATTTTTGTTTAGTCTATGTTTCTTCTTTTCTCTTCTAAATGTTTCAAGGAATAAGGAAAAATTACAAATTAAAGTAAACATTTTTTATTACAGCAAGTGGAATTTTCAGCTAATCCCTAAATATAAAATATGACGTCACTGGAGTGCTGAATTTCTATTGATCGGAGGTTTTATTCTCTTGTTCCTAGTCTATGTGGCAGGAAGCAGGTTACTGGTACTCCACAGGACACGTCCTGTGCCGCAACAGAAGGCGAGATTTCCGTCTCTGACCGGTATTTTGATCTATTCCATTTCTGGCATTTTCTATGTATTCGGGGGTATTCTGGTGCGCATTTTTTCCTTCGGATTCTCACAGGTGACTTGTGGTTTCCTTGAGGAATGGAAGATAAAGCACATACTCCTTTATATGTTTAAAGCAGGCCATTGTTGATTTATACTTACGGATGCTGCTATTTGTAGTCTGTGGAACCTGGCCTCTGTATGTACAATCTCTGTCCCTTCTTATAATTATTCCAACGTTTGTTACGGTCGCGGGAATCCACATAGTGCTAGAATATAGCGCTTTGGTTAGAATGAGCTTGCAACCGTTGTCGTAGGGAGTTAGTAGTATGACCTATGTAATATATATATATATATATATATATATATATATATATATATATATATATATATATATATATACATAAAACCAAAAACCATAAATATTTTCAATTGGAGTTAATTATCTCCCATGACGTGTGACGTGCCCCAGCAAGCTGAATAACCGCATGGCTCAGTGCCCCAACCTTTTACCGTAATCGAGGATGCTAAGCAAATACTATATCATGAAAAAAAGAAAGAACATTTCATCATGTTAATTACCTCAAAAAAATTACAATTTGCATATGTAAGAGCCAATTATCGTCAGTGTAATATAACAAACAGGAAAGGAAATTGTGTTTTGTGTTTATCACATCGCATTTATTTTAAAATGAAACTAGCGAGCTTTAGGGCAAAAAGAAATCTTTTATTCAACAGGACACATTTATTTCCAAATATACATGCCTACTTGAGTGTGTAAACATGTCAACCCACGACGTATAAAAACGTTTTAAATTACGTTGTTGTACGTAGATCACTAATAATCAAATATAAACTTTTAGTCCAGTATCCCATTTATCCTCTTTACTTTTTAGTTTTCTGTAAAAGAAAACTATTGTGCCGGCTTTGTCCGTCCGTCCGCACTTTTTTCTGTCCGCCATCAAATCTTCAAAACTACTGAGGTTAGACGGCTGCAAATTGGTATGTTGATCATCCATCCTCCAATCATCAAACATAACAAATTGCAGCCCTCTGACCTCAGTAGTTTTTATTTTACTTCAGGTTAAAGTTAGCCATGATCGTGCTTCTGGCAACGATCAGGCCAGGCCACCACTGGGTCATGGTTAAAGTTTCACGGGCCGCGGCTCATACAACATTATACCGAGACCACTGAAAGATAGATCTATTTTCAGTGGCCTTGATTATACGAAGCATAGAAAACTCGATTGCGCCGAAGAAACTTCTGGGCATTTTTCACTTGTTTACTTTTTATATTAGAATACTAAGTTGAATATATTGAACATCATGTTTTTTTGTGAAATTGACGTGCGTCTAGATTTTAATGCGTAGGAGCGTACTCATTTAACTTAAATGCAGTGAGTGATGAAAAAGTATCGGTCTAAATATTCACATGCAGAGAGACAAACAGACCTACATGAAAGAAGGCTAATTTAGAAATATCATTGCGGTAGGAATATAATGAAAAGAAAAAAATATTTGTTTAAGATATCGGAGTTCACTTTTTCTTACGGAAGTCAGCTATAAATCTAAGTCCACTTCCTCTTACAGAAGTCAACTATAAAAGTATAAATTCTTCTGTATAAATGTGGAATATATCGTTTCATGGGTATACTGAAGATACTATAACTATTATGGTAAGAACAACTTTCCCAGAGATGTTCATGTCCAAAGTAGGTATTGGAGTATTCTGAAACCTTGTAAATAGGCAACAGACTGATCTGTACCTACTTAGTGCTGATTTCCAAAATTCGCAATAAACGAAAAAATGAAAAATTAAAGTAAGTTAGGTTACTAGTCAGAAATCCTCCGCACTGAAGCCTGAAATTCATGTGGGAAGTTGCTCAATGAGTGGGCGAAACTTTTTATGGTTCAGCTTTTGAGAGATCCTAAGTTTATAATTTCATCAAATGGTAAACATTTTGTTTTCCAAGGGAAAAGAAATATGCGAAAAGATGGATCACCTATTACAATCGCATAATCATGTTCTCAATAAATACTTTTTTACACAAAAAAAGCTGTCTGAAATTTTATATTCTCTTTTAGATTTGAAAGTCCATGCCACAACCGGTTGGTAAGGTATCAAGTCAAACTGACTTTATAAGTGACATAACTAACTCGAGGAGAAAACCTACGAAGTTTTTTTGTATAAATTTAATCACTTCTTAGTAACCAAAACATACAAAACAAACTATAAATACCGGTTGCTACGATGTCTTACTCTTTGTATTTATTTCTTTTTTGCACGGTTATCATTCATAACTTAGTCAAATTTCTTCGAATGGCGATGGACATTAAATGATAATACTTTCAAATAACCAGTGCGAATCTTCGAAAGCTATCCCGTTTCAATTTGCAAGATTTTAAAATTATGTTGATAAGTTATATTACCCTCACTTGAAGAGATATAGGTGTTTAAGAGTTCGGGACAAGCGGTGATGGTTTAGTACTAAAGTTTGAGTTAACCACACCCCTCTCTCTCTCTCTCTCTCTCTCTCTCTCTCTCTCTCTCTCACTTGAGCTAGGTGGTTCTTTGAATTGATGATTTAGGATTTTGCATGAGTGGCTATTTTGAATCCTGTCATTTCCCCTTCCAGGCAATTTTATATTTCGGAGGTTGTGAGCGGTTCCAGGTGTTATCCTGAGCTCAACAAACAAGTAATAATCTCCTCTCCCTACTTAGCTTCACTTTCTATTCCATTAATACAAATAAAAAAAAAAGAACCATGCACCCGTGTTCCATTCCCTGTATGAAGAAGGAGCTTATTTGAAGGAAAACTGGAATGCTTCCATAGACATTTTACACCGTTGCGAATGATGCTCGACTTTTTCTGTGGCATTTCCATAAATAAAAGATCAAAGGAAAGTTCTTGGAACATGGTCGGTATTTTTGCTCTTATTTCTCTATAGTGACGTCTGGCATAAGCAATAAAGCAATTGAGGCGGTAATCTATCCAGGTTAAACGCAACCTAGTTTTCCTCTTCCCTCAACTTCTCTCATCTACCAAAGTTTTGAGTCTAGAGGCTGATCTAAACTGCCAATCAAACAAAATTGTTTGACTTTGATCTTGTATTTTTCCTTCCTGTTTCGTAGCTAGAATTCACTTATGCTACATCATTCTACGTCCGTAATATGTTTCTATAATTATGGGTTTCACTGCTTCTCTGTTTGATAACATGAAAGTTATACGGCTGGACAAATCGTCCGCGCCTATATCAGGTAATTTCTGATGGCTCTTTTGTCAGTTTGCAGGGCAGCCATAGATTAACTTGTATGCAGCTAATCTTTTGGCCAATGTTCAGGAAGCTTAAGGAACTATACCTCCTAATCATCCATGATAACCCTGCTAGGAAAACCTCATGTTATTGTGGTCAAGAGTTGTTTCTTTGCCTTTGCGCGTCAGTAATTTCAGGAAATTACTGAAAATGACTTTATCCGAATATTACCAGCACACCAAGAATAAAACTTTAATCTTATTACATAATTAAATGGAAATGCATGGCATGGAAAGAATATTGTATTTTCTTGTTAATGGGGACTATATAATCTTATGAATGAAAGATATAGGTGAATTTCTGAACTATCACAATGTTACTTTCAAATCTGAAAAAGTTGCAGTAGAACGCTAATTTAATATATGCAACAAATAAATAAGAAAATTACTAAGTAATAATTAGGATACCAACACACTAAACTTATCACATTTAAGCAGAAATATGCTTTTTTATCTTGTCTGCACCTCAATACCCGCACCCAAAATGGCCGAACTGTTGTAGCAAGATTCCTCAAAAGCAAAATCTATCCAGACAATTCAATTTTATTCCAGTTCAAGCAGATCTGATGCTTTCAAGAATCCTCGTGTCTTACAAGAGCTATTCAATCTCTCTCCGTTCTCACGCTTGCTCTCTCGGGTCTGAAGATGGGGAGGGGTAAGCAGGAGTATTTAACAGATTTTGTTAGTTGATTTTATCGTTTATTATCTATGTGTGTGTATAAATAAATGAATAAATAATCAATGTATATATACAGTATATATATATATATATATATATATATATATATATATATATATATAATATATATATAATATATATATAATATATATATATATATATATATATATATATAATACTGCGATATTATATATATATATGTACAAGCCTGTGTGTGTGTGTACATGAAACCTAGATGAAGAAAAAATGAACTTTCACGCCTGGGTAACATTCAAACACGCATTCGGGTGTCAGAACGAGGTAACATTCATCCACCTGGCCACGCTAAACGTAGATAAATGTTACCTCGCTCTGATACCCCGGATACGAGTTCGATTCTTGCCGGGCGTCAGAATTTCTTTATCATTGTCTTCATTTAGGTCTGGGCTTGCGTCTATAAAATCACTTTTTTTTTTAATAAGGTCGTAACTGACGTTCGTGGAATAATGACTACTTTGGAATAAATTTATACATTGCAAAATATATTGAAAAAAAAATGCTCACATTACGATGCGTATTAACAATAGTAACAGCTATCCACTGAAAATATGGCTACATTTGAAAGATTTACATTTAATGAAGCTCACCACTCGAAGTCATATTTCTTCTTTCACGATGAAACTGAAATCGACTCCAAGACATCATTCGCTCTCTCATTATATCTTGGCTCGTATGCAGCGATATCGATACTCTCCTCTCTTTTTTTACTTCGCTAACAGCAGGTAAAAGCTACTTTGAGGAGTCTGTCATTATCGAATAGTCATATTTTTATGATAATTGGATAAGGAATTGAGAATACAGGTTTCTGCGAGAATTGGTAATCATTATCTGTATGCCAATGTCAATCTAATTATCATAAAAGAGTGAGAATTCTGTTCCTTTTTGCGATTTTTCCGAATGAATAGTTAAAGGACCTCAATACTTTGATTGCAGAATTATTCCCTCTAATGACCCGTGTTATAATTACAGTTCTGCGAGGCTAGGTTTGAGAAAAAGTGCAATCAGAATATTTTTTTTTTGTTATGTTCGGTTAAAATAAAAATGGATGGATCGATAAATAAACAAAATAAAACTATTCGCCTATAATCCCCGTGAATGAAGACTTTTGGTAAAGCTGTGGTTTTTTAAACAATATAACAACATAGAATTTTTTTTTACAGTTTGGAGGGGGAGTGTTTTTTTAATGAGTTACGGGCATTACAAAACTGCCTCCATCTTTGTTCAACCTACCAAAAATGAGAACGAATCCCACGCTTAATCTCTTTTTATTTATTTTAGAAAAATACTTGTATATACAAAAAGAGTGGAATGTTTTCATGCGATGTAATATACATACATACACACACACACACACACACACATATACATACACACATACACACACACACACATATATATATATATATATATAAATATATATATATATATATATATAATATATATTTATATATATATGTATATATATACATCAGTGAATAATCACTCATTAAGTGTATTTCGATGTCTCCATCATCATGTTACGATTAGCCTATTCTTATTAAATTGCTTTAGTAATATGTATGAACAGTCATATTTAGTTAGTACATATTACCCGTGACAGTGAACTATAATTTTTCACCCAGATATTCTGTTTCTAGATTTTACTCTCACATTTTCTTTATCAGGGTCCTTGAATTCCCGTAAATATATTACTTTATATACTTCGTAAAAAAATGTTCACTCAGGCCGTCTCCTCTGCATTCAGTATACTTCATTTAATGATCATTTAATTATTTTAAATTTCTCACATCCTAAATTACTAACATGGGCGTATTTAAACAACGGGAATGCTCATACATAGCCCCTCTAATATATATATATATATATATATATATATATATATATATACTCATATATATATTCATATATTTACATATATGCAAATTATATTTATGAGCGTCTGTGTGGACGCGAGATTGTTCCTGTGTTTTGCATATGTGTGAGTGAGCGTACGTGGGAGCTTTAATATTGGGTGAATATTTAAATTTAGAACAGTCATCTTGCTTTTCGTTCCAGGCATTATTGTTTCTACGCCATTAAATTTGAATAACGTTTTAATTGTTCCGATAATTATAATTTGCAATCTGCCATGATATCGAAAATAAATTGCTAATTAATCCCGCGGTCTCCTACACGTAACGCGTGCATAAAATTTTCAGATGTCTCGATTATTACAATCCCTTTAGGCATATACGAAAATACTACTTATATCCACTCACGAGATTGTCATTGGAAATCTTACATTGTAATTTTGGTTAGCAATCAGATGTTGGGTCTTTGTATCTTCAGTTTAAATACCTTTCTAGAGTCCGTCTACAGAAAGGAAAGTCATGTGAGGTCATTCCTTTTGACAATATACATCGCTCCACTAATCCCCAAATATTAAAAAATTCAAGTGCATAATAGTGGAAAGCCCTCTTTTACATAAGCATTGTCATAGTTGTCCCTGCATTGAACAAAGACATCAGAGAGTAACGAACAAAACTATTGAACAGAATTTTGAGTCTGTACTAAAAAAACAGATGCAGCATAACTTCATTATATATTTTTTTAGACACTTTGTTCACAAAGTCACAATCTAGAACAATCCCACGTAGGTTCCAGAAACCTAAATGCGAACTTCAACAAAACTAGACATTACTTTATCAATTGGAGAAAAAGTAGGAAGAACTGTAATGCAGAACACTGATGTCATAAATTAAAAAAATAGAATAGACTTCAAATAATGAAAAGAAATCTAAACCTATTGATGGCGATGATCTTACGACAGGAAAGTGATTTTTTTTTTTTTGTTTTTTTTAGCCCTCATATGATCTGACGGATTATATAAACACCAAACCATTTTAACATATAACAACAGATAGCCAGTCCATAAGTTCTAACAGAACAAACATGATTGACAATGTAAAGGATACTGTAAAAAAAGATAATAGAAGTCATATTAATGGTTGAATATTCAACAAAATACGTTCCAAATCTTATGAAAGGTATAACCAAAGTATAGTAATAAAAATTTAATAATCATGTTTTTTATCTATTTTGTTAGCATATAAATGTTTATTATTATCTATATATTCATATTAGGATATGGATTAATTTACCGGTCGTAACCTTTTTTGACGCATGTCCTAAACTACCGTTCATGATTGTCTAGTCTTTTCAAGTACTGTTCAATGGAAAGGATACAAGAGAAGTTCATGGATTGTTACATTCCACACACACACACACACATATATATATATATATATATATATATATATATATATATATATATATATATATATATATATATATTGACTGGAGACAATCTCCTACAAAATGAATTTATTCTAATAAAAGAATGTAGTTTATAAATTCCGTAACGTAGCCTCTGTGTTCATTATTTTTTCTTCCTACTGAAGCTTTACCAGTAAAAGATCAAGACAACATAGCATGATACAGAGAGAGAGACACAAAACTCCATCTGGAATGTTTCCAAGACTTAAAAAGGCATTACCATTACCATAATGACCCCACCGTCTAAATGGAACCCGAAATTTTCATTTGTTTCTTTAATCTCTCTCGGCCTATGCCCTCATTTACGTTCCTCCCTCGTTGCTAAGCGGACAGAGAGGAAATAAATGTGGCCATAAACTTCCACTCAGCGAGTGAAAGCCGTTGTCATAATTAGAAAGCTGGTAGCCAAGAAACCCGCGGAGACCATTAAAATAAAAGACGTTTGTTTTGTTGAAATATGCAAGCACTTCGAAGTGGCTTGTAGAATAATATTACGTAAGAACACTTACATTTAAATACGGTACCAAGTAATCAAGAAAAGTAATCAACACTCCATCAAAATAGACCTCAACTTTCATCAGATGCTTAACTTTACTTTTTAAAAGGAGAATCTCAGCTGGACACGAGACCAACAAGTGAAAAATGCGCCGAAGCTTCTTCAGCGCAATCGAGTTTTCTGTACAGCCACTACAGCGTATAATTAAGGCCGACGAAAAAGGATCTATCCTTTGGTGGTCTCGATATAGCCTAATGCTGTAGGAGCCGCGGCCCAAGAAACTTTAACCACGGCCTGGTGTTGCGTTATCCTATATCGTTGCCAGAAACGCTATTATAGCTAACTTTAACCTTAAATAAAAACTACCAAGGCTAGAGGGCTGCAATTTGGTATGTTTGATTATTGGAGGGTGGATGATCAACATACCAATTTGCAGCCCTCTAGCCTCAGTAGTTTTTAAGATCTGAAGGCGGATAGAAAAAGTGTAAACAAAAAATTGTGGACAGAAAAAAGTGCGGACGGACAGACAAAGACGGCACAATAGTTTTCTTTTACAGGAAACTAGGGTGTACTTCCAGCATTCCCCGTGTTTGTGCTTAACCATTTCGACTCTCATTTACATTGAAATAGCTGAATATGATTTTTCCTGATCTGCATTTCTCATTTGTATGGTAACCACGGCCAAAGCCTACGCAAAAAGTGCCCACGAATAATGTGTGAAAGACTAGTATGCTGTTCTCTTCATGGAGTGTTTGTGTTTGCACCGAGGTAAAGTTAAGAATTATCTGAGGTTAATTTTTCTTTTCCCTTCTGATAAGCCTTTGACCCCCAAATGAATAAAACAGTTACGGCGGCAGTATTGTCAAAGAACTCAATAGTGGTGAACAAAAATAAATAGGTTTCCCCTGGGCTTCATTTGCAATTCAGTTCACCACACCTTAGCAAGTCAATACTTAGAGTTCATCCTTAAGAGTTCTGGGTATGCGTAAGAGAGAGAGAGAGAGAGAGAATGAAGTGGCTGAGAGTGAGAGAAAGAGAGAGGATGAAGTAACTGAGAGAGAGAGAGAGAGAGAGAAAGACAGAGAGAGAGAGAGAGAGAGAATGAATTAGCTGAGAGTGAGAGAAAGGGAGGAGGAGAGATGAAGTAGCAGCTTAGGAGAGAGAGGAGGATGAAGTAGCAGCTAGAGAGGGAGAGGATGAAGTAGCAGCTGAGAGAGAGAGAGAGAGATGAAATAGCAGCTGAGAGAGAGAGAGAGAGAGAGAGAGGATGAAGTGGCAGCTGAGAGAGAGAGAGAGAGAGAGGATGAAGTAGCCGTGCTTTAACGAGCTTCGCTATGGCTTAGTTTTTTTTTTTTTTTTTTTTTTGTGGTGTCAGTTAGTTTTGTGTTGTAATATCTCTTTAGTTACGATATCATATCACTTTCAAACAAAAATTTCCATATATCTTCATATTTCCAACCTCCGTTATCTGTATTTAAGTCTCTCTCTCGCTCTCTCTCTCTCTCTCTCTCTCTCTCTCTCTCTCTCTCTCTCTCTCTTTTAATCTCATTTGAAACTTGCCATTCGTTATTATGTACAGCTTCCCTCTAGTTTCCTTCTATACATTCCTACACTAATGATGCTTTTATGACATCAAAATGCATCACAAATAGCTTTCAAAAGCTTAAGATTTGATAAAAACAACCTAACATCAAATAGCATTCAAAAGCTCAAGGTTTGATGAAAACAACCTAACATATGAACCTTAAGCCTTAGAGAGAGAGAGAGAAGGGATGGTTGAGTGTCTATATTCCCTCAGCTATTACAGATATTTAGTCAAAGTAAAGTCTCTCATTTTAAAGCGGACAACACGTCTGCAAAATGTAACTGGACTATAAAGAACCATTATATGCATTTGCCTCTGGTCTCGGATTTATAGTTTTCTGTAAACGAAAACTATTGAGATGGCTATTTGTCTGTCCGTCCGCACTTGTTCTGTCCGCCCTTAGATTTTAAAAACTACTGAGGCTAGAGGGCTGCAAATTCGTATGTTGAGCATCCACCCTCCAATCATCAAACATACCAATTTGCAGCCCTCTAGCCCCAGTAGTTTCTATTCTAAGGTTAAAGTTAGCCATGATCGTGCATCTGGCACCGCTATAGGTGCCAACAACACAGGCCACCACCGGGCGTGTGTGAAAGTTTCATGGGCCGCGGCTGAGAGTTTCATACAGTTTTATACGCTGTACAGAAACTCGATTGCGCCGAAGAAACGTCGGCGCATTTTTTCCTTTTTACATTTGCATACTAGATCCTTAATATAAACGCATGAAATGAGTTAGTTGTCAGATGCGCGAAAGTTTTACAGTATCAATTATGAAACTTACATATCAGAAAAAGAACAGTCTATGACGCCCTTATGTTCGTTTGTGAAGAAAGCCAGTACCTTAATCGGTTGTACAGTAAGTAAATGTGAAGAGAATAATATTGATTATGTTGAAAAGGTTTGCAGTCTAATTATTGGCCTCTGATGTGCCTCCATGCCCTTAAATAACGTCCATGTAAGTTATTATTTTTTTTTGCAGTTTATGCCTGAAGTGCTCCCAAAGCTCAATCATCCACTACTATACCATAATCAAGTTGAAACTCTATTTTTATATTTATTAATAGACCAGAACCACGAAGCTTGTAATAAGCTAAGAGACTACTATACATACACACATATGTATATATATATATGTATATATATATATATATACATGTAAATATATATATATATATATATATATATATATATATATATATATATATATATATATATATATATATATATATATATATATATATATATATATAACTGTAAGTAAGTAGTCTGTTTCTCTGCGTGTGAGCATTTATACAGCTACTCATTTATCTCTCACGGCATTCAAATTGAATGAACAAGCTCTTTTATATCTAAGCCCAAACGCACCGTAATTTTCACTCACAAATACAAAAACAATAAATGTGATGTTTATTCTGTTCAACTCAGCATTCAAATACAACAAGAAAAGGACTCAGGGGCTACGGAGCTGAAGGATTTTCTTTGACTATTTGAGGTCTAGCTTCACCATCGTGAATTAAAACGTTTACATACGCCGAGAGTGGACGAGTTCACACACACACACACACACAAACACACGCCTTTATTAGTTAGCAGTTGATCCAAATGTAAATAAATGTGTCCTTTGGATAAAACATTCCTTGTTGCCCTAAAGCTCGTAATTTTCATTTTGAAAATAAATGCGATGTGATGAATGGAAAACAAAATTTCCTTCCCTGTTTGTCTCATTGCATTAACGATAATTAGCTCTTACATATGCAAATTGTATTTTTTTAGCTAATTAACATGATGAAATGTTTTTTCCCATGAGCATAGTGTCAGCTTCTGCAATCCTCGATTATGGTAAAACGTTGGGTCACTGAGCCATGTGGTTTTTCAGCTTGCTGGGGCACGCCAGATAATATAGTGGAGATAATTGACTCCACCAAAGGGATTAATGTTATATATATACATATATACATAGATATGTATATATATATATATATATGTATGTATGTATGTATATATATATATATATATATATATATATATATATATGTATTATATATATATATATATATATATATATATATATACATATATATATATATATATACTGTACTGTATAATCATTCCAGAAATCTACCCCATGTCTAACTCCAGAATTAATGACAGCATACCTGACAAGTCAGGTATGAAACTCAGTAAGTCAACAAAAGCAAGTTATTCTCTCTAGAAAATCTGTTTGCAGATCTTGTGCAGAAAACGCTCGATGCAGACGAAATGGTATCCAGTGTAAAGCAGATTGTAGCTTCTATTTTTTTTTAAGCGGGATATCAAACGTAACCTTAGCTGGAATCATCATCGTCGCAACAGACAGTGACATAGGTCGAAATACGGCCTGAGAGCCACTGGATTTCGTGCGAGACGCACGTATTCTTTTGCAAAGTCGATGAGACGGACAACCTTCTTTCTTACTAAGGCCCCGTCCACACGGTCGAGCTCTGCTCGGTAAACTTTGCCTCTTTGGGGGCTAAGCCTGTCGTACGCATTTATGCTGCTGTCCTAACGACGCTGGTTGGACAGTGAGAACCTGGCGGTGACTGACACAGGACCGAGTTGTGTACAATATGATCGTAATACACGCAAGAAGAAAATCGCTCTATGTATTGTTGTAGCAATGTGTGCAAAGATAAAAGCGACAAGGCAGAAAAGGAAGTGGTGGAAAGAGTGGCTACAAAGAAGAAAAAGTATACCTTAGTTTTACCAGACCACTGAGCTGATTAACAGCTCTCCTAGGGCTGGCCCGAAGGATTAGACTTATTTTACGTGGCTAAGAGCAGGCATAGGAAGTCATTTGACGATATTGCGGGAACTGGGACAGGGCTATGAATCAGATTTCATCAACTATATGAGAATGGGCCCTAACATCTTTTATAAACTCTTATCGAAAGTGGAACCATATATAAGGAAACAAGATACTAACATGAGGCAGAGTATTTCAGCTGAAGCTCGACTACTGTACTGTACATGCAACATTACTATTTCTGCTGTCAACAGGATGCAGCTACCGATCACTACAGTGCAGCACTACGATTTCCAAGCATAATGGACTAGACTGACAGATTTCCGTAGCATTACAATAAAGGATATGTTAATATATTTGGTTTTCAAAGTTCCCATAAGCCATACTTACCTGACGTATTCATTATGAAGGGTAAAATAACGGGAAACCCTTGTTTATTTTCCTTTATTCATTTATTTATTTGTGAAGGTTTTACATGAAATTGCGCTTTACAGAAACTTTTCCGTAGGTGACGTCTTTATCCGTTTACCAGAAATATTTCTGTCAGTCAACAACCCCATTGCAGGCAAAGCCTCGATACTTCGAGAAACATTAGGAAAGCCCTATACGAAGCTTTGCTCGCCGTTTCTCCGTTTCTGACTTCACACCGAGCAAAGTTCGCAGAGCAAAGCTCGGCCGTGTGGATTTAAGTATAAGGTTGGTAAACAGAGATCGAAAGAGCTTGGACGAACTTTGGTCCGGTGACGGGTCAGAAGCGGCGCGCCGACTTTGCCCGCTGTTTCTCCACTTCTGATACATCGGACAAAGTTCGTCGAACAAAGCTCGATAGTGTGGACGCAGCCTTAATCTAGCCAGGACCGAAGGATGGGATATTATGGAAATCAAAGAGAGCGGTAATGCAGAGAGGATTACAGTTATTGACAGTATTCATTTAATCACAGTATTTAAGTAACCATTTATCAGTAGTTCAGACTAAAGCCTAAGAATTATGACATTGTGGAGTACACGTTTTATAGGTCGTAAATGGGTTTATAAGGCAAGTGGAAACACTTGAACCTGAGGATCATAACTCCAACCAATAGACGCTTACATGAACGTACGCAGCTAAAGTGTACTCTCTGGAACCTTGATATACAAGTATCAGGAAATACAAAAAATATAGTCACCATACAAATACAAATACATACATAAATGAATTACTCGCCTTTCCAAGGAATAGCGTGGACGTTTAACTAGTGGCATACAATTAACGCTACAGTTTCTGAAAATGACCGTCGAGTGACCTTTGGACCCATCAGCCTGGTTCAATAATTTTAAAAAATTATATTTTTTACTGAAACGACCTGAAATTTAAAATTGCATTACGGAAGCACTGTAGATAATTATCAGTAGATTAACTGTGTTGAAAGAGTTCATTATTGCTGTTAAAATCACAGTGATTGCTATAATCTTGATCAATAATCATTCCTATCTATACAAATATTAAAGTAATAAAATTGCAATATACATAGTACATTTGTTTCAAGTGATCGGGATCAAAATGGAAAAAGAATGAGGGGGAAAAGACATGAAATAAATGAACAAAATTGGAGGCAGCCCAAGAAAAGCGATGCGCCAGAATCTGGGCAATGACAAATAACCGGAAATTTGTGGAGAGTTCTCTCTCCTTCAGGAGATTTGTTTACCAGGCCTATGGAGATTTAAAAAATTAAATTAATTTTTTCTACTCTGTCATACGCCTTCGCCTCCGTTTCCTTCCTTACTATGCGACTTGGCTCTGCCTTCAGCGGCTGTCATTAGTTATTCTTACTTAATACCTTCACCAATCAGCTACGGTCATTCTTCCATCATCCACACTTGATTCATTACTCCGCCTCCCCGGTTTTCATTTACTCTCTCAATGCATTTCTTTTTAGCTGTGTAACTTTTATCACTGACTATATTTTGAGCTTAGCGATATTACATGGGTGACTCATTCTGGTGTCATTTTTAAGCAGAGTTTTAATAAAGCCCAGACCACTCTAAAAATTGATGTAGAACTATATAGTAGCTCCGCGTCGGCGACTGCCTTCTAACTTAAATTTTTCTACAGTTTTTTTGGTTGCTAATTATGAATTTACCTTTAATTTTTGGCGGTCGAGTGTAATTAACCTGTAATTAACCCCTGAAGTCCATCCAACAAGGGATTTCCATACGCGATCTTCTCAAGACAGAGCACGGTTCATATCCCGTCCGGTAAGTGCAATAACTTGTTAATGTATGGGTATCCCCCCCCCGGGCCAGTACTAAACACGGCAAAGAACAGATGCACCGCCAGTATCAGAACCCCTATTTTTGTCGAACTTCACTATTAACAGATTTTTTTTATCTGTCTTGTTAGTTCCCATGCTGTTATTTATTGTTTTGTCCTTAAGTTTGATTTATTCAAAGAAGCAAATCCCAGAAATCAAAACTCCAAAAATAGCTTAAAAATAGTAAGGTTTCTGCACCGTAACGTACTATAAAAAAAAAAAAAAAATTCAAAGCGATAGCTGTATTAAATTGACACTAACTTTCTATAACTCCCGATAAACAATATCTAATAAACAATATCTATATATATATTGTGATAGGTAGCTATTTGTTTAGCCATTTTGTTTAGCCATTTGTTAAGTTATTCATTGTGGAATAAAGCTTATTACCATCTGGGTAAGGCTTCATAAGACTTTTCCGTTTTTATTATTTTTATTTCAATTCACAAACCACTGAACTTAAGTGTGACCACCAGGTTGATAATCCGTAAGTAAAATAAGACAGGATGGATAGAATGCAACAATAGGAGGGACCAAACGAAACACTGAAGTGCTTTAAACCCAGTTTATTAACCTAAGATATTTAAAACAATATTTAAAACAATTACAATGAGCCTAGGTTTTGGAAAGTAGAAATGGTAATTGTCAAATCACAATTAAGTTTAACTAAACTGTCAACAGTTAACAATTAGGAATAATATAAGTGAATAAAACTTAAATTTAAACAGTAGCAATATATAAATTAAGCAGTCAAAAATTAGGAATTAATAAAATTAGAAAAAATCACAATTAAGTTAACTAAGCTGTCAACAGTTAACACTTAGGAATAATATAAACTTAGGAATAATATAAATAAAACTTAAAAAACAAAATAATAAATTAAGCAAAAAATTATGAATAAAAAATATAAGCCAATAACCATTTAAACAAATAAACAGTAGCAATATATAATCTAAACTGACAACAGTTCTGAATGAATAAAATCCAAGAAACTGTAGCAATATACAAACCAATAATTGCTAAACTGCTAACCATGCAAGCATACACTCACTACCAGTAAGTAACACGAGCCATACACTTGCTCATCACAAAATGTAGTAACAAAAACTACTTTCTTGCTGCCCATTAATATATCGGGTAATGAACCATCATACCTCAGGCTTTAGATTAAAACAAACCATAATGATTACTCAGCCATACATTGCTCCTTCAACATGTCAATGAAGTGATTTTTCATAAATAATAAAACACCTATAGCCATAATCCACGATCCTCAAAGACGACCATCGTACACTCCAGAGACATAACCAATGACTACGACAGTCAATACGGTAGCCACTTCGCCAGCCAGAAGCATATTTCTTCAAAGCTGGAAACCATGGTTTGGTCACCACCTCGACCTCAAGAGCTGGACTGACGTTCGCTTTGACGATCAACAGATGACCCAAACCTGCCATATCAAGACCATCGCCAACAACTAGGCGATACTTCAAAAACTGCTGCCAATAATATTGTTCTTGACTGCATTACGAGAAGCAGCAGATCAGCCTTCCACGACCTAACTGAGGATGAAAAAACACAAATAGTCGAACGTAACCTCGCCTCCTCACAGAAAACAGGAGTGCAGGTTAACAAACGAAACAAGGCTGTTTCAAATTAACAACTGAAAAACCTAACAACATGTAATATACATAATGCACTTGATATATTATAATCAATTACATATTTTTTAAGAATTATGTTCTTAGCCAAAAAAGTCTATCAATATGTTATTATTTTATTCTTACTGTACTTAAAACAAAATAAATG
The DNA here is from genome assembly GCF_040412425.1 of Macrobrachium rosenbergii. Lineage (NCBI taxonomy): Eukaryota > Metazoa > Arthropoda > Malacostraca > Decapoda > Palaemonidae > Macrobrachium > Macrobrachium rosenbergii. The sequence goes on from NC_089795.1 coordinate 24,284,959, forward strand.
AGATAAAGATGTTTAGGATACTTTTCATTCTGTTTAACTTTTAAAGCTCAGAGAAGCGTAAATTTTGTAGCAATGCTTTATAAAACAAAAACATTACTGCCACAGCAGTTGCAACTACGCAAACAAATTTATCTCTTATATAAAAAGGTAGACGACAGCCAGAATGACAAATTGGTACCCGTTAGCGCTGACACGCAAGCTTTGTACTCGTGTGAAGAGAATGTCCTTGAAAATGGGCGTTACCAGACGAAATTCATATATTCGAATAATCCTTCATTTCGATTGTGATATCGTACTTAGATAAATAAAAAAAATTCACTGCATAAGTTTCATGATCGAAACAAAATATTCAAGATATGGACAAGGTTTCCCTCTATAAAACCTTCACTAATCACTGACGCATATAATTCTCTATACGGCCAATTGCTCACATAGATAATAAGTGTAAATTAAAATTTAGTGATGCAGAGATAGCGACAGAAAACTTTGGGAAAGACTGATCCTTGTTTTAAGCATTATGCTAGTGTACATTTACTGGAATAATGCTTAGAACGTGGCTCTTTCTCTAAGATTTTTTTTTATCCTATTTCTAATTTATCAACTTTTTATTTATATATTTATTTTTTATGAGAGCAGTTGATCGTTCAGAAAATGATAAGTGTAAATGATTTGTATATGTTTTATAGAGGGGAGACCTTGTTTCGATCTTGATACTTATTTATTCCGTCATTTTCGTGATATTCAGTGCGATATTTTAAACAAATGCAAGATTATTCGAAAATATTAGATTCGTCTGGTAACGGCTATTCTCAAGGACATTTATCGGCTTTCATCGAGTTGCTGGTTTACGGGTTTATGGGAAGTTTCCTCATTTTCCTTGCCTCATTACAAAATAATTTCCATATGGACTTTCGTGGGGTCATCCATTGCTTTCACAACTCTCACATGTCTGACCTTCAATCACAGCTTTCTGAAGCAGTTTCTCAGATGACACATTGCAAGGTAGTTGGCAGCCTCCTCGCCCTCAGTGACTGCGGCACAGCGCACCTTCGTTCACCCTCTCAAAAGTCAACAGGATTTTCCTAGCGCGTTTTTTATCCTTAAAAGCTGATTCACTGCCGACTGACATTTTATATACTGCACCGTTTATCTGATGGAAAGCTGGCAATGAATAATGCTACGAAATGACATGTTCCCAAACAGCTGGTCTTCCAAATTAAATTGAGCAATCATTAATTAAGGTTCTTCTTCTGTAATCATTAATGAAACTTACAACAAACCTTAGGAGTCTGGACTAGAAAAGTGCAAAGAGGCTGAAGGGAACGTATTAAATTAAGGCGTCCAAAGAAAAGATTGAAATATCAAGCAAATGGTACATCAACTATTCAAGTACTTCATAAGCACGTCTATTCGGGTTAACATAGCCCCCGCCCGCCCACACTCTCTCTCTCTCTAAGTAGGAAAAGTGGTAATTATTAACTTCAAAAGAAAAAGTTTAATAGTTTCATTAATCAAGCAAGTTTTCAAATGTTAGTAGTCCTTTCCCAAGTAAACTAGTTAATAAGTTGTTTCACTACAATAACAGGATAAGTAACTTTGCGGTTCAAGTTCAGTATAATGAATCTTCAGTCTTCAAAAGTACAGAACGCTGTGAGAAAGAAATCTCTTCCAGGTAACGCAGATAAACAACACCTTGTACATATAAAATCATGTCATGTTCCTAACGTAAAATCTTGCAAGAAAGCTTCTCACGCAAAGTATCATTACCCAAGGATGTATTTATATATGTATGTAAATATAAATACAAATATATAAATATATATATTTATATATATACACATATATATTTATATATATATACATATATATATATATATATATATGTATATATATATATATATATATATATATATATATATATATATATATGTGTGTGTGTGTGTGTGTGTGTGTGTGTGTGTGTGTGTGTGTGTGTGTGTGTGTATAATGGCAAAGAAAACAATTGTGCTACTAATCCGATCCCAAATCTGAACTTAATGGGTTTGAGAAATTTTCATGACTAGTGTAACAGTGAAAGTTATAAATGTCAGTTTCTCTGAATGCAAGTTCTCAATAGCTGAGGAAGTGGCTGTTGTTAAACAAACAACTTGGTCATCAAAGTTGTACTTCATACAGGCGTCCTTCGAATTTAGCTTTTATGTCCAAAATATTATATGTAATTCTTGAACAGATAATTAGTTATCTGGAAAGGGTAAAAGCTTTACTGGATAGTCGGTCGGCTTATAGACACTTGTACAGAAACCGCTGTGAAGTTCTGTTGTAAATGAATTACTCGAAACGATAAATAGAGCAAATGTGGTATTTTGGTGCTGCTCGATCTCAGCGCTGTTTTTGATACGGTTATTCATGAACCTCTTTCAAATTGTTTACGATCAATTAGTATTACTAAGGATAATTTTGGGTAATTGAAAAGCTACCTGTTAGACAGAAAATACTGTGTACAAATAGGGAGCTCATCTTATGAAACATTAAGAAGAGGAGCACCTTCAAGGCAGTATATTAGGTCCAGTTTCATCTTGTATTATGAAACATGCAGCAGGGACGTAGGGGTAAAGTTCAAGCTATTTGCAGATGACACCCAATTTTGTTTTTACATAAACGATATTAACGATACAAATGAGATAATGAATGATGTCCTCACCAGTGTAGCAATGGATAACATTTATGCAGTTGAAATTAAATGAAAATAAAACTGAGTTTATGTTGGTAGGAAGGAAAAATGAAATAAGAAACCTTGGTGATTTTCGGATTAGTATAAATAGAAATATAGTGTCGATCACTTGCAAAGTACGTGACTTAGGTGTGCTACTAGACTGTTATTTGTCTCTTAGTGCTCAAATTTAAAAAGTTGTAGGGGTTACTGCGCATCTTCTCAGAAATATTTCCTTTGTTAAAAAAAAATATATTGGAGAGTGTTCCATAAAAATCTTTTTATTAATTGTGTCGTAAACTGGGTGAACCATAGCAGAAAATACTTTGCCTAAAATGCAACTAAATATTAAATACTAAATAGAGCGCAAAACTACTAAAGGGTGTTGCACCGCATGGCAGGACTTAACCTGTATTGTTTGAATTGCACTGGTTCCCCAGGAAAATACGTGAAATGATTCACCAAGCTTTCATGACTGGGTGTCCAAAATATTTGAATGACTTGCTGCATATAATACATCAATGCATGGAGTCACCACAAGAATAGATAAAGATGGACTCAAGTTATTTGAGCCAAAATGCAATTCGAAAGTAGGTTTTAAAAAAATTTAAATCTGCCGCTCCAAAACTATGCAATAAGCTCCCACTCGATATCAGGAAGACTGGAAATATCAAGTTACTGAATAAAATTCAACGCATTGCAACAGTGACAGGATTGTGCATTATAGGTTAGGTACGTGATACAGGATATGAATTGCGGTGGTTGGAGGTTTCCTCCTGGGAGGTTTTCATTTGCAAAAGTTTTTGAATCGCTTTTTTACTGTTGTCGAGTTCAGTGTGTACTGTTTATGCGATTTCTTAGTTAATGTTTATCCCTTTGAGAAGTAATTTAGTATTTTGAATTACCGCTATTTTCCGCGTCACTTCAAGGCTTTTGCTTCGTAGTAACGTTGTTTCTTACCAAGTGTCGTTTGGTATTTTGATGTTTAGAAATTTTCGCCGTGTTTTGCGATATTGGTTGTCAATACTTATACTTGTTTTACATCGGTGCTTGCATGTTTATTTTTATTCATAATGGCTGAATTGAAAGTGCTAATTGGTCAGCATAAAATTATTGGGAAAAAGTTTACAGCTTGTGCCAATCGTTCCTGACAATACCCTCCATTAGATAATAAGACTGAAATATCTGATTGTGGCGTTCTTCTAGAATATGGGAAGAGTTTAGGTGACTTGGATTCCAAAATACAGACTTTAAATTTTTCAGAGGAATTTACTGACGAGGATTTGGAAGCTAAGCTCTCTGTGTATCAATTTTACTATGATAAAATTTCTGGTATTGTGCCTTTATTGGATGTAAGTGTAAATGGTAGTAGCCCTCCACTTTCATCAACTACTAACACTGCTAGAAGCCTTTTGAGGTAACCCAATGCACCTCTCCCAAAATTCCAAAGCGAGGAAGGTGAAAGTTTTTTGAAATTCATTTGAGAATTTGAAACCACGACCCAGAGTTTTAATTATCCAGACAGGGACTTGCTCTTACTTTTGAAGCAACAAGTAGAAGGTAGAGCTAAACGTTAAGTTGGTTCACTGGAGGCCGACAAACAGTTACAATGAGGCCAAAGACTTACTGATTCAGGCGTTTTTGTCTCGACTGAATTACGTAAATCAGCTGTAATTAAGAAATTGACTTGTTTACCTCTCAAAGAGGGAAAGGGTCCTTTTGTTTTCATAGCAGAACTTACGGCTGTAGTCGAAAATTTCAAGTATTTAAATATTTCTGTTGATGAGGTTGTTAGATATTTTGTTTGGTCTGCTCTCAGTGATAGATTTAAGTCTCATCTGGTTCATATTACAAATGTGACTCATCCATCACCTCAGGAAATCATGGATAATTTCCTTACAGCTTGTGAAAGGTATGAGCAAGGTCAGGCTAAAGGTAAATTATGAGTCAGGGATAAAGCTGTATGTCATTCCAAGCCATACCAAGCGAAGACTAATAAAACTGATACATTTCCTACCGAATCTTGTAATTTTTGTGCTAAGGCCGGCATTTCTGACAGTATTCATTTAAATTATAAATGTACTGAGTATGCCACCCCTTCTGCCAAAATTGATTTATTAAATTTACATGAAGGTTGTGTAAAATATGGTAATTCTAATCATGCCATTAAAGCATGTAAATTCAGATTTCGAAGACCTTCTTCACATTGTTCACAGTATCGATGGAGTATCTTCTTGGAAAATTAGTCCTGATGTGTCTAATAATAAAGCTGAGTCTTCCAAGGAAGCAAGCAGTGGGATAGCTTTACAGGGATCGTAAGGATTCAGGATTACAAAATACTTTTGTATCTAGCAAGTTGACTTCCTTTTACAATTTCAAGTCTTTAGCTACTAATGTGAAACTTATTGTGAATGGGTTTAATGGTCAAAAGGAACATTCTACTAGTCTTGTTGAAGTTCCTATTAAGCTAGGGAATTAAACCTTTGCTATTCATAATGCAGAGTAAAAATTTTTGTATTGCTGACACATTTCTATCAGCCAATTCTCAAAGCATTTGTGTTGATCAGCTTTTGTTAGGAGTAGATTTTTCACGTTGTCTTTTGGGAAGAGACATAGTGTTAGGGAGTCCTAATTCGTCTGTGTATATTGAAACTTCTTTAGGAACAATGCTTATGGGGAATGTTGGTAAGTTCCTAATCAATCATAAGTCCCTAAAAGGTAATGAAATTTTAACTTCCAAACCATTAGGGGACGAAAATACTAGCGCTGAACACGGTACATATTACAATTTCCCTTGCCATTTCTTATTTAGTGTATCTATGAATGATGAATTTTACTAGCTCAATGACGTTACAATAAATTGTTCTTTAACTGTCCTTCCACACAGAGGAACTATTATTGATAGGAAACTGCAAGAAGCAACTGATTAAATCTTGAATATGGAGGGCCAATTGTATTTGAACTGTGATTAGAAAGTTTACAGTGATGAATCTAATCAGCTCAATAACTATACTTTGAGAAATTTCAACGGGAAAAGTGATGGACGCATCGTTGTTCCCTTGTTATGGAATGGAAAGGTACCACACCTTCTTTCGAGAATTGAATCTTTTTCCAAGGCTATTCTTCAATCAGATTTTAAAAAAACTACTGCGTAAGAGAGGTTCCTTGCAGTTAGTGGATAACTGCATCAAGAAGCAATTGAGGTCGGGGATTATTGAGCCAATTTTTTGACGTGGAAGTATTAAAGGCTAAATAACTTAACTACTCATTCCTTCCTCATATGCCAGTTTTTAAGCCAGAAAGGGAAACGACGAATTGTCAAATAGCATTAATTTCTAATTTGCAGAAATCCTCTAACAAACTGTCACATAATCAATGTTTGTATGCTGGACCTAACCTGAATCAAAAGATTTCTTTTGCATTTCTTAATATCAGGCTTGATAAAAAAATTTTAATTTTTGATTTGAAGAAAGCTTTTAATATGTTGGCTATAAGTGAAATTGATCAGCCTAGACTGTTATTTTTTTTTTTTGGTTTATGAATGTCAGCGCAGGTGATTACACCCCAGTTGCTTATAAAAATGTCAGGCTTTCATTTGGACCTCGGTGTAGCCCACTTCTTTTGATGATTTCTTTGTAATATATGTTAGTCTTAACTTCCATAATGATTCAAGAATTGATGAACTGAAGAAACTTGTTTATGCTTTTAATATATATGGGTAATGGTGCTGTTACAATGAGCAACTCTGTTGACTTGAAGTGGGCCTATAATCGATTAGCTTATATATACAGACATTATCAGTTTGAAACGCAGCAGCTGGTGACTAACGATATTGATCTACAGCATGACATAGATCAGTCTGAAGTTCTTACTCCGGAAACCAATAAGTTGTTTGGACTTGAATGGAATAGACTTTTGGATGAAATTTTCACTAGGCCAATTCCCCTTGACCCAGAAGCTAATACTAAAAGATTAATTCATAAGTCCCTTGCCACTCAGTTTGATATATTTGGCTTCAACTTGCCTTTATTTAACCGATGTAGGCTCTATAAGCACAATTTGCAATGTCAAAAGGTTTGGACTGGGACCAGCCTCTTAACAGTCAACAGCTTAAAGACTGGAGGAATATCTGTAGGCAGTGTAATTCATCTCCTCCTCTTTAACTCGTTTTGTGGGTCCAGGGGAAGGTATCAAATAGCTGTTTTTACTGATGCCATTTGTGACTTATATAGGGTGTGTTATTTTATTGCATGTTGAGTCTGGTAAACTTACCTTTGTGAAAACTAAAAATCGTCTGGTTAATACCCGACTAAAAGGTAAATCCATACTATCTTTAGAGATCCACCCCATTAATCTAGGAGTTGAACATCCGTTGATCTTTATTTTCGTCTTGCCGGTCCCAGTTGCATAAAACCTATAAAGGTGACAAAGATTTTTCTATTTTCAAATTCTTCTTGTTCCCTGCGGTGGTTAATGAGTTCTTTGCTTCAACTTCAGAAAATGAACCAATGTTCTACTTTTGTATTGAACAGAATTTATAGTATACAGAAACTTTGTGAAACTTATCCTGTTCAGTTTGGGTTTATTAATGGCAAGGAGAATCCAGCTGATATGGTAATAAGGTGCACATCATATAAATTTTAATGAAGTCTTGTTTTCTCTCAGGCCCAGACTTGAGTAATATTACTCTGAGACTATGCCTCAAGACGGTTATCAGACTTGAGTAATATTATGACACAAGAAGTGAGGTTCACTATAAAATAAGCCTCAAGACTGTTAATCAGCTCAGGTCTGCAAAACTAAGGTATCTTTCTGGAAATTACATGAATCTTCCTGATGTTCCTCTATTTAAGAGAGATTACTTGGGGACCTTAGGATAAAACATTAATATTTTTTTACTACGTGACAATGCTTATTACACCGAAGAATATTCATACTCTTGTTCGGTAAATTATTGATAAAAGTTTTGTTATGGCAGAGAATTTTATCAAGAACCTAGAAGTCATAAAACGAAGAATCAGTCAATAAGCGTGAAAGCATCAACAATTCTTTTAAAGTTTCCCCCTCAACAAAACCAAGGACGACGTACTCTTCCGCATAAATCGTCAAAGTTTCAAGACAGGTAAATCCATGGTCCTTGATGGAGACCACCGAACCGCACCGGGTTCTCGGCAAGCAAATCTAGTTAGCCGTCGACCCTGAAATATTTAAGTGGTCTGTTCCGAGTTACCTGAGCAGTTGGAAGTAATCCGTACCGGTTGATCTTGCTGTTGGAATGCGTTTGCTTGATAGATGGTCTACGTATGGTTGTGGCGACTTTCTCAGGTTCTGCAGAGGTTAAATGTCATTGCGTTCATATAATACGTTTTAACTTATTTCAGTGATTTTAGTTTTTTTTTCATTATTTGAAGTGTTCTTGGGTATTGTTACTTGTTGTAATGGCTTGTTGCTACACTTGTTTCTTTAACAAAGCTTTTTAAATTTTGATTTGAAGTTTTAGATTAGATTAAATTTATTTTGTAACTTTCATGTTCTGTTTCCTTTAAATTATGTACTGAATAAAAGTCATTTACTCCACATTTGAGTATTTCGTGTTAAATTTTTATCCGTTTGACGGTAGTTATCATATATTACTTATTTTTCGCTTCTAGTCTATAAAACTTTGCATTTATTATATATTACTTATTTTTCGCTTCTAGTCTATAAAACTTTGCATTTATTAATGCAGTACAGATGTAGCTTTCTGATGGTACATGAAGTTAGTATTAATGTAAAATTTACTTGGAAATTGAAATATGTTAGTCTTTACTTTCGTGTAACCTTTCCTTTAAAGCTTTATCAACCTTGTATCTTCTAAAGAAAGTTATTGAAAAAATATTTATTTTAAATCAGTCCTGCTCTATTTTAATTCAGTCCTGCTAAAACTCTTAATTTTAAAGTATTTCCAGATTTGAGATGTCTACCATTTGATGAAGCAAACTACGCTTGTGAGGTCAAAATTCTCCAGCTATAAAAGTTTCTCAAACTACGCAAACTGAATACTATCCTCATATTTGGCTTAAAAACGAGGTCAGTACAAGGTCATTACAAGTTTTCCAAATGATAGTGTAAACTTACCCAACTTTTACCTCCACCCTCAGGGCGGTGCCCCTGTTGGTGGAGGCCTCCCATGTCTTGTCAGATGGTCAAGGGTCCTTTACATTAACGTACTTGTCCGAGATTTGTTGCATGGCAAATCTCTTAGACAAGATTTGCCTTTTATGGAAAGTCTCTCGGACAAGTACGTTAATGTAAAGGACCCTTAAGACCTGTCGGCGGGTACGTGGGAGGTTTTTTCTTTTCAGGTTTCAGCATTACATTTTTAATATTAAGGAATCTTTATTTTTGTTTTAAAAGTTTATAAAGTAACGTAAGGTTTTTGATTGCTTATTTCTGAATTTTGCAGTTATGAGTGAAGACCTTTTATTTTGTCATGTTTTACAGTAACATACTTAACGTAAACTTCTGAATTTTTCTTAGTTTGAAGTTAATCTATTGATACTTTCTTAGTTTGAAGTTAATCTATTGATACTATTTCCAGACTTGGCAATAACTGCAAGTTTTAATTTTGCATCTGTACTCCAAAAAGTTTTCAGAAATACTTTGTGATGCATTAGTTTAAAAACTAATTTCTTTAAATTTAGTTTTGGTTTTTAACATTTGAAATTTTAACGTAAACGTTAGAGCTACTGATAATACGTGTAGATCTTTTAATTTAAGCGAAACTCGTGCTAATCATACAGTGAATAAGCCTATATTTTCACTAATACAATAGACAAACAGTATTTTACAATCTGCGAGTGATGCCAGAACGTTGTGTGTTCTTAAACTTATCAAATTGACCTTTAGTAATTTTGCTCGACGGCTCTAAAAGTCGAAGTTTGAAACGGTCGTTCTCTGGTTGGGCATTCAGTTGTTAGCGCATTTTGATGCCTCCCGTTCCTTGGTTTGCTAACAATTTGATTTTTATTTTTTGGGGGGCAAAGGTTAGAGTAGCTGGTGGGTTTGTACAGAAACAAATTGGATCTATTGTGAAGGCAGTTCATTTAAGTTAATGGAACTTTATTTTACTGGCCATAATAATCTTGATGTTTATTTGCAATGAGTTCAAACAACTTTTCTGCCGTGGTTTTTTTGCTTTACAGGCTGTGGATTGGAATAGTTGAGACCCTGTTCAAGAACTCTCCGTTGCTTTTACAACACAGTATATTTTAATGAGGTGAGAGGAGCCTGACGTTACTGATATACTGCAATTAATGCCTAAAGTTTGATTAAAAGTTATTACATAATTTTTTAATAAGGTTTTTTAATAAAGTATCCCATTTTCTCTAACAAATTTCCAACTTAGGTTTTCTTGCCATAAATTCCGAAACTATGTAAAGGACTAAAGTTTCATTGACCGGCTGGAGTCTTAAAATCCACAGGGTTTTAAAATACCGGTATAAAGTTGCTTAATGTAACCCAGTAGACGTACTGTTCCATTAGCTGGTAATATTATTTAAGGAAATAGTTATGGTGTTTTACTTTTAATCCCTGAAGTTACTGTTTTATAGTTTTTTCTGGTGAAACTTAATGGGAAATTACCTAGAACTAAAATCAATAATCAGTGTGATGAATTAAGAGCTGAATATTTTTAAAGCCCATGAATGTTAATATAGTCAAAGAAGTAACTGATGATAGCTGACAAGGCACTCTTGAAGCCTAAATATCTAGCAAGCAAAAACTAAAATTTCAAGAATCACAATGTGATGAATTAAGAGCCGAGTGAAGGTTTTAAAGCTCATGAATGGTAGTCAACGAAGTTAACAGTTAAGGCACTCGTGAAGCCTAAATATCTAGCAACCTAAACCTAAGTTATCAATCTGGGGACTTGATCCACACCTTAAATCTCTTATGGCAGTGCATTTCCTTCAGACGAAGGTTAGATAAACTGAAAAAAATTTACCTGTGAAGCAAATTTTCGACGTAGTTTTATACTGAGCAATATCTTATTCTCAGTCTTGATAGTGGCCACGATGTCCGAATAAATTAAGTAATTGAGGACTGGTTCATTAAAATGAAATAAAAATGACAAACCCAGGGGCGAATAGTCTTCACTCTCGCATTGAGTGCCACTCGGATAGGAGGGCTTCACCTTTCCTGGGGCATGGTGACCTGAAATATTGGTTTAAATAACTTGGTTATTGTTCATAAGCCTATATGAACATCTGACACGAATACGCCGAACCTATTGTTTGATACAGTAGTACGTGAGATCGATAGAATGAAACTGAACGAGCACAAAAGACAATTCACTTAAAGGTTTAGGCCTTCAGACTGCCAAGAGAGAACCGCATATTTTCAATAATCCTTGATAATTTTGGTAAGTTTTTTCAGTTAACTGAGCCGATAATGCTGTTAAGTGACGAAGTCGTAAGTGTGTGTTGTGAATGTATCTTTTAGCACTATACATAATCCTTAAAAATTAATATTTTGATTATCGAAAGTTGGTTTTTGAATAAAGGTAAATATTTTCTGGCATACCAGAAAGGCTTTAATCTACTCCTGGGTGATAATTTCAGTTCTGAAGAGTAATAACGATTTCTGTAGATAAACATCTTAAACGGAGTGGAGGATATGATTAAGGAAACGTGGTAAGTGCACGGTTGACTTTTCATCCATTTCATAACACCACTGGAATTTTTATGGACTTGGTTATTTTCTACGACTATTACGTAGCAGCAAAAATTATTCTCGAACCTTCTGAACAACGACCCGGCTCTGAGGCAGCCATGTTATTCCATGATAACTCTAAACAGCCACAAGGAATATGATGCGTGCTTCCGTTTGATGGTTTAATATAGCATGTTTAAATTCCATATTATTAGAAAGGACAAGCTAAGCATAAATTGTCAGAACCAGTATCATTAACATCTAGTTAAGACACGATTAATAACGACGTTGAATGAGCTTTTCCCAAATTAACAAGAAATGCACTAACACTTCCGGAAAGTTATGTAATTTTGAAATGCGCATATTCATTAGTTGTAACGTTAAAAATAGAACGAACAAACATAACAAAAGAATACAATATTTTTTAATTGAAATCAAACGTTTAAATAGAAATGATTAAATTGTTTGTGTTGTTACAACAACATCAGAGATTAGTGAAAAACAAATCTACACAGCAGAGGACATTTTATCTAAAGTACCACATTCACTTCCCTGATGTCAAGCTACTTAAATCAAGCTTTACTCTTCCAAACTTGTTTTGTTTGGATGACTGGTGATGAATTAATTTTTATAGAAAATGTCATGTATTTTCAGCGGTCCATTTTGAAGAAACTTTATGATTCAATACAATAGAATACTAAAGAAACGGGCGAGTCATTTAGTAATTTCGTAACATTATTCCATAAAAAGCCCTGTCATTACTAGCGGGCACTGAAAAAACTTACTGATAAAGCGATGCGATTGTCTTGGTAGTTTTCAGAAGAGCATGCCCGCTAGTGTGGACAGGCCATTAGGTTTTCATGTATCCTTGTATTAGATTCTTTCAGCCGGCGACACACAGAATAACAGTAGGTCATTCTTAATTGCCAGGCACTAAAGGCCATAGGGAAAAGCCGCCTAGTGATGTAAATTAAACCTAACTATACTCAATTAGTAAATTAAAACGAGAAATCCGGAAATTTATGTAATAAAATGAGCATATTGGGGTAAAATTAAAACTATGAACGAACAATCGAATCAATATTTTTAATTGAAATCATCATTAACGAGAAAACAAACAATTTTGTTTTCTCAGAATTGTACGTTATTTATTAAATTTTCTTTATCGTTAATAAGATACTTTTCTTTATCATAATAATAATAAAAGTTAACTTTCAGCCTCTAAATTTTTGTTAGTAAGTTTATATTTTACCATGTGAAATCTATTCAGTAGGACGAGAGTATAAACTAAATGTAGTTTTAAATATGCCATACACATCAGTTTGCATGTAGTTGCAAGACTATGGAGTGACTAATTAAAAAACCTAACTACGTAATACTTTTCCCGAACAGTATATTTGAAAGAAGAAATGGCTGTTTTGTATCATAGGATGAAAAAATATTTTATTAGTTTTTTCATTTAAATATTCGGAGTCAGATCTAATTCTTTAATGTTTCAGTATTCCAAAAATTATTGTTGTTTGCCGCAGGTCACGTCTATTAATACGATTTTTTTTTTTTTTTTTGCAGGCATGGATTTCTCAGGAAGCAGCCATGACCCAGGTCACTAACGTAAGCCAAATCTGATAGAACTCCAAATCCGAACAGGAAGTTTAGATTCACCCTGGTGTGGAATTTTCCTCCCTGTAACTTCTGCATAATTCTATTTTGCCTCATCCGTCCAAAAATGGTAAAGTTTAGGTTTGTTTTGTTTCATAAAGAGAGGTTTTTCATTCGCAATGTCATCGCAATACCACACCAAGTTACATGTAATATCATCAAGCCTTTGAATGTTCTTGTCTATATATATATATATATATATATATATATATATATATATATATATATATATATATATATATATATATATTTATGTATGTATATATGTTGTATATGTATGTATACATATATATGTATATATACGTATATATGTATGTATGTATATACTGTATATCTATGTATACATATACATATATGTGTATATACGTATATATATGTATATATGCATATATATATATATATGTATTTGTATATGTATATGTATATGTATATATATCTATTTATACATATATATGTATTTGTATATATGTTTGAGTATATATACATGTACCGTATATGTGTATATATATGTATATATATATAAATGTGTATATATACATATATATATGTATATGTATGTGTGTGTGTTGCATATGAGCTACGATTCCAACACCCGTTCCAATATGCTTTTATCTGACCAAAGAACACAACCCTGATAACAGAAAAAAAGTATATCTTAGTTTAACCAGACCACCGAGCTGATTAACAGCTAATTAATACATTAAGCCCTATTGACTTTTACATAAATTACCAGTTTTATACAAATATTTGCGAAACTAACTTCATATTTTATGTACAATTACTTTGTAAGCCGGATAAATTGCTTATACACATTAACAATAGTTCTCGATTTCATATTGCCACAGTAAACTCAAGTCACATATAGTGACAAAAGTACTTCTGTTACAATACTGTTTCTTCAGCTTACCTTAAGCTGTTTACAGACTATACAGATTACTTTAAAAAATCTATGTAGAAGATCACAGCTCCTGCTATTTAGGAAGTTCTCCGTAAAACAGTCTACAAAACATATTTCCATTCCACTTAAGAAATCAACAAGGCTGATTTTATAAAAGCAAAGTAGTGTTGCCTTAAAAGAAATCCGCAGCTAATAACCATAAGTAAAAAGCTGTTAAAGAGCTGTTAACTATCTATTCGATTTAAGGAGCTAGTACCTTAACTGCTCGTACCCTGTAGCACCTCTAAGGCATTTCTGTGATTTTGACTGCTCATGAGGAATTGTGAGTTCATCATCCGACTGTCTATCCTTTTCGTTCATCCTTTCATCATCTTCTGTTAAACTGATAGGCCTAACATTAGATCTGTGTATAACCTGACTTTCATACCCAGCTGGCCTAATTTTGAACAGGCAACATCTATCGTCCTGCACATCCTCGATAACCCATTCATCTTCCTTATATTTATCCTGAAATTTAGCTCTCCCTATAATTTGACTTTCTTTAAGAAGTGCTTTCTGTCCCACTTTCAACTCGTTCATTCTCGAGTTCTCTAGCATTCGTTTTGCCTTGCATTTCCAATTCTTATCTGCATTGTTTCGACCCGTTTGCCAATCCCCTCTTGCATCTGCCATTGGTGATCTAGCCAAGCTAACTCTGGTGCCTCCGTGTCTAACGAATGAGGCTGCTTTTTCCAGACATCTATCAATAATTAAGGCTCACGACCGAACTTCAAATAATACGGAGAGTATCCTGTTACAGAATGGGGTGTCGCATTATAGATTTAAGCTTTGAATATAACGAGGCCATTTACCCACTCAGAGTTCTTAATCAACCAAGAATAGTTCTGTTGAATCTTTCCACCATTCTATTCCCCTGAGGATGGTACGGAGACGTTCTAGTTTTATGAATGCTAAATTTCTAGCAAATTTCCCGGACCACAGTACTCTCAAAAAATTTATAAAATATGTCCTCTATCAGTAATTTTGCAACCGTTAAAGCCTTTTGATTCTTAGTTGGAAAAGCTCACAAATATTTGCTAAAATGATCAGTGATAACTAAAATGTGTTCCATTCCACAACTCGACTATTCGACTGAGCAAAAATCCATTGCAAGCAGTTCAAGAGGTCTAACAGTGGTGATATTTAAGGGTAAAGTCTTTGAAACTGGCTTTCCGGCCTTGGTCATTAAGCAAATCTTGCATTTCAATATGTAATCACGGATG
This sequence comes from Macrobrachium rosenbergii, assembly GCF_040412425.1. Lineage (NCBI taxonomy): Eukaryota > Metazoa > Arthropoda > Malacostraca > Decapoda > Palaemonidae > Macrobrachium > Macrobrachium rosenbergii. The sequence continues at coordinate 24,300,179 of NC_089795.1, forward strand.
AAACTTCTCATTCCTGGCCTGAAAACTCTCTTCTTATAATTTTAAAGGTCTTTCGACACCCTGGTGGCCAAAAGAATCATGCATTGCAT
>NC_089795.1:24305267-24312767 GCF_040412425.1 Macrobrachium rosenbergii
GATGTCCCTGGAAGTAAGGACATAAAACAGATTAGGATACTGAAGCCAATCAGCGTTTTACAAAACCTAATGATGAAAGGGTGCCCTAATCAGAGCAACTCTTCCTGAGTAACGAGATTTATCAATCTGCTTTTTATTCCTCTTTTTTTATTACATTGCATACTGAGAACAATCTGGCTTTATGCTGGTTCGTGCATCTCTACAACGGGTTGCATATATCCAGAAGAGCACATCCTCCATTGAATGCTGCGCCTATTCTTTCATTATAATATAAGAGTCCCCGTTCGGGGGTTGTGCCGTCAGTGCACCTTACGCGGTGCACTGTAGGCACTACTTAACTTAAGGTTCTTTGCAGCGTCCCTTCGGCCCCCTAGCTGCAACCCCTTTCAGGCCTTTCACTATACCTCCGTTCATATTCTCTCTCTTCCATCTTCCTTTCAACCCTCTCTTTACAATCGTTTCAACATTATTTTCAGCGCTGAATTACCTCATAGGTCGCAGTGCTTGGCCTGTGGCCTACATTTTATATTCAATTCAGTTCAAATCAATAATATGAAAGTAAATTATAACATCATATGAATAATTATTAACTATTGTGAATTACTAGTTCCTCGTTGGGTAGGTCGGTAGAGTTGTGGGCTAGCACTCGCTTGGCCCGAGTTCGAGTGTCCGGCCGGCTAATGAAGAATTAGAGGAATTTATTTCTGGTGATAGAAGTTCATTTCTCGCTATAACGTGGTTCGGATTCCACAATAAGCTGTAGGTCCCGTTATTAAGTAACCAGTTGGTTCTTAGCCACGTAAAAAAGTCTAATCCTTCGGGCCAGCCCTGGGAGAGCTGTTAATCAGCTCAGTGGTCTGGTAAAACTAAGCTATACTTAACTTTTTCTTTATATTTATATCCAAAGATTAATAAATTAATTAGTAATGATATTAAAGGCAGTTAGAATTGACATAGAACAACAAATGGATATTCACAGCAGCAAATAAAATGGCGCTGTTAACAACGGTTCCTACAATAGAGGGCAGCTCGCTTCTCGGCTTTTCCGTGAAGGAAGTGTTAAAATAAAAGGAGACACGGGGAAAATATCTCTGTCTGAGTCTAGTGTTTAACGAACCACATAAATTCCTTGACTTCCAGTTCCAACTTATATCAGTTACTTTGTAAAAATACACCGGTGAAGGAATTCTGTTTGAAGAAGCCATAAAAATTTTGCTACCCCTTCAGTAAATGAATTGTTTTTTTTTTTTTTTTACTTTATTTAGTTTAGACGTTTTTCACTTCTTTTATTTCGGAATTTGTTCAACACTCGTAAAAATAAAATGTTCTTTTTCCAGGAAAAAGGAAGCACATCTGTTTTTGAAGGGTAATGGACCTTCGTTCCTTCCCATGGTCAATTTGACTTATTCAGTTCTCCTTGTCGTTCCTTACATGAACCTCTCCTGAGGGACAAAACATGTTCCTTCTTGGAATTTTTTGTAGACGCTTGATGTATTTGAGTATATTTGAATATATCTTCTTCATATAATATATCTACTTATTAAGCTTGCAATATCTCTTCCAATCCGCTTGTTCTTCTATTGTCCAATTCACTGAAATTGTATTTGTAGTTATCCTTGTCAGTGTAATAAAAGTATTCTCACAGCATTCCCTGGAGGCAGCATTGGTCTTATAAACGGATTCCTTATTAGTCCCATGATAGTCACTGAAGCAGCGATAACATTATGAAAGAATTCCTTATTTTCTTCATTGCTGCAACTTTATGTGGATGAGCCAAGTTCCCAGTATTTTCCACAAGCAATAATGAAAAGGCGTGTCGTCTTGAGATGTTCAACGTTTTTTTAACAAAACAGTTTCTAAAAAAAAATTAGAAAAAAAAAAAGATTAGGATGGCTTCTCATTTTCTTTTTTTTTTTTTTTTTTTTTTTTTTTTTACTTGTTGAGCAATGGATGAAACTTTGACGTTCAGATTGCGGTAAAGGAAAACTCAAGTAAACACTTTTTGTTGGGTATTCTTTACATAAGCCTGGAAGTAGAAGATTAGTTGGGGAGCAACATCTGTCTGTCTGTCTGTCTGTATGTCTCTCTGTTTGTCTATGTGTGTGTCTCTCTCTCTACTCTCTTGCTCTCTTTCTCTCTCTCTTTTTCTCTCTCGTTCTATATACTCTATATATACAAACATACATTATATATCTTCTTCTTCTTCGTTTTAACGTGCTTTTATTCCCATTTTTATATGGGGTAAGCACGGTGCCTTCTTTGAAGGACTTTGATTTGGCGGTGGGGTAGGCTGTAACCTCGATCGGCTGCCCTGCCTGACATCGCTTAGACCCCGGTAACGAATGTACATACATGTATTACCGAATCCCCGCTCCTTTCTCCCAGCAGCACGAGGAGAACTGGGCGGGTGAGGGCCGATTTGTTCGAGACGTGTGAGGTGTCTGTTATGTTTTTAGAAGATGTTGGAGTGGCTTTCTTTATGTGTGTATTAGTCTGTAACACCCATTTGCTTTCAGCAAACCTATCCGTTGATTACATACGTAATCCCGGGGTGTCTACCACGGATAGCAAAGTGTCTGCCTCTGACTGGTCGGCTGCAGGGGATTGAACCCTCGCCACAGGCTTCTAAGAAGTCTGTAGTTTGCCGCTCTACCAACCGAGCCATCGAGTATATATATATATATATATATATATATATATATATATATATATATATATATATATATATATATATATATATATATATATATATATGATCATATATATGATCATGAAACTACAAATATCGCTTAATATCAAATCCACGCTACCTCAGGAATATCCTGATGAAATTATCATCGAAGGGAATTTATAAGTGATAAATGGACGGCACTGCCGAGTCTCGATCCCACGACACAGACGCGCATCCAGCGAATCCAGTCGACGCTAACCACTGAGCTATCAAGAGAGGTATAAGTTAACGCCGAGTCTGGTGTACTTTATTTACCCGTCGAGAACGGGGAAATTGTACTTAGCTTCGGCATTAACCCACCTCGACCATGATAGTTCATTGGTACGTTTGGAACAGCAGCTCTTTTTATGACATTTTTTTAATCACACCGTGATTTATATACGATCATGAAGCTACAAATAGTAGCTTCATGATCGTATATAAATCACGGTGTGATAAAAAATGTCATATATATATATATATATATATATATATATATATATATATATATATATATATATATATATATATATATATATATATATATAGTGTGTGTATATGTATGAGTGCGTGTGTGAGTATGGAATTCAAGCATTATATGGAAAAACACAGAAAATTTTCTTTTGAAAACATAAATCCTGTGCTTAGCATATGTTAACAGGTTTACAAAACAAACAAACGAACAAACAAAAGAAAAAATCTTTTATTATTAATCTGTTTCCTCCCACAAGCGGTAATTAAAAGGTCAGATCTCCCTTGATAGCAGAGCAGTTTATTTCACCTCTTTCAGTACTTATGAATAAAGAATTTATAAAGGTGGGTCAAATTACAGAAAGGTTAGAGAAGATAAGGCACACTAATAGCGTGGGATGTTGGTAATTACAGTAGATTGCTGAATATTAGCTCTCTCTCTCTCTCTCTCTCTCTCTCTCTCTCTCTCTCTCTCTCTCTCTCTCTCTCTCTCTCTCTCTCTCTCCTGAAATGTCCTACTCGCTGAACTTTCAATCATTCTGAATCGGTCGTAGTTTTCTGCCTACGGTTTCCAAACTTAAGTATTCATAAGATGAAACTTGTAGGATAATTTCTAAATTCAACTCTTAAGAGTTCATAACTTCTGGTACCTAATGGAAGCTTGACATACAATTAAAGCGGTGGAGGATGTTCACTTACATACTTCTGTCAGTAGTCTACTTATAAAGCTTATATTTCGGTATAATTTCACTTTTGACATGTGATCCGAAATTCCTTATTTCAGCGTATTTATGAGCGTGCAATTGGATAAATCTCTTTAGAAGAAACATGCGCGTGAAACCGTTTTCCAGAGCGATACAGCATTGTTCTGGATTTATATACTTGTTCCTAATTGCGTCGTTTTAAATTCTTAATTCTAACGGAACTGGATGGGAAAGTGAACTGGAAAAACTAAGTTCTTCTGGTTCGAGGAAATTCCACGAAGTGCACCTTATGATTTTTATAATCTTATTGAAATATATGCAATCTTCCATCAAATCCATACTGATAGAGGGAAATATTGTATTAAATATTATTTTAACACACCTAAGAATATTCTATGATTATACACTCACTTTCATATTATAAGTTTACCTAAAAATATAGATGAGGCCAAAGTAGATGAGTTTTAGTTGTATAATATCTTCCCTATCGGTAGCAGCAGACTGTTGACCTTATTCATTAGAATAAAAATTTAATAATTGCTTGATATAAAACATATATTAACACATTTATCAGCCTTTTCGTATTTCTACGCCTTTTCGTATTTCTCCGCCTTTTCGTATGTCCAACTTTTTAAAGTTTGTGTGCTAAGATGATTTATTATTCAGCAACAGATGCCGGGTGATTAACTCAAGTGTCACACTCATATGCCGCAGCATATGTGCTGGAAGATTCCAGCTACTAGCCCGTTGTTTCTTTTAGAACAATTGTAACAAACTTGAAGCGAAATTAGCCCGTTAATTTGCTTTTCTCATTTGTATGAGTTATTTATATATTTACTTTGTCTATGATTCTCTTACACTTTTCAACAACAGAGTAAATAATAATGAAAGGGCATTTCAGTGAGCACTGCACGCTGAAACAAAATATTCACGCTTTGCAGAACATGACTGCGCAGTCTCGACTTCCATTCGCCGGGATCATAATACAATCACCATAAAAGAGGCCAAACGCACCGTCCGTCACGGGGCTGACAAGCGATTTTGTTGTAATCATGTCCATAACGACGGACAGTTGCAGTAAATCCATTGCTCTCTTCGTCTGAAATGCTTCCACTTGAGGGAAAACTCAGTCGTTCTAGATTATTAGATGTTGTGCTTTTATTACGTGGGTGCGTGTGGACCTATCATCCAGGAAGGATTGTGTTGTCTGGAAGGATGTCTCGTGATTCCTTTTATCATCCTTTGATATCTTTACCTCATACTTCCTCTCCTATAGACAAGACTTGGCGATAAAATACCTGGTATCTGGTAAAGAATTCTCTTCATTGGCAAACATTATGCGATTGGCATAATGGAATCTAATTTCATAAAGTAAGGTATTTATACCATTATGAACTTTTTACGCCTGTGGTTAAAAGGCTATACGCGTACACACATAAATATATATATATATATATATATATATATATATATATATATATATATATATATATATATATATATATATATATATTTATATATATATATATATGTATATATATATATATACATACATACACATACATACACATATATACTACATATATATGTATATAAATATATATATACATATATATATATATATATATATATATATATATATATATATATATATATATATATATACACGATATATATATATATACACACGACATTAACCTGAACAACGTTTTAATTGTTCTGATAATTATATTTTGCAACCTGTCATTAAAGCGAAAACAAATAGTTAATTACTCACATCATATTATATCAAATGTAAAGCTTATCTCCAGTTTATAAATGTCATGATAATTGCAATATCATTAGAGACTGTGCGTTGTACTTTTATTTAGTGACATTATGTCGACCCTATCTACATTTTGAATACCTTTCTAGTGCTTGTTCGTCTCCAGAGAGGAAAATCAAGAAAGGTCATTCCTTCGGACAAATTGCATCCCTCCACCAATCCTCAATTGCTATTAATAAGATTAAGTACATAATAATGGAAACCCCTTTTACATAAGCATAATTTAATTTAAAAAATCCTTACTTTGAGAAAGGACATTAGGGGCTTAAGGAAGAAGGAAGCATTCAGTAGTTTTCAGTAATTTTACGTTTACCGTCATATGAAGATTATAATGCAATTTTCCCATCTATTATAATAATGAAGGATAACAAACAAAAAATGTTTTAACAGAATTTGCAAGGCCTCAAAAAAAAAGGAAAGAACTTCATTATATCTTTGTTTTGAATATATGTCAAGAAAAACATAATCAGTAATGTAAAGTACAGTGCCGCGTAGATTCTAGAAAGCTCTGTGCGAGCTTTAATATAACTAGAGCATCCCTTTGTCAAAACCAGAAAAAAGGAGGAAAAATTTTAATGTGAACAGAATTACATAAAAAAAACATAAGCTTCAAATGATGAAAACATTTCTAAATCCCTTGATCAAATCTAGCACTCAAAGACATGGCAAACAACTTACAATAGGAAATTAATATAATCTGAAAGGATAAATTAACACTTGAATATTTAAAATATGACGACAGAAAGCCAGTATATGTTTTGATAGAACACGTGACTGATAATGCAGAGGTAACCATAAAAGAAAATACAGCAGCCATCTTAATTTGAATGAACTATGCATGGAATATTCAGCAAAGCGTATCAGTGTGCGTTCAAAATCTCATGAATATAATCAAAGTATGTTGAAAAAACTTTACTATTCATGTTTTGCTTTCCTCTATCATGTTAGCATGCAAACTTTTATTTTCATTTGCATACCTATATTAGGATACGAATAATGTCTCGAACTACCGATCATGTTCATCTAGTCTTTTGAAGCACTGTTCAAAAGAAAGAATGCAAGAAATAATTATGCACTGTTGCATTTCTAGTCTTCTATATATATATATATATATATATATATATATATATATATATATATATATATATATATATATATGTATATGTATGTATGTATATATATACATATATATATCTGTGTATGTGTGTGTTTGTTTTGGATCATAATAATTTTCATATTTGAATAGATAATATTTGTACAAGTAACTTTCTCGCTTAAAAGCAAATCGTAAATCCAGCTAAGGACACGTGAGGAGCTGTAACCTAATAAACCTGAATGTATACTGTTGATTATGCTAATCACTAGTCAGCAAGCACTGAAGATTCAATAACAACAATCCGTGTTAATACAAGAAATTAGGCAGATGTCGCTATTGTAACCTTGTGATTACTAATGATGGAAATTGAATATTACAAGCAGGGGACGTTCTCTCTCTCCCTCTCTTAATCAGTTTTATTTTTATTATTGATAAAGAACAGTGTCATTTACTTCATTTTACCGATTCACCTCATAAATTTAGATTTTGAACATTCATATTTATTAATGTTTTCAGCCACACACAAATACCATTCTAGCACAGCAATTAGGACGTGAATGGAAGTGAAACAGGGACAGATAGTGAAGTAAGTTCGTTTTTTTAATTATTTTACTTATATGTGGAAGGAGAACACAGCTAACTATTAATGTCGTGAATGAAAATTATAATGAAAAGGAAAAGGATACAAGTCGAA
>NC_089795.1:24317767-24330267 GCF_040412425.1 Macrobrachium rosenbergii
CCCCATTTATCCAGGTATTACTATGCTGACAGTCCCTTTTACCCTGGCATTACTGTGCTGACTGCCTCATTATCCAGTTATTACTGTGCTGACAGTCCCTTTTATCCAGGTATTACTATGCTGATAGTCTCTTTTATCCAGGTATTGCTGTGCTGACTGCCACATTTATCCAAGTATTACTATACTGACAGTCCCTTTTACCCTGACATTACTGTGCTGACTGCCCCATTATCCAGTTATTACTGTGCTGACAGTCCCTTTTATCCAGTTATTACTGTGCTGACAGTCCCTTTTATCCAGGTATTACTGTGCTGACTGCCCCATTTATCCAGGTATTACTATGCTGACAGTCCATTTTATCCAGATATTACTGTGCTGACTGTCCCATTTATCCAGGTGTTACTATGCTCACAGTCCCTTTTATCCAGTCATTACTGTGCTGACAGTCCCTTTTATCCATTTATTACTGTGGTGACAGTCCCTTTTATTCAAATATTACTGTGACATTGTCCCATTTATCCAGGTATTACTATGCTGACAGTCCTTTTTTGACCCATTTCCAGTTATTATGTGTTGACAGTCCATTTATCCAGGTATTACCGAGTCTGACAGTCCCTTTTATTCAGTTATTACTGTGCTGGCTGTCCCATTTATCCAGTTATTACTTGTGACTGTCCCAGTTATCCAGGTAACACTGTGGTGAATGTCCCTTTACCCTGGTATTACTGTGCTGACTGTCCCATTTATCCAGATATTACTATGTTGAGCTGACCATTTATCCAATTATTGCTGTGCAGTCTGTCCCATTTTACTCCAGCCAGTCCCTAATTATGGTATTACTGTCCCCCCATTTACCGTGGTATTACTGTGCCAGACCATTTTATCCCATTTATCCAGGTATTAATATGCTGAGTTTGACAGTCCCTTTTATCCCATTGCTGTGGTGACTGTCCCTACTGTGCAGACAGTCCCTTTTATCCAGGTATTACTGAGATGACTGTCCTTTTATCCAGGTATTACTGTGCTGACAGTCCCGTTTATCCAGGTATTACTGTGCTGACTGCTCCATTTATCCAGGTATTACTATGCTGACAGTCCATTTTTATCCAGATATTACTGTGGCTGAATCAGTCCCTTTATTTATCCAGGTATTACTGGGCTGACAGTCCCTTTATCCTGACATTACTGTGACAGTCCCTTTATCCAGTATTACTGTGCTGACAGTCCCTTTTATCCAGGTTTTACTGTGTTGTCTGTCCATTTTATCCAGGTGGTATTACTGTGGTGACTGTCCATTTTGTCCAAATATTACTGTGGTGGCTGTCCAATATTACTGTGTGCTGACTGTCCCATTTATCCATTACTGTGCACTGATTGTCCTATTTATCCAGGTATTACTTTGCTGGTATTAGTCCCTTCTTATCCATGCTCATAATCCCTTTATCCTGTGGTGACAGTCCCTTTTAAAAATCCAGGTATTACTGTTCCTGATTGTCCCATTTATCCAGGTATTTCTATGCTGACAGTCCCTTTTATCCATTTATTACTGAGCTGACAGTCGCTTTTATCAGGTATTACTGTACCTACTGTCCCATTTATCCAGGTGTTACTATGCTGACAGTCCCTTTTAACCCTTTATGTTGACTTATTGTGCTGACAGTCCCTTTATCCAGCTGTTACTTACTTTAAACTGTCGTGTCCTTTATCCAGGTATTACTGTGCTGGCTGTCCCATTTATCCAGGTATTACGGTACAGTCCCTTTTATCTGTCCCAGTTATCCAGGTGATACCCTATGGTGAGTGTCACTTCCTTTACCCGGTATTACTGTACCTGATTGTCCCATTTATCCAGGTATTACTATGCTGACAATCCCCATGTATTTATCCAGGTATTACTGCTGACAGTCCCTTTTATCCAGGTCTGTACCATTTATCCAGATGTTACTGTGGTGAGTGTCCCTTTTACCCTGGTATTACTGTGCTGACTGTCCCATTTATCCAGGTATTACTATGCTGACAGTCCCTTTTATCCAATTATTACTGTGCAGTCTGTCCCATTTATCCAGCTGTTACTGTGGTGAGTGTCCCTTTTACCCTGGTATTACTGTGCTGACTGTCCCATTTATCCAGGTATTACTATGCTCACAGTCCCTTTTATCCTGTCATTACTGTGCTGACAGTCCCTTTTATCCAGTTATTACTGCGTGACAGTCCCTTTTATTCAGATATTACCTGATTGTCCCATTTATCCAGGTGTTACTATGCTGACAGTCACTTTTTACCATGTATTACTGTGCTGACAGTCCCTTTTATCCAGGTATTACTGAGCTGACAGTCCCTTTTATCCAGGTGTTACTGTAGTGACTGTCCCAGTTATCCAGGTAATACTGTGGTGAATGTCCCTTTCCCCAGGTATGACTGTGCTGACAGTCCCTTTTATCCAGCTGTTACTGTGCTGTTTGTACCATTTTTCCAGATGTTACTGTGGTGAGTGTCCCTTTTACCCTCTATTACTGTGCTGACTGTCCCATTTATCCAGGTGTTACTATGCTTACAGTCCCTTTTATCCATTTATTACTGTGGTGACAATCCCTTTTTTTCAAATATTACTGTGCGTGATTGTCCCATTTATCCAGGTATTACTATGCTGACAGTCCCTTTTTACCATTTATTAATGTGCTGACAGTCCATTTTATCCAGGTATTACTGAGCTGACAGTCCCTTTTATTCAGGTATTACTGTACTGGCTGTCCCATTTATCCAGGTATTATTGTAGTGACTGTCCCAGTTATCCAGGTAACACTGTGGTGAATGTCCCTTTTACCCTGGTATTACTGTGCTGACTGTCCCATTTATCCAGGTATTAGTATGTTGACAGTCCATTTTATCCAATTATTACTGTGCAGTCTGTCCCATTTATCCAGCCGTTACTGTGGTGAGTGTCCCTTTTACCCTGGTACTACTGTGCTGACTGTCCCATGTATCCAGGTATTAGTATGCTCACAGTCCCTTTATTCCCCGTTGTTACTGAGCAGACAGTGCCTTTTATCTAGGTATTACTGAGATGACTGTCCCTTTTATCCAGGTATTACTGTGCTGACAGTCCCTTTTTTCCAGGTATTACTGTGCTGACAGTCCCTTTTATCCAGGTATTACTGAGCTGACTGTCCCTTTTATCCAGACATTGTTGTGGTGACTGTCCCTTAGGCATTTCTGTGGTGACTGTACCATTTATCCAGGTATTACTGTGCTGTCTGTCCATTTTATCCAGTTATTACTGTGGTAACTGTCCCTTTTATCCAGGTATTGCTGTGGTGACTGTCCATTTTATCCAGATATTATTGTGTTGACTGTCTCCCAGGTATTACTGTGGTGACTGTCCCATTTATCCAGGCATTACTGTTCTGTCTGTCCCTTTATCCAGGTATTACTGTCCTGATTGTCCCATTTAATCCAGGCGTTAATGTGGTGACTGTCCATTTTATCCAAATATTACTGTACCTGATTGTCCCATTTATCCAGGTATTACTGTATTGGCTGTCACATTTATCCAGGTATTACTGTACCAACTGTCCCTTTTATCCAGGTGGTTATTACTGTGGTGACTGTCCCATTTATCCAGGTATTACTCTACTCGTCCCTTTTATTCAAGGATAACTGTGCTGAATGTCCCTTTAATCCAGGTATTACTGTGCTGACTGTCTATGTTATCCGGATATTACTGTGGTGACTATCCCATTTAACCCCCACTAAACCTATACACACCACCAAACTTAACTGAAACATCCCCACTGAAACCTAAACACACACACCCCACTAAACATAAACACCTCCCCCCCCCAACCTTAACGCAAAGCTTGATACAGAATTATTAATCAGGAAAGAAAAGCATTTTCAATAATATACTTCTATGGTATCGAGTACATGAATTAGGTATGCCAAACCCATAGTTTATTTACCACATTAGTAATAAAGGGAAGGGGAAGGGGGATGGTGTGTGTTTTTACGGGCCAGCTCTAAAAGAGGCCGTGCTGGCACAAGGCCAGATCTAAAACAACAACGGATGGGTGGGGGAAGGGGGAAGGAAAGGGGCACGGTTTTGAAACCTACCCTATTATCTAAGTTGGGTCAAATGATATCCAAGCACCAAATTTTGTCTAGATCAGTCAAGCGGTTTGTATTTCTATAGCACACAAAGTTACAAACATATAAGCACACAAACAAACATACACACATACAAACATTCACACACACACACACACACACACACACACACACACACACACATATATATATATATATATATATATATATATATATATATATATATATGATGTATGTATATGTATGTATGTGTGAGTTTGTAAAGTCAGATGAAAGTGAAAAAGCTATCTTTATGGGAAATTATCTTTCATATACTTCACTTTTGTGTATAAACTGGCAATAAGTATCTTCCGAGAAAACGTTACTAAGCTAGTAACAGTTCACAGGAATCAATTTACAAATTTCCCTCTCTGAAGCTTAGGTAATATGAATGTTTAATGCAGTGTAGTACGGTCGACTGATTTCCGTCGTGTTATGACTTCAATCTCTCAGATGTGGGTTGCGTCTTATTGGAATGGAATATTCCAAGTAAGGGAATTTGATTAACAGTCAGCCGATCAGGCAAGGATCTTCCTTTGAGGAAACTACCTACCGTGGAACTGATGTTATTACCAGGATTAAGCTGCTCAGGCTATAGTAGGCATATAATAAGTAGCACGCCTACTTACTATATAGAATAGTGATATGCTATTCATTAGAAATTTAGATACTCATAAGGTCAAATAATTTTTATGTCAAATAAAAGCAGGTTGTCAAGTCCTCAGTGCTTCTCTGACTTTAAAAATGTACTTTTCTCTTGGAAAAATATGATGTTCAGACACGAAAACTTAGAAAAGTAAATAAAATTCGTGTTACCTCTGAATCTGAGGAGCTGACGTTATAGCGCATCTATGAAAATTTGGCGTATATAGAGATTGTGGTAGCTGGTTCTCTTCTCTCTCATATACTATAACCTCACAAAGAACAAATAAAACCATACTTACTAGGTAGCAGCCCAGAACAGTTTGTCAAACCAAACTAACTTCTGTCAACTTAATTTCTACTCTTAATTATTTTTTATCTGATTTTCTGGATATAACTGATGACCAACATTATTTTCCTGATTTTATTTTGTATTGATTTCATCTCCTTTTCAGTTTGCCTTACTCATTTCATTTACATAAATGAAAAATTAATGAAAAATATAATGAAATTTTGCACAAATGTCATATTGGTTTTGTCTAGGAAGCAGATTTGAAATAAATACAGATAATGCTATTCTATTTCTGTTACTCCCATCTTGTTTTAGATGAAATTAGTGCTTAGTACAAATTAAAAGGGAATGAATTTGAGACCTAACCATGAACATATCTTCTAATTGAAAATGTTTCTATAACACTTACAGCACACTGAAAATTCTGGACGTCATTCGTAATTATACATTCACATTTTTTTTTATTTACATATCCCGTCTATTTATCCAAATACCGAGAAAAGAAAGATATTGTCAGAAAGACTTTTTATTTATTTGGACAATCGTCTGTCCTGAAGACATATGTTTAATCTCTATTGTAACGTGTTTTGATTATTGTTCCCAGTTTAATCTATTAAATATTTTGTCCCCAATCTCGTCATTAACTAAGGCAGTTTTAGTTTTCTGTAAAAGAAAACTATTGTGCTGGTTTTATCTGACCTTCCGCACTTTTTTCTTCCCGCCCTCTCAGACTTTGGGGTGTGCTACTGATGCTTTCAAATTGGTAAGTTGATCATCCACCCTCCAGTCATCAAACGTGCTAAATTGCAGCCCTCTAGCCTCAGTGGTTTTTATTTTATTCAAGGTTAAATTTAGCCATAATCGTGCTTCTGGCAACGATATATCATAGGCCACCACTGGGCCGTGGTTAAAGTTTCATGGGCCGTGGCTCATACAGCATTATACCGAGACCATCGAAAGACAGATCTGTTTTCGGTGGCCTTAATTGTACGCTGTAGCGGCTGTACAGAAAACTCAATTGCGCTGAAGAAACTTCGGCGCATTTTGTACTTTTTTTTCTCTCTCTAATACTGATTATCCTTTTGCATTCGAGTCGTCTTAGGTTATTGCAGCCATCAAGCAGTACACTACCAGATATACCCAAATTCCAGACATTTTTTTTTTTACGTCGTGTAATAGAATCCTTGAAACTTAATTAAATAACTTAATTGTTTATATGTTGCTGATTAAACAAATGAGCCTCATTTTATTATCTCGTTAGGTTTTCTCTACTATTACTCTTATATGGGTGTTACTTTTGTATATCTTTTTCCTCATAAGCTGCTTCCCTTATAAAGGGTCTGGCTATTTTTGTTAAAAAATGAACTTTCAGCTAGCTTAATAATAATAATAATAATAATAATAATAATAATAATAATAATAGTAGTAGTAGTAGTAGTAGTAGTAGTAGTAGTAGTAGTAGTAGTAGTAGTAGTAGTAGTAATCTACTCACGAGGCGTATATTTATAATATGTCTGAAAATCGAATCAAGTTGAGGATTTCACCCAGTAAACTCTAACATTTTCATCTAAAACAGTTACTATTTTAATGCATTTGACAAGTTTAATATATTGCTTGAAGGTATTCTCCATTAGCTTCAGTAATAACATATTTATTCTTGTGTTATTATTTTGTTTTCAAAAACCTCCATTCATCGACATACACCAGTGAAAACATATGCTAAACATGTAATCCCACAAAATGATTCTTTATTGCATGAATACTCTATTTTTTCAGGTCAAAGAAAGAACCTCGAACAAAAGCCAAGTTATTATTATTTTCTTGAAAGTTGGAATGGTGGCAAAGTAACACTACCTTTCGAAATAATCTTTCAAGAAGTAAAATGAATATAAAGTTTTTATTTGAAAAAGAAAAAATCTTAACTAATCTAGAACGCGTTAAAAGACAAAAATAAATTGTTTCCAAATGACAAACCCAGAATTCGGGTGACGATTTTATAAATGGGTTCTAAGTCTACGTTTTAATGGAAGTTTGAATTAATTCCAGTGCTTAGGATACTTGTAAAATGAAGGTAAATTCAGTATTCCAGAAACAGTGAACTCCAGTGAATATTTGTTTTCCATTTGGGAGTGCATTGGAAAATGTAATTAAAAGGGCAGTTGAAAGGTTATTTCAGGTTAATTACAGAGACCGAGGGGACTGAGATGAAATGCCGGAGAGACTTCTAAATTTCTTCTTTTTTTTTTTAATGTAAGCTGTTAATCTTGCGCACACTCACATACAGAAACCCACAAATAGATAAATATATACTGTATGTTTGTATGTATGTATGTGTATATATATATACACATTATATTATATATATATATATATATATATATATATATATATATATATATATATATATATATATATAGAAATAATCAACACACAATCACGTGTGGAACAGAAATAAATTTCCCTGATCTTCATGGGTCAGAACTAGTCATAGGTGAGGCAAGGGCGCTATCAATCCAAGCCATACAAGTCTTGTGGGCTTAGTGCATAGCGCCCTTGCCTTCCACCTGAAAGACCTGCCTGATCTCGACGTGAGTCAGAAATTTATTTCATATATATAGCATATATATATATATATATATATATATATATATATATATATATATATATATATATATATATATATATATATCTTCTTCTTCTTCTTCGACCTTATTAGTCCTAATACTGTATGCATGGCTGCATTGCCTGTGTCACCTTTCTCCATCTATTTCTATCTTTGCATCTTCCTCCCCCCCATTCCACCTCACCCATATCTCTCCTTACCACATCCATCCATCTGATCTGCTGACGCCCTACACTCCTCCCCCCCATCACTGGCATGTTCTTAGCTCTCTTGGTTGATTCCACCTCCTCTCTTCTTATTACATGGCCATAGTATCTCAGGCAAGCTTCCCTAGCCTTCTCCTTTACATTACATATAATTTATTCTTTTCCTTATATGTTGACTCCTCTCCTTTCCCAGTAGTGATATCTGCATCCATCTCACCATCCTCATCTCGGTTCTTTCCAACAGTCCCTCCTCTTTCCTCAAGTGCCCAAGTTTCTGCCCCATATAATAGTACGGGCCTGATAAAAGTCTTATAAATCATTTTGAGCTTTAATGGCATTTTCTTGTCTAAAGCAACTCCAGTTACTTCTCTCCATTTTCGCCATGCTTCTTTCACTCTCTCTCTCTCACTGCTTTCTCAGTACCTCACTCCTCTGTTGTTATTGATCCAAAGTAGTTAAACACATTGTTCTGTTTTAGCACTGTACCATCTTCCACTTGAATGCTACTTCTTCATGCCCTTTCTTTGCCACTAATCATTAGCAATCACCTTTCCAGTGTTCACTTTCAGTCCTTCTACTTCTAGGCCTTTCCATGCCAAAAACTTTCTTGCAGCTCTTCTGCGTCACAATGACTAAATCATCAGCTAACATCTGATTCCCGCAGTTCTTCATTGTTCCTAATTCTGATGTCAGTCTATAATGACGAGGAACAAGAATGGGCTCAGAGCTGGGCCTCCTCTCTGGTGTGGAGGTCAAGTCTATTAGGAATGCCTAGTCTCCCCTATTTTGTCTGTACAGTGGTTCTTGCACCCTCATACATCATCTTCACTAACCTTACCAACTTGTCTGGTACTCCTCTCTTTCTCAAACACCAATAAACTACTCTTCTTGATACCCTGTCATACGCCTTTTCAAGATCGACAAAAACACGTGTAAACTTTCCTGTTTCCTTCTAAATACCTCTCTTGGACTTGTCTTACCACAAAATTAGCATCCAATGTGCTCTCTCCTTTCATAAACCCAAATAGCTGACCACATATATCTATCAACTCTCTCAACGTTCCTTCTACTATTCTTTCTAGTATCTTGAATACATGCTCCAAAAGCTTTATTCCTCTGTAGTTCCCACAGTTTAACACGTTTCCTTTTTGTTTATACATTTTAATCATCCAACTATCGTTCCAGTCCTTGGCATTTCCTCTACATCCCAGATCTTTTCCAGTAGTGATTGCACCCACTCTTTGCCTAGATTTCCCAACGCTTTAATCTTTTCCATTGTTTCCTCTGACTTTCCGGCATCTTTATTTACTTTGCCCTTCTTTATAGCATTCTGGACTTCACTCTCTCTCTAATGTTTGCTATTGGTCCGTCTCCTGGAGGAACATTTTCCAGTTCTTCACACTCATTCTCAATGTTTAATAGTTGTGAAAAATATTCTTTCCATCATCTCTTGACCTCTTCTTCCTCAATTGAGATATTTCCATTTTCATCTTTAATAATTCCTACCTCTCTACATCCTGCCTGTCTTCTTCTCTTCTGCAGGTCTGGCAGATTGTCTTTTCTCCCTCTGGTGTTCCTATCATCTCATTTCCACTCTCTCTTGGCTTCCCTTGCAATCGCTACCATCTCTCTTTGTTTCCCTCTTTGGCTGTCTATCTCTATATATATATATATCTATATATATATATATATATATATATATATATATATATATATATATATATATATATATATATATATATATATATATATATATATATATATATATATATATATATGGAAACTATTCTGCAGATGATTATTGTAGAGGGCATTTTTAAAAAATAAGAAAATTAAATACATATCCTCGTATTATCAAGCTTATTTTTTAACACGTCGTATGACTAGAAGGAGGGCAATTATTTAAAGAGAACACAGTCACCATTTATACCCAGTTTCAGTGGAGATTTAATTCGTTTTACTTTACCAAGCGTGTAACTTTGTTTGAAACGTCACGTGTATCTAACATGAACCCAGACAGAGGGAATGATCCGTGATTACTCAAAACTATCTCTTCATTTCACAAAGAGACATTTAATAAGATTTACACGGGAAGACTATTTTGGCTTCATAGTTCCCAAGGATTTTACAGATGATATTTGCCCTACATTTACTTACTTGAAGCACTGATACATACATATACATATATATACATATATATATATATATATATATATATATATATATATATATATATATATATATATATATATATATATATATACATATATATATATTATTTCAACGACTGCCCCTTCCTTCATAGAGGCCCAAGAAGATTAATATATATATATATATATATATATATATATATATATACATATATAAAATATATATTATTTATGTGTGTGTGTGTGTGTGCCTTCATTGTATGTATATTTGAATATATATATATATATATATATATATATATATATATATATATATATATATATATATATATATATATATACATATATGTCTGTGTGTGTGTACGATGAAGTGTACATTCTACTAAAATATGTATATATATAGAGATATATATATATATATATATATATATATATATATATATATATATACATATATGTCTGCGTGTGTGTATGATGAGTACATCTCTTTAAATAAAGAACGTCTGATAAAAAGGAAAACGCCATATTAAAGGAAAACTTTCCAACGACCTCCAAGAGGGTGAATGCAGCCGCAGTACAGAAAAAAAATACAATATGAAATTTCCATATCTGCAAAGAAAATCTAAATAGAAAAATATTCTATTCATGCTAAGAAAGTCAAGAAGATTCAGAAGTGACAAACTGTTGGGGATAAATTCTAATCTTTCAGAATGAAGGCACGAGAGACGAATTTATTTAGACCAAATTCTGACATATCGTTGCTTTTTTACTCCAGCAAAATTTTCGCAGTTAGAGTTGGAAGCCAAGAATTTTATTTGCTCCCTGAGACGGGAGACAGAGACGGAAATATTTGCAGTTTGTCTTCTTTAACTTCAACATTTCTTTCACGGTGAAACTTTTAAACTCTCTCTGAAATAACATTCCGAAAATTTAAATACTGAATAAAGGCTGATTGCTGCACCTGAACAGAAGTATATATTTTAATTTCATTTTGCTAATATTGATTGCCAGTGACGGGTTTAATTCCTTTTAAGGTCAGTCGGCCTCTTCATATGACAATGTACTGTCCAATTGAACAGTTTCCATCCTCCTAATTGCAGTGTGCAGATTCAAAGTAAAAGCGATACCTATTAGTCTGGCTCATATATCATCTATCTCTTTTGAATGACAGGGCTCAGGACTACATGATTTTCTTCTGTTAACGTGCTTTTTTCCCATTTGTATGGGGTAAGCACGATGCCTTCTTTTTGAAGGACTTTGATTTGGCTTTGGGGTAGACTTTGTAGGCTCGATCGGCTGCCTTGCCTGTCATCGTTTAGACCCTGCAGCGTAGCGTATGTACATGTATTGTACCAGTCACCAGCGCCCTCTCCCAGCAGCGAGATGTTGCGCGGTTAGGTCGACAGTAGAGACGTGTGAGGTGTCTGTGCATTTTTAGAAGATGTTGGAGTGGCTTTGTTTGTGTGTGCATTAGTCTGTAACACCCATTTGCTTTAAGCAAACCTATCCGTTGATTACATACATAATCCCAGGGTGTTTACACGGATAGCAAAGTGTCCGTCTCCCTAACCGGTCGGCTGAGGATTTGAACCCGCGCCACAGACCTCTAAGAAGTCCGAGGCTGCTGCACTAACCGACTTGGCCATCGAGGCTCTCGGGACTACAACATGATGCCATTCTTAAATGGTATTTTTGTTCTATATTAAGAAAACTAGGTAGGATTGCAATTTTGAATTATTGTAAAGCAAAAATGTTTCGGAAAATGTGTACTATTTTCCCGGGTAAAATCAATACTTAAAAACAAATGTCTATACAAAAACGAAACCAAATGGCAGACTCATATAAACGGAAAGCGATACATCATAAGTTCTTCGCGCAGGAAACCAAAAGAAGAAAATCGACTCAAAAATGGGAAAGACACGTCCTGATCCGTAATTGTTTATTATTAAAGCCGACGTTCAGCGACACCTGAAGTCGCATTATCGAGACTAAAAAATATTATGCGAACATTAGTATGGATAACTCAATATAACAGCTGTTTTAGAAGTAACACCACTTTAAACTAAACAGTGGTTTTACAGAAACACCCAAATAAGAGTTCGCTAAAATCTAAAAACTACCCAAAGAGAAAGAGACCAACTTACACACGTGAAAACAAATTGAGGAGACAATTGCTAAGCTATAAACAATTGTACTGAGGAAGTCTGGGAATTTAACGACGGCCTGTTTTTGTGTAAGTGAACGTTTTAGAAAATCTGGTTATACGCAAATGGTTACTAAAAAAAATTTGATTATCGATATAGTATTTATGGATAAAATAAAGAAGCCTCTCAGTAACAAATTAGAAATATGTTACTCTCTGCTACTCAAACTGGATTGTTCGACTTTTATTTACAAGCGCTTCTGTTCCGTGAAAACCAGAGCAGGACCTGAGCTGTAGGGAA
>NC_089795.1:24335267-24370267 GCF_040412425.1 Macrobrachium rosenbergii
CTCGGAGAATTTTTTGCTTGCCGAGTTGTTCCCAGGTATCACTTTTTTTTTTTTTTTGGTGATGTTTGGGCTGTTTTTATAGCAGACGGTATTGGATAGTTTCCATTATGAATACATTTCAAGTCTTATTTAAAATATGCCTTGTAAGAGTAGGAGAAGAACATTAATCTTAATTTTTTTACGAGTGTATAAAAAATCTTGTTGTTTCAAAACAAAATTATAACAATAACCGTATGTTAATGCCTTGCTGATTTAATTGTAGAGGAAATGAGCCGTTCGTCAACTATAAGCACAGTTGAAAGTGTTTCAGAGTCAACGACAAACTGGAAAGAATATCTAAAAGTCTTGATAAAACGATTTAGGCAGTTTACAGCATTAAAATGTTAATCAGGTTTGTCAATAATTAACCAGAATTATGATAATTAGCTGAACTTGAGGTCGACTGTAAACGAGGTGCAAAACTAAATATAGAAAACGTAGTTCCACAATCATTCAAAACTTATTCATCTTGCCATTGATTCACAGTAGTAAATATAAGAAAAAGATTAACCAGAGGTGTTGATTCACTCTGAAAACTAAAGTAAGCGAAGGTACAAGAGAATGAACGAATTTTATTTGGCAAGAGCGTCCTCTGAACCTAGAATAACTTGAAAAGAGGAAAAAAGAGGGCGTACAGGCCGACAGAGGCAAGGGAAAGTCAAGCGAGATCCTTCAGTATTATCATAGACAAGCTAGGCCTATAACCACTCTTCCTTCCCTGGCCTTTCAAAAGATTTTCCATCTTATCCTCTCTCGTTCTCTTTTCCCGTTTCATCTTTTCCCGCACGTTCAGTCTGTATTCATCGTCAGCCTAGAAGCGAAAAAGTAAAGCAGAATATTTTGGTGTCAAAATACTTCATAAAAATTTATATTACTACTTCCCCAATGGAAAAACATTCTCAGTATTAAATAGAAATCGTGTCTGTTCTATAGTGTTAGTAACAAAAGAGAGAGAGACTCGAGTTTTTGTGAGAAGTTATGACAATTACAGGGTTAAAGACTTCTGGTGCTAGATGGACAAAAGATTGTTATTGGCTCCCGAGAAAAGATTACGCAGTCAGGATCATATATTTAGGGTCCATCTTGTTTTCCGTGGAATGTGTATCGCTATGTGATAGTAAACTATAAGAGACTGAATGAAAAATAAGATGAAATAAAAATAATAATGAAAAATTCTAAAATTCAAAATAATATGCACAAAATACCAGAAAAAGGGCATTACAAACATCAGTCACTTTCTTTTGGATTTATCTTGCAAATTAAATATGCGTCCTGGGTCCATTACTGCATAAAAAGGTTTAGATAAGATTTTACTTTATCCATTTTCATTTGCAAGAATTTTGGGAATTGAATGCACGCCCATTAAGGTGCATGAATGACTGAGTGCGGTGTTCCTTTATTTCAATTTGCTAGCGTTTTACAAGCTGAATACGTGTCCATTACGTCTCGCTGTGGAATGAAAACGGTTTATTTAATAAATTACTAAGGATTTTAAAACCTTTCCGTTTCATAACTTGTAACGTGTGTCATTTTACCTCATGGAAAAACTTTACAGCTGTTATCTACCGAGATAACTGATTAATATTATTATTTTTTTTTCCTATCTCAGTCATCCTATTCGACTGGGTGGTATTTATAGTTTGGGATTCCGGGTTGCATCTTGCATCCTCAGGAGTCCATCACTTTTCTCACTATGAGCGCTGTTTCTAATAGCACGCTCTTCTGCGTGAGTCCTGGAGCTACTCCGGCATCTAGATTTTTCCAGGCTCCTTTTCAGGGATGTTGGGATCGTGCTTAGTGTTCCTATGATTGAGTACAATTTCCATTGGCATTTCCCATATCCTTATTTTTATTTTCAGGTCTTGGTACTTATCAATTTGTTTCTCTTTCTTTCTCATGTACTCTGGTGTCCCATGGTACTGCGACATCAATGAGTGATACTTTCTGCTTGATTTTGCCAATCAGTGTCAAGTCTGGTCTATTGGCATGTATTACCCTATCTGTTCTGGTACCATAGTCCCAGAGGATCTTTACCTGATCGTTTTCTATCACTCCCTCAGGTTGGTGTTCATTCCACTTATTGCTGCAAGCTAGCTCGTGTTTCTGCACAGGCTCCGTGGATAGCTCGTGTTTCTGCACAGGCTCCAGTGGAGGGCTTTTGCTACTGAATCATGCCTCTTTTTGTACTAGTTCTGTGCAAGTGCCGGACATTCGCGTGCTATGTGGTTTATGGTCTCGTCTTTCATATTGCACTTCCTGCATATGATGAGATGTTATTTCCATCGTTCTTTGGATATATCTGGTTCTTAGGGCCTGATATTGGCCTGCTGTTCACATTCCTTCTTGAGTTCTCCCCTCTTTAGCCATTGCCATGTTTCTTTG
The DNA here is from genome assembly GCF_040412425.1 of Macrobrachium rosenbergii. Taxonomy (NCBI): domain Eukaryota; kingdom Metazoa; phylum Arthropoda; class Malacostraca; order Decapoda; family Palaemonidae; genus Macrobrachium; species Macrobrachium rosenbergii. The sequence goes on from NC_089795.1 coordinate 24,337,689, forward strand.
CTGGCCAGTTCTTTAGTCTGTCTCATGCATTGTCCATGCATAGATTTGCTGTGCCATTCCTGTGTTCTGTTTTTCATTCTCCTGCCTCTGTGTATTTCTGGACCTTTGTCTACTTTTATCAGTCCTTCTTCCCACGAACTCCTTATCCATTTGTCTTCACTGGTTTTCAGGTATTGCCCCAGTGCTCTGCTCTTGATGTTGATGTAGCCCTTTCTGTTTAGTAGACCTCTTCCGCCTTCCTTTTGTGTTATTTGTAGTCTGTCTGTATTTGCTCTTGTGTGTAGTACTTTGTGTATTGTTATGTGTTTCTTAGTTTTCTGGTCTATGCTGCAGAGTTCAGCCTTCGTCCATTCCACTATTCTCACACTGTATCTGATTACTGGTACTGCCCATGTGTTTATGGCTTTCATCATGTTTCTGCCATTGAGATTTGACTTGAGTATCGCCTTAAGTCTCTGCATATATTCTTTCCTGGTCGTATCCTTCATCTCTCGGTGTTTTATATCCTCTCCTTCTATTGTGTCCAGGTACTTGTATCTTGTCTCATCTGTGTTTGATGCTATTCCCGTCGGGTAGCTTTATCCCTTCAGTCCTTGTCACTTTGCCTTTTTGTAATGTTGGCCTAGGCACATTTTTCTATTCCAAACGCCATTCTGATGTCCCCAGATACAATCCTTACAGTCTGGATTAGGGCATCTATTTCCTTGATGCTCTTACCATACAGCTTGATGTCATCCAAGAACATCAGATGATTAATTCTGTTGCCTCCTTTTTGAGTTGTTACCCAACATCCATCTTCTAAAGTACTTTTGTCATAGGAATCGTGGCTACTACGAAAAGTAGTGGGGACAGTGAGTTGCCTTGAAAGATTCCTCGCCTGATGTTAACCTCTGCTAGTCTTATCCTAGAGCTTGTAAGTACTGTATTCAAGTTGCACATTGTATTTTTTAGGAAGTTGATGGTGTTTTCCTCTGCTCCATATATTTTCAGGCATTCTATTAGACACGTGTGCAGTATCATGTTGAAGGCCTCCTTGTAGTCAATCCATGCCATGCTTGGTTGTCTATCAGGAGCTGGTCTTTTGTGCCCCTACACTTCCTTCTGCATCTTTTCTGTTGGTGGGGGATGGTGTTTGTATCCTCTAGTCTAGGTAATTGTATAGCCTTTCATTAATGATTCCTGTTGGTGACTTCCACATTATTGGTAGGAAGGTGATAGGCCTGTAGTTACTTACTATATTCCCCTTGTTCTTGTCTTTCTGAACAAAGGATGTTCTCTATGTGGTGATCTGTTTGGGTTCATGGTGGTTTGAGATACAATGCTGAAGTTGTTCTGCTATGCCTGGGTGTAGGGCCTTGAAGTTTTTGAGCCAGTACCCATGGGCTTCATTGGGACCTGGGGCTTTCCAGTTGGGCATTGTCTTCAGTTGGTGTCTGACTGTGTCTGTCATGAGCTCGGTGAATCTTTGTTTTATTTTCCCCATTTCTTCTGGCTCGACTTCCTGGAGCCATGTTGCATGTGTGTTGTGTGATACTGGGTTGCTCCATATGTTTTCCCAGCCTCTTACTTGGTTCAACTTCAGGATTTCGTGGTGGTGGATTGCTCCATATGTTTTCCCAATCTCTTACTTGGTTCAACTTCAGGATTTCGTGGTGGTTATATTCCCCTCTTAGTTGGCTGTTTAGTCTTTTCTGGTTGTTTCCGAGGAGTTTTTTCTGTTGGTATTCTCTATTCCTGTTCATATATCATTGGATCTTATATGGTTTGGCTTCAGCCCTCTGTTTTATATCTTCTATTGTGTTGTTTAGTCCCTTCTCTTGTACTTTGCATTTCTCGTTCAGCCCTTGTTTTCTTGCTTCTTAGCCTCTTTTCTGTCATCTCTTCTAGTTTACTCAAGTTAGATCTCATCACCATGATTTGTTTTTCCAGGAGTTTTTTCCAAGGCAGTTACTGTCTTGGTTTCTGTTGTGTTGGTTGCGATGGTGGTGTTGGTGTTTGTATTCCCACGAGTTCTTCTACTAGTCTTGCTCCTGAATATGCTAAGTCATTTGTTTCTGTGATAATGGTGGTGTGTATTAGTCTCATTATTTCACTAACTTCACTTGTTTTCTCCCTTAGCTTCTTTGTGTTGTCGGCATTTATGGAGGGTATCATTGTTCTTTCCATATCTGGCTTCATCCATTGTCTGATCTTTTCCACTCATTCCGACCTCTGTTACATCTTCGGTATTTCCTCACGTGCCATTGTTTGGCAGCTCATCATTCCTGTTGTCTTAGGTGGTATCTTCTCTAGGTTTATCTTCTTGTCCTTCATTGCTGGGTGTTATTATTATTGTTGTTATTATTTCACAGGAAAGAGAGTCTCTTTTAATGATATTTCCAAAGATTAGTAATATTGTGAAGTATGGTTTTTATGCTCCATTCTCTCTATTTTTCTAAGTATATTTTTACTTTCAGACAAGTGAGGTAGACAATATTTATAGTTTATGGGAAAAAATAGTATGTGGCCATTGCATGGTGACCTAAATTACCGATCAAAATATGAAAGTGAAAGAAGGGATACATTGAGAACAGTTCAGAGTTGGGAGGCAGACCCGATGAGCTGCGAGGGTCAAGGAACGATGAGAGAAGACAGGTCAAATAGGATGGCAGTAGTCTTTGCCGATGGTCAGTCCTACATGGTCGTGAATTAATTGGAAAATTCAACAGACCAGGTATAAAAATCTTTAAATTCTTAGGTTCCTGTTAGCAAGTAGTCAATACAGAAAGTGTAAAAATTTCACCGTTCTGGAAAGAATGAATATTGGAAACTGTATGGGGTTATCATGCTTCATTCCACTATCTCGACCTAATTACGATCATGAAAAGCATTGATCGTTTAGTGGTGTGGTCGATGGAGGTATGATAAGGATTTTTAGTTGAACAAAACTGACTCTGTCACCTCGACTGAAGGGAAGATATGCTGTGTATGGCTCTCGATGAAAACTGCATGTTATTACTCTATTTAATGACCCTTGGCCTGTGTTTATCACCATCTAACGCGGGGATAATGCTGGACGAAGATCTGCCACATGATAACCATTCCCTTTTCATTGATGGTAACTGAGGGCACTTGTGTCAGCTGTAGGAGAGAGGAGGTTGATATTTGGGGCTGTTTAATGGTGGCAGGAAGGAGAAATGTTTTTTATGTGATGTTTAAATTGATGTTTTCAGCAAGAAAGTATAGTTTTTCTAAGAAATAGTGGCCAACTGCCAACGTGGGTAGGGGTGCCATTATGGAGAGAAAGAACCTATATGTAAAAATTACTGTCAGATCTAATCTTCCAGGAGAATTCTCCATTTCACACACAGCGCTCGCAATTGTAGATGTCCCCTGTCCGTACTGTTTTTGCCCATAAAATCGAAACTTTATCCTCCTTCTGTGTCGGAAAGATAGAATTAAACAAGAATGAAAAAAACTAGGAATAAAATCAATTTTGTAGAGCAGCGATAACCTTTAATAAAATATAGGCCACTATTATCATTTGAAATATAGTGAGGAGACATCAATACTCTTACTTTTATCATTAAGATGGCTATGTAATAAGATTTGGGAGTCTTTGTAACTATTATTTTTCCATGAGGATTTCCTAAGTTCTTCATCCATCAGCAGGACCATTATTATGATTATCATGAACATTATTTCTAGCGGTTGACATTCAAGTGCTTGTGACCAATGTTAAAATTAAACTGGCAGACAGAGTGAGAATAGCAGGGAAGGGTACTATTTTTTTTTTTTTTTTTAAATCCAACTCGGGACAAATTATAAAACAAAAATTAATTTGTTCTAAAGTATTCAGATATTTACTGGAAAGCTGAAAAGAAATAACAAAGGAGCTTTTTATTATAAGTTTAAATCCTTTCAGGACCTGAAATGCTTTTCCCATTTAAACAAATTACTCAGTACATCAACTAGTTAAATTACTAGAAATTTACATTCCCTTTCAGCAATTAGAGACTTGTTTGCATGATGGGCCGTGCTCACGGTGAAAAGAATTCCACTTAAGTGCCTGATGGTAAACATTACAAAAACTGGTCAAAACTTAATGTAACTATATATATATATAATATATATATATATATATATATATATATATATATATATATATATATATATATATATATAAAAAGAGAGAGAGAGAGAGAAAACAACTTTCTGGTGGTATATTTGGGTTATCCATTTCCCATTTTTCGGAAAACCATTTCTTGTCTAATTTGAAGCACTTAGTTGAATACCCGCTACCTAAATATTTTCTTTTTGAGTACTTCGAGTGCTAACGGTATGAGATATCATTCATTTCGTATGCAAAGTGTTTCCGAAGTCGACGATATTTATATGCAGTGAAGTCGAAAGACAGAAGAATAATGTAGCATTAATAAAAGAATTAAATTCTAAATAAACAGAAGCTGGAAAAGAAAACAAACAAGTTACTGCCAATGGGCAATGTACTGTATTTGGAAGTACTTATTCAAATGCAATATGCAAAAAGGCCCACCGGGTGGGGATGAAATGTAGTTTGTCCATCATAAACAGTCTTCGTGTCGTAAAACCCCATTAGTGCCTATGAAACGGCGCAGAAAAATACTATTTACTAATGCGGTTAGCTGTAATGGGGAAGATCGTTTGGGTCCATTTTGGATATTGAAATGATAATTATCATGAGATTATGAATATATTTTAATACTCTAAAGAGGCTAGTTATAAACCTTTGGTAAACATTTCAGCCATTTCATCTCTCTCTCTCTCTCTCTCTCTCTCTCTCTCTCTCTCTCTCTCTCTCTGGAAAGTTTCCAGTTTGATCCAAGTGGCATGTATATGTCAGCTTTGCATCAGTAGTAACTGACTCTCCCTATATAGACCTATAAACGTTTTACGGTTGGTTTCGCTGGAAAACAGGGAGATTAACTCCCTCTTTGGAAGCTTATGACACACACATCACGCGCAGACATTATACATATACATACATAATATGCACATTCACACACACACACACACACACACACACACACACACATACACACACATATATATATATATATATATATATATATATATATATATATATATATATATATATATATATATATATATATATATATATACATGTATATGTACTGTACATACACACACTATAACTAGTTAAGGGAGTATTCTGATAATTACAAATACTTGCGCTAATTTCTGTATCGATGTTAATCAAGTGTTTATTAGTATTATTTATTAAATGACTAAGATGAGGAAGAAAATGACAGGTAAAATCTATGTGAGAGAAAAAATGAAAAATAACATTAAATGACGCAGTACATTTCAGGGACAAAGCATACTTGTCATGATTCTTTTCACAAATTTTCCCCCACCTGTGTTGGATGAATAGCTTTTTATGATACTAATCTTCTTGTTGATTTAATCATCATTATTAACTAACAGCATTAAGCATTAGCATAAAAAGGTATACCTAATTTCGTTTATCCTCTTTACGGTAATTCGCCATTATGATTCTCTCTTTTCACGCCTTCGTCAGTCACGCTCAGAGGATTTTAGTATCACACTGACTAACTGCCGACGAGAGTCGGTAAATGAAACTGTAAAACATCATATTCATCCCTTCTCGTGTTGCTAAAACAGCAAGGTTTGAATAAACAAAAAGTCGGTTATCTAAATCAGCGAAACAATTTTTATTTTACCGGACTCAACAATCATTTCATCCGTGCGAACGAGAAGGATGGAAGGATTTTTTATTCTAGAACCGGGAGCAAAATATGCTAAGTAAATGTTAGAATAGAGGATATTAACCAGGAAAATCCCGGCTTGCTCCTCGGATGGCTGTCCCAGAAGACGTCGCTAATGGACATCTTTTTGCTGGAAATTTTTGCTGGTTAAAACTCCTGAAGAGCTTCTGACGCTTAATAATTTCTGGCTCAGTCGGGTATTTTTCTCCACAAAGTTTTGCATGAATTTTTCATGAATGATTTTTTATGCAAGCTGTTCGTGACGTATACATCATTAACACCTAATGAGAAAAAGTTTTTTTTTTTTTTTACATGAGTGTGACAAATAGTTCGACTGATTAAGGAAAATGCTAAATATTTTCAACTTTATAAATTGAGTTGATTCAAATGTCGACTTTTTTTACCCATATAATCAAGGTAAAGTTAAAGAATATTAAATGGGACAGGCATCTTCCTTCACCAGAACAGGCATGATATATGCAAGTTCTTTTTTTACCATGACACCACATCTATACATATGTGTATGTGTTCGTTGCACTTGGTAAAGTTTTGTATATTTCAGTACAACTATTTTTCTTATTCTTAATCAGCTTTGTACAGCGTTTCCTCCGATGAGTTTTGATTCATGAAAACGACAATAAATGATATTTCATTAAGCATAGGAACGAGCCATTGAAAATAGATAAATTACTTGTAGGATGTTTTTTTTTATTACGCTTATATTAATCGTCTGTTGAGGGTTTTACCCGAGTCTTGCCGCGCCTGCGAAATAACGTTTAGGTATATGTATATGTATATATATATATATATATATATATATATATATATATATATATATATATATATATATATAATTTATATATATATACATACATACATATATAGATATATGTATATATATATATATATATATATATATATATATATATATATATATATATATATATATATATATATATATATATATATATATATATATATATATAATATATATATATATATATATATATATATATATATATATATATATATATATGTATATATACTTACATATAATATATATATATATAATTTTAGAATTAATTTTAATATTTGTGCAATGAATTGTTTATATCTTATGTATAAACTCGCGTCATTTGCATATTTTTCCCGTTTTTATCTCTGCATTATTTTAGATCAGGGTCTCTGTTTTTAAAGGATTATTCGTCAAATCTATAAAGATTAGCCGAATTATTAATGACACCTTAAATAAAAATTATCCATTTTTGAGATCTTTAATCCGGAAATTTGCATCGTTTTCTCCTCTCCCAATAATTATAATATTAGTAGAATAAGCGTTTGGTAAAAATGTTGGCTCTTCTGATGAATTAATGAGTCTCATAAACCCACTTTAATGCTACATGAAGCATTCCCTTGTTGTAAAAAAAAAATAAGCAGGAATTAAAGAAATGATTTTCGTTGAAATGTTCTGGGTGTGGGATTTAATATTTCCATTTTGATATTAATGTCTTACTGATAGTTAAGCTCATCTGAACTGTATGTATTTACATTCACATCTTTATTTACATTATTATTATTGTTTTATCATTTTTGTTGTTAATGTTTACATTTCTATTGTTATTTTATCTTTTAGTTAGTATATTGATTAATTTATTTTTTTTATTAATAGTTTTTATTAATACTTTTTAACTTTTTTATTTTTCTTTAGTCATTGCCTTTTGTCTTTAGTAAGTGTAGAAAAACTATTTACTTCTCACACACTGAAAATTCGCTGCTTTATTAATTGATGTTTTCTGTTCGCTTCTGGAGCACGTATAAAACACAGTATATAAACATAGTGACATTCTATTACCTTTTCAAACGAGAGAATAATACCAGAAAATAAAGGAAATAAATCACATATTCAGTGTTTAAACTCCAAGAAACCACGCCGCCTAATCCTCTTATCTCTGTCTGTGTCTGCCTCTGTCTCTCTCTCTGGCTGTCTGTCTGTCTGTCTGTCTGTCTCTCTTTCTCTCTCCACTTGAGAACTTGCTCACAAACAAACAGCGTGCTTTCCAGTGCGACTGCATAAATAAAAATCCGACTCTGAAACTCGTTAAAAGAGTCTGCCCTTTAAAGAATTTTAAGTACATCGTTATTTATGTCTCGTCGTCTATCCATTAATTGTGGCTTCAGGTTTTTGTTTAAATGCTACAAAGGGAATGCATTCGTTTTGTTGGCGATTATGAGTGAGAACTTCAATTTACTTAAATCCTCAGTAATATTTTCTGCAATTTTTTATACTACAGACAACTTAACTGATATGTTGTGAATTATTGTTACAGCCTCAGGCAATGTAAAGGGAATTATAAAAGAGGATGGTATCAGCGAAATTAATGTATGTCTTACTGTAGACGCAAAAAAAAAAAACATACTTACAGGTCAGTCACTGTAACCCATATTTTATTATGAATTTAGCAATCAGACCTATTTTGAAGCAAACGTATCTGCAAGCCGCTTAATGGACAGCCCCAAGAATATAAAATGAATAGTTTAAGGGGGTTAAATCAATCGGCATCTTTAATTTACTTTCATCTCAGTTCAGACACTGCAATTGCTTTATACAGTATAATACAAAAAATAAAATAATCGTTACATATATCTGCCTTGTCAATATTTTTTTCCCTTCAATTTTCCCCACTTACCAGCATACAAGGTTGCGGCAAAAGCAACGAAGAGAGAAGTTTTTGTGAAAATCTTATGAATGGTTTCACTTTGCTGTGGTGATTACCTTGTCGAGGGCTTTCTGTCTGTTAGTTTTCTGTAAAAAGGAAAACTGGTGTTATGGCTATTTGTCTTTCCGTCGGCACTTTTTCTGTCCGTCCTCATATCTTAAAAACTACAGAGGCTAAAGGGTTGCAAGTTGGTATGTTGATCATCCACCCTCCAATCGTCAAACATACCAAATTGCAGCCCTCTAGCTTCAGTAGATTTTATTCTATTTAAGGTTAAAGTTATCCATGATCTTGCAACTGGAACCGCTATAGGCGCCAACAACACAGGGCACCACCGGGCATTGGGGTAAAGTTTCATTGGCCGCGGCTGAGAGTTCTATACAGCGTTATACGTTGTACAGAAAACTCGACTGCACCGAAGAAACTTCGGGGCATTTTTTACTTGTTAAAGCATAAATTTTTACTGAGCAATAAGCTCTCAAGTCTGGAATGTTTCTCTCTTCACACTCTTTTTCCTTAGATGCAACTCACAGTGACTGACTGACAACTGGGTACCTGATTGACTGCTTGAGTCGACGGTGATATTACTGGTTTCAAGAAACTCACCCACTTCTCGCACCTTAATCAGTCCTCGAGTAGAATACTGGTCATCCATTTGAGAACTAATCCATGAGAGAGAGAGAGAGAGAGAGAGAGCGAGGCTACTTACTACTTTTACTCACTATATCCGAGCGTGCCACGACCTAATGATGCCTCCATCCAGAAGAAGCACATTGCATGAGTCGTAGAAATGAAATTTCATTCTTAATCCTCACAGTTATCCTCCTTATGCCCTTAGCAATCACTATATAATAATTTTCTTTTTATATGTGCTCCTCGCATCATTCTGATCAATCAAAGTTATTTTAATTACCTGCACAGAATCTGCGCCCCTTCCTCTTTGCATTTACCTTAACATTTGGTTATTTTAATCTTAATAATGATCAGTATACGTCTGCCTATTTCTGTACTCACAGCGGCATCCAGAAACATAATCTTCTATCTATTTTTCTTTGGAAACTATAGCTAACATTCAAATAAACAGCCATTGGAATAAGAGTAAAGGTGTCGTAAACGAAGCATGTAATTACATATTACGCTAAAATTACATGAGTGATAAACATAATAAATTACAAAAAAAAAAAAAGAACCTGAGTTAACCAAGTCAGAAGAATAAAACTGTCAGAGAAGGTATGGAAGATCTCAGATATTTGGAGCTATGCTGTGGCCATTTGATAGTTTCTTTCCATCTTTATAAATATCCGAGTGGCTTGCTGATCTAACTCTGAGCTCTATTTTAGTTGGATGATGTGTACTTAAAGAACTTACTGTTATTTGAACCTCGCTTTAATTTTCCCACGCTTGAAATTCTCATTTACGTTTCGCCCTCGATGCTATCCGGATTCTGTGCAAATGAATGGGGCCATGAACGGACATTCATCGACTAAATGCCGTTGTGTTGTTACAGAGCTGGTTGCCAAGTGACCCCTTGCTGGTATTAAAATAGAATTTTATCGCACTGACAGTGCACAGTTAATTTTGTTACGAATACGAAAATAATAACAGCACTACCACGCACATTTTGTGGAGCCACCAGTATTTTGACTCGGAAACAAGTACTGAAAAACTTGAAGCAAAACTCGACCTTCATTACATGCCTTCCTAGATGTTTCTGAAGAGTTTTACCGTTGGGAATGAGTCTAAAGTACTTTCCAGAATTTTCCGTGTGTGTGTGTGTGTACTTAACCATTCCGATCCTCATTTACATTTGGATGAACGGGTAGGCTTTTTCGCTTCTTTCATTTCTCATTTGTATGGTAAATAAGGTTAGGAGCTAATGCAGACGAATAATTAGTGAGGACTCGTACAAATATCTTTTCATACGGTCTGTGTGTATTTGTTGTTAGATGGCCGTTAATGGAGGAGACATGCGTAAAGAAACGAAGTTTTGGAAGAGTTTATCTGACACTTATTTCCTCTCTCTTTTTAATGCAGTGCTTTACAACCTATATGAATAAAGAAATTACGTCGGCTGTGTTGTCGTGTGACGTGGTTCTGGCAAACAAAAACAAATGGAACATTCCCTTGGCTTCATTTGCATTTGGGGTCATTATACCGCGGCTTGGCTAGACTAGGATTTCTTTCATTCAAGTTCTCCATGTTTGTGTCTGTCTGCGAGTATGCAGGAGACTGAGACAGAGAGACAGACAGAGAGAAGCTAGTAATGAGCTTAGTAATAGGCTGAGTTTAAATGAGGCTTTGCCAGTAAATTTTGTTTTGCTGATTGTGCATTATTTATATCATTTTAATTATAGCAACACGTCATTTTAAAGCCCATGAGAAACTTATGCATGGCCATGCAGTGCATTCTCTCTCTCTCTCTCTCTCTCTCTCTCTCGTCATTTCAAAGAAACAAGTAAAAAATGCGCTCGAGGTTCTTCGGCGCAATCGAGTTTTCTGTACAACCGCTACAGCGTATAACCAAGGCCACCGAAAATAGATCTATCTTTCGGTGATAATGCTGTACGAGCCGTGGCCCACGAAACCTTAACCACGGCCCGATGGTGGCCTGTCCTATATACTGTAGTTGCCAGAAGCACGATTATGGCTAACTTTAACCTTAAATAAAATAACTACTGAAGGTAGAGGGCTGCAATTTGATATGTTTGATGATTGGAGGGTGAAAGATCAACATACCCATTTGCAGCCCTCTAGCCTCAGCAGTTTTTAAGATCTGAGTGCGGACAGAAAAAGTGTGGACGGACAGACAAAGCAAGCACAATGGTTTTCTTTTACAGAAAACTAAAAGAATGAAGAATTATGTTTCCCTTAGCAATCAACTTGTTCTCATCATGGATATGCAACGTTGAAAAAAGATACCCAACGTACTCAAAACACTTAAACTTTATTATACATGTACATTTTTATGTTCTTGCCATTTACAGTGCAGATAAAGCCAGATACTCTGTCGGAGAGGCGATTAATTGCTTCAAAATAATTATAGGTTCTAAATTTCAGATGAGCCTCCGATATACCGGTGTTTATACGAGACAGGTAGATTAAGCATATGGAACATCATCCCGGCATTGTTTGTTGCATATACAAGCAGCGCTTTACTGTTCTACCTTCCAAAAAAAAAAGTAGAAGCAGGTGTTGCTGAGAGGCTTTTGAAGGATTACAATTTCCGATCTTGGTAATAGGCTTACAGTTTGTTTTTTACTACAGAGTCGTACATAGAAATACCAAGCTAAAAATAAAAATAAACATATGCATAAACAAAGAGATTCGTGGTTATAGGTATATATTCACAGATGAACGCATATCCATACGTACAAATTTGCAAATAAAATAAATGAATAAATAAATATATATCTATATATATACATATATATATACTCGTATATACAGTATATATATACATATATATATATATATATATATATATATATATATATATATATATATATATATATATATATACACATATGAATGTCTTTTACTGTGTTCCAACAATAAACTGTGAAGATAAAAAGTCCAATAAAAGCACTAGATGCAAGTTGCAACCATATATTTCAAGTCCAATAAAAGCACTAGATGCAAGTTGCAACCATATATTTCAAATACTTCTTCTGTACCCCTGTAACGGCGTCAGTAACCTAGATGTTGTGACGCCAGTTTTATTGGACATGAATCAACCAATCTATCAATCTGTATCCAAGTTCACTGGTGAAATATGGACAGATGATGTATGACAAGAGTATACATAGGGCATATGCAGGCGTGGCAGTACGACGTTGGTGGTATGTAAATGACAGTTGACCTGGCAGGCGTATCCGATGGGACACCTGCTTGAGAAGAGGCTTAAGACTAACTTGTCGGTGAAGGCCGATGTCCAGCGTCCACCTGACAGGTTCATATTGTTGGTTTGAATGATGTTGGCAGATCCCATCACCTTCTGAGCGGACAGTTACTTCTGAAAACCTGCTCAGCCCCACTGCAGGTTATGGCATGGCCTTTATCTCAATGTAGATCCATCTCGCAAAGATCAATACGATATCCTTGAGAGAGGTCGGGGATTTTCGTAAATATTAGGGATAAAGGCCATACCATAAACTGGAGTGGGGCAGAACTGGTTTTCAAAAGTAGCTGTCAGTCCAAAAGGAAGATACCGGAATTTGCCACCACCATTCAGTCCAACAATATGAACCTGTCAGGAGGACATTGGAAATCAGGTTTCACTGGCAAGGTAATCCTAAGGCATCTTCTCAAGCAGGTGTTCCAGCGAATACGCCCTCTAGACTCGACGCAGACAGGAATTAACGAGGCCCAAAACACAAGGAAATAACCTATTTTTCATCCATCCCGGGTCAACGGTTATTCACATACCACTAGTGTCGTATTGCCACGCCTGCGTGTCTTGTATATACTCTTGTCATATATCATTTGTCCATATTTCACAAGTGAACAGGGATACGGAAGAAGTATCTGAAATATAAGTGAAATGAAATGTATATGGTGTGCTTTTTATGGGCCTTTTCATCTTCTCATATTCATGTGTGTGTGTGTATATATATATATATATATATATGATATATATATATATATATATATATATATATATATATATATATATATATATATATATATATAAATATATATATATATATATATATATATATATATATATATATATATATATATATATATATATATAATTGCACAGCCACAACGCCCTCTTAACTTCTCGAATTCTTTCTGCGCTTTTTGGATAGTGTTGTCACTACAAAGCCGTAAGATCCAAGGCAAGAAATTGAAGAGACTGTGATGCCTGGTCGCGGAGACGAACCAAGGTCACCATAATCACAAGGAGGTCCTTCCCAAAATAGGTAAATCTGAGAAGCAGAGGGCATTCTGGCTATTATAATCACATATGCAGTCTAAAGTGACCAGTAGATTCTTATATATATATAGCATATATATATATATATATATATATATATATATATATATATATATATATATATATATATATATATATATATATATATATGTAGAATCTACTGGTCACTTTTACTAGATGATTACTGTATGTATTTAATAGCCATAATGCCTTTCATTTCTCGAATTCTCAAAGTTTTTGGATATGCTTGTAATTCACGAAGGTGACATCCAAACACAAGAAATTGAAGAGATTTGTGATTTGCCGGTCGCGGAGACGAACCTGGTCACCTTAACTACAAGGAGGTCACGTTGCTGACCTGGGTCTGCTCCCGCGACCGGCAAATCACACAAGTCTCTACAATTTCTTGTGTTTGGATGTCATTGGCTCTGTAGTTACAAGGGCATATCCAAAAGCGCGAAGAATCTGAGAAGTTAAGAGGGTATTGTGGCTATTAGAATTATATATAGATATATATATATATATATATATATATATAAGATATATATATATATATATATATATATATATATATCACTTGCATTGTGCCATATGTTTTTATATTCACAAATATTATTATGTAAAGTCGTCAATATCCATTCTTACTATGCCCTGAGAATAATCTTGTTACCCAAGAGGAGTTACACTTATAAGTTCTTTGCCAACAGAGATCTGAACTGCCGCCTTGTTGGAAAATAATAAAACTGCTGTAATTTCGACCAATGGGCCATCAGCAGAGGTTTAAGTTGATACCGGCTTTGTTGTACATATGCTTTCGATTCAGGTTTTGTACTCAGAATCGATATCAACCCACCTCCACCATGATAGTGATATTGGCACGTAAACAGTGATATTTTTTTTTACATTCACAAATAATAAGCCACAAATGGCGTTTAATATCTAATTCACTATACCTCGGGAATAACTTATACTCAATGGTAATTATCATTGGTAAGTGCTTATCAACAGAAATTTCCCTTAGGGGTAAGTTATTCCTGAATTGGATATTAAATGACATTTGTGTCATAATATTTTTTTTAATATATATATATATATATATATATATATATATATATATATATATATATATATATATATATATATATATATATATGTGTTATATATATATATATATATATATATATATATATATATATATATATATATATATATATATATTATATATATATATATATATATATATATATATATATATATATATATATATATATATATATATTATATTTGTGAATGTGAGTGTAAAAGGAATATATATATGCCTATATGAATCACGAGTTTTTTCAATGAGGGTTTCATAATCACCAAGGTAGAATGCTTCCTCCCTACTTTGCCTGCTGCATTTCTTTCCCTGTCCTTTTATAATGATTCATTACTTTTTATAATGTAACACAACTTGTCTTTGAGAGACCAGAACACTCTAATTAGTAGTTAAAGAAAAGATTATACGTAATATTTATTTTGGTGGTACACCTTCCATATTTCTCAGTTGTTAAGCTTGATTCGGCATCTTTTCGTTATATGTCAGTTGAACCATCTCAGTTGTTTCATTTTTCGTCATTTTTCAAAGAGAGAAAATCATTAAGTATTTTAAGAAATACTAATGGTTCATATTGACTTTTACTCTTGTCTACTAAAGTACACAGCAATTTGTAATTAACTAAAAATACTTTTATATATTCTTGAAGTCACATCGAATGCACCATGAAAATTTTTATAAAAATAAATAATTATGGTTCATTTAATACTATTCTTCCTACTTCCAAAAATGTAATCTTCTTTGTCATTATTTAAAAAGAAATTCCCTTTATTTATAACCAGCCCGGTGGACCTTGTCCTAAAGGAAGTTAAGGACCTCTGGACTATTTATCACTAGTAACAATACCTCTTTCCAAATTCATTTTGTTACCATTTTGAAAAGTTTTGTCTCTTTAAGTAGGGCCCTTAATAAATGACGCATATTTTGCAAACGAAAAGATTCATTTCGCCTCATAGCCCTTTGTGGAACTCTTACAAAGTCACCATTTTATTCTTACTTTTAGTTTTCTGTAAAAGAAAACTATTGTGCCGTCTGTCCGCCCTCAGATCTTAAAAACTTCTGAGGCTAGAGGGGTTGCAAATTGGTATGTCGATCATACACCCTCCAATCATCAAACATTCCAAATTGCAGCCTTCTAGCCTCGGTAGTTTTCATTTTATTTAAGGTTAAAGTTAGCCATAACCGTACATCTAGCACTGCTATAGGTGGCTGAAAGTTTCATAGGCCGCGGCTAATAGTTTCATGTGCCTTGGCTGAACGTTTCATGCTGCATTATACGCTGTACAGAAACTTGATTGCGCCGAAGAAACTTCGGCGTGTTTTTTGCTTGTTATTAATTTGATATATGTCAGAACACTTATTTAGGATGCAAGTTTGTTAAACTGTGTACAAGGCAATTTAATTTCAACATCACATGGATGAAAGGACTTCTTGAAAGAAGAGGTTATGAGGCGTCAGATTTCTGTTAGTTTAATTAAATGTGGTTTAATCGCACAAACGTGCATAAATGGGGAAAGAGGGAGAAAGTGAGAGATTACTGAGATAACATTTTCATCAGACGAATATACGAAATAAAAGTCTCCAGACGTTAACCTTCATTTGCTTTAACATGCGATTGCTTCTCGTAATGAATAATGAAACAGTGATGAACTCTCAGTAAAAGCTAATGAAGCATCATTGTGTGTGTTTGCGATTACGTGCGGGACTGTATTTTTTTTTTTGAGTCCATATGTGTTTCTCCTACTTGTGTCAAGGCATCCACGGCCAAGAGAAAAATAAAAGATTTGGGCGAGGAAATTAAAGCGTATACTTGGGAAGGAAAGAGATTTCAAGGTCTGGTGGACATTAAAACTTTTGTATTGGGATTATCGAATGTCATTTTTATCATTCAACAGCTCACAAACTAATCTGATGCGTATCTTGTTATCAAACGTCTCAGTATTAATTTCTTATGAAAACATAATTAATTACAGATTGTTCGTTAAATCTTCTAGATAATCCGGATTAGTTTATCTGCTATGTTTGTGATTTTGATTCACGATTAATACGGTGATTATTACGGCATCTGGGGCATTTCGTAACATCGGTTCGACCTCTCCTTAGATCCGTATGATTGTAGATCTATACTTTCCTTTTTATATATATATATATATATATATATATATATATATATATATATATATATATATATATATTATATATATATATATATATATATATATATATATATATATATATATATATATATATATATATATATATATATATATATATATATATTTCTAATGTAATTTGCAATAACGTAGAAAAAGAAGTATCTCTACGAACAGGTTTACATTGACGAGTCTTGGATCATATTCCTTCACCAATGAATGGAATCAAAGACGTTTCCCATCCTCATAAAGCTACAAAAAACTATACTGGAGACCATGAAATGCATTGAGATTGTTGATGTTCATGGTTCCAGGATTTTATGGTGCTCCAAGTCAGTGATTGTTAAATATTTGATGTTGCGATAAGAGAGAGAGAGAGAGAAAGAGAGAGAGAGGGAAAAGAAAATTAATAAAAAATCGGTCATTCATTTGGTAACGTATTCCAAACTTGAAATGAGAATATGTCAAATTGTGATTTTTTTTAGTAGAGATGCCATAATTGCTTATATAAAGATATCAATAATAATTATGCTCCTGCTATTATTGTTATTATTACTACCGATAATAATAATAATATTATTATTATTATTATTATTATTATTATTATTATTAGAACAACAACACCGAACCATGTCTCGATGAATGTTTTTAATCAGTAGCAAATGTAAACTAAACAAGAATAATTTTACGGATGGCGAACTTAGATTTGTTCCCCAAGACTTGAAGAAAAATTCGTTAAGTCTTTGCAGGAGACTTTTTTTTTTATTATCCGTCTTGTTTTAATAGATAGGAGTTCTTACAACTATTTATTAGATTCCGTTCGATATGGAAGTCAGAAAAAGTAACGCCGAAAAACAATATTATTCCTAGTCTTGGAGAGATATTATCTCCCTTGTTAAAAATAAACTAGTCGCTATAATTGTGGACCAATAAAATGCTGAGTAAAATAACGAAGGAATGTGGATACAGATGTGAAAGAGTAAAGTTTATAGCTTTAGGTTATTGATGATAAAACATATTTACTCTTGTGATTTTTTTTCGAGTTCTAAACATGGACAAGTAAAATTGTGTGCGGTGCATCACTATATTGCAACTGGAAATCATCAGTTAAATACAATTTTACAGAGAAAACCCGTGTTCTGTTCTGTATTGCTTTAAAATACATCTTTTACTTCGAAAAATAATTGCCGATTTTCACTATTCAAAATTATGCTATGCTTAATTGGTGATACTGACAATGCTGAGATATGGCTTACAAGCATCGAAATCTTTTTACTTCTATAGAACTCCCATGGAAAGACTTGATGATTACAGTAGTTTCATCGGTGCTTAATATTCTGAAATAAATAATGTTGAACATTTTGTCATCAAACTTGGATTTCTTTGAAATAATTGAATTACTTATTCCATCTTTTTCGAAATGAAAAAGTTCCTCCTTGGACGAGTCGGTAGAGTTCTCGGCTAGCACTCTGCTAGGCCCGAGTTCGAGTCTCCGGACGGCCAATGAAGAATTAGAGAAATTTATTTCTGGTGATAGAAATTCATTTCTCGGTATAATGTGGTTCGGATTCCACAATAAGCTTTAGGTGCCGTTGCTAGGTAACCATTTGGTTCTTAGCCACGTAATATAAATCTAATCCTTCTGGCCAGCCCTCTCTAGGAGACTGTCAATCAGCTCAGTGGTCTGGTTAAACTAAGATATACGTAACTTTTCGAAATAAAAAAAAAATTATAGTTACTTTCATTAACCACGATATCGACTCACTAACATAGGAAGTAAAGTTTAACTTTCTTTACGAGAAAAAAGTAAATAAAGATTAGAATAAGTAATGTTACCTATATTTCTGTTAAACGAACTCTTAATCCCAAATTATATCGATGCTTAGATCGCTCTTTCTGTTTAAGTATCCATTAAAATACGTCAAAGCACTAGAGCCTGAAATGATATAAATTTCTACAATTTTATGAAAACGATCATCATTTTTTCCCGAAGGTTTAAAATTACAAATAAACAAAATATATTACCCGTATAACCGCACAAACAATATATCTAAGATATTGGTAGAATAGAATAAATTAGTCAATGCTCTATTAAACCTTTAAAGGCAATATAGAAGAATTTAACGTAGTTGTCTTGTTTAAGCTGTTTGTGAAAGAATCCTCTGATCATTCGTAGATTCTGACCTCAAGGGTTTTAACCCGGTATTTATCTACCTTTGCGGCGTGTTTAATAAAAGCCCATTGGGGATGGTGGTAAAAACATAAACAAAAGACTGTAAATATCATGAAAATAATGACCTCAAAGAATTATTTAGTCATAGATAACGACCCCTGAACTTTGCTGAGGGTCACTATCTAGGAAAGATCCGAATCATCTAAATATATCTTAGAGATAAGCTATAATTGTTTTTTTCTTTTTACATTAGTCATTCGGGAACGTATGCTATTCAACAAAAAACCTCGACCGTTAAATTATTTCTATTCCCCGTCAGTTTTTAAAATAAAGACAAAACCCTCTGCGTGGGGCACATAAATAAATATTCAGTATAATATCACAATGGAATTAAACCCCGTTAAGCAACGTGCATGGAATACTATCCAAAAGATATTCCATGCAGTGGACCTTTTCCCGCGTCCAACTTATCATGGAACACTAATTCCGGTTAATCGAAGTTCTAATAGACTGCAGAAGATTAGTCCTGCGAGGCGGCGCTGCAGCTGTGCCAACTGAATGAGTTTTAGTAATCCCAAGATTACAACAGCCTAGTTATATGCGGTGTCTGTCTTATCTCTGATGGAATCCTCAGCTCTGAGGAAAACCTATTGAGAGCACAGAGAACAAATGTTCCTTATTTAGAAGCGAAAGGGGCCTGGCTCTCTCTCTCTCTCTCTCTCTCTCTCTCTCTCTCTCTCTCTCTCTCTCTATATATATATATATATATATGTATGTATATATATACACAGTATATATATATATATATATATATATATATATATATATATATATATATATATATATATATATATGTGTGTGTGTGTGTGTGTGTGTGTGTGTGTGTGTGACATTGTAATCAATTTGAACTGACTGCCCAAATTTTGCAGACATTTTCGAAAAGTACTTCTCCCTGAAAATGGTGATCAATGGAAAAATCAGAGGAAAACAAACGAAGAACTCAGTTTTAGCTGTCCTTCAACGGATCCCAAAGGATTTTCGAAAACAAAATTCTTTATGGGTAGTTTTGTGTTTCATAAAACAAGTTAGCAGACTTTTCAATTGTATCTATAGGATTTTTAAATATGCACTGGAACCTCTTCAGCATTTTCTTTTGTATTTCAAAATATAATTTAATATTTTTTTAATTCGACAATAACGCTGGAGACACTATGTTGTGTAGGTAAGAGTCTGCTTCGCCAGGTGTCTGTGAAATTTTCTGTTATGTTTCTTATGTACCATTTGTTTGAAATGTATACTAAGGAACTGAAGGAAGTTTTGGCATAGAAGAATATTACGGTACGATAAAGTTCTTAGAAAAACGATTAACCAAACGATATATATATATATATATATATATATATATATATATATATATATATATATATATATATATATATATATATATATATGTGTGTGTGTGTGTGTGTGTGTGTGTGTGTATGTGTGTGTGTAGCTAGATAGATAGATAGATTTATTATAAGAAAAATATGATCCAGATTCACTAATTCACCTTAGTTTAGCAGTTTCTTTATCTTTTGAAAAGATCCATTAAACTCTTTACCACAGCGATCTAAGAATGAGTTTACAGGAAATGAAGAAAATGTATATCCCAGAGCAAATATAGATTTATAATAAAGACACTGAGGGTTTAACTTGCTTGATAATGTTAAAAATCACCTACGCGTAAAAAGTCTATTATAATTTCATTTCATGGCACAGATATTGAATAAATGAACATTGACCTGTAGACGGATAACAAACCAATTAGTGTATCTTCCAGAATACAGTTAATTAAGAATGAAATCCAGGATAGGTAATTATGATTTCATGAAATGAGGGATGTAGAGGGAGTTGGTCATATGAGCCTAATAACGCTTTGTAGCTTCATGTTTTATTCTCCCCAGCTGACGTAGTTCCTTTTTAATTAGGCCCTTAGTCCGCAGCTACAGTTATGCTTTTTTATATGTCTGTTTGGTATACGTGTTTACTGATTTATTTTTTACTTCATGTATATTTTCTATTTACTTATTGCGCTTTTTTACTTTTTTCATTGAGAGCTCTGTAATGAATGGAAATTTTCATCCAGTTAAGAGCCTTTTTAGCTCTAATCTTATATACACCTGATAAATAGCAATAAAAATAATAATTAAAAAGAGCAACTGATCAAAGTATTTCCTTATTCTCTCACTTCTCGGCAACCTAAATCCAAATAGCAAATCTATTACTGGTCCCGCTCGTCCAAATGCAGTATAACTAGCGTTTAAAAAAAAAACAGCAGACCTCATAATAAATTTTTGTTGCATAAACATTTTCGTATAAAATCATTGATTTATAAAAGAAAATTACAAATAATGTATCATTTGATGGGAAAACAATGCTAGGTGTATATATCATCCTTATGTTTTGGTGTTCAAGGTTATGTAGCATTTATGTCGTAAAAGTATAATGATTTCTTCTATATATCTTTATGTTGTATGATAAATAAGATTATGTATGAAGAAATAAATAGTAAGTTCGTGATGAACATTAAAATAATTACGAGGAATAAGAAAGGTTAGCGAGAAAAAAAGAAGTTGAATAAAATATAAATGGATGGACTGATAAGTAAAACTAATTAACCGTGGAATGATTGAAGACTGGAGAGGCAGGGGAGGGGAAAAATGTAATTGATATTAGTAGAAATAATTTTTATGCTCTCATTCTACAAGAAAGAGCCAAAGCCAATCGAGTACCAAATCTATCTTTATAAATACCAGCTGAGCAACCCGACACTTCCCGGGAAAACTCTGAGGGACTCAGAAAAACTTTCCTGCATCTCCTCTGAATTGTTTTGTCCTACTTTAAATAAACATGATATATATATATATATATATATATATATATATATATATATATATATATATATATATATATATATATATATATATATACGTGGAAATGAAATAGTTTTCACTTGTTTATTACCTTCATGAACTTATTATATATAAGTAAGTCATGTACATGAAAATCTTTGGCTATTTGTTGATGTATTTCGTAAAAGTACATTTTTGATTAGGGTCAGAGTAATACATACACGAAAAGGAATAACCCAAGATAATACTATACATCCCACCATCTATCGTTTTTCTTTTTTTCTTTTTTTTGGAGGGTGGCCTCAGTCAGTGTAACCATTCCCGTTTTCAGCAAATATTCTGCAGTTAGTTTGCTATCACCAAACCCATATCCATCCCAGCAGCGACCTAGTTCATTTAATTAAATAACAGATACCTCATTCAGTCTTATAATTCCAGGCACAACGTGGTTAACTCCGGCCATTACCCTGCCGACGAGAATATTATGAAAGCTTTATAGATATTTAAACAGATTTTTAATTGACGTGCTAATTACAAGCCGAAAGCCAGTATGTAAGAAATGCTCAAGAACGTATTGTTCTGTTGTATATATATATATGTATATATATATATATATATATATATATATATATATATATATATATATGATATATATATATATATATATATATATATATATATATATATATATATATATATATATATATATATATATATATGACTATTTATCACATCACCGTGATTCATATACAATCAGAAAGCTACAAACGTCCTTTAATATCCAATTCACTCTACACTCGTTGAAACCGTAATATATTTTCATATATGTTACAATGAAGGGGAATTTTTAGTTGATAATAAGTCCACTCGTCCTGGCGTGGGTCGAACCAGCGACGGACGAGGAATCAGGACTACAGTGACACACTAACCAGTATCTAATATGATCTGGCTCTAGATAGCGATGTCAGATGATATCTTTACTTTCTGGGACAATAGCTGGGGACTTTAATGACTTTTTTTGACTTTTTTAATAGGCTAAATTCGCTAGTTCCGACCATAAAATTTAAAACAGAATGGGAAAAGGACGGAAAACTGCTGTTCCTAGATGTACTGATCATAAGAAAACAGAACAGGTATGCATTTGCAGTATATAGAAAACCCACCTTCGCTGCCTCCTACATTCATTTCTTAAGCTACCACGACGTCTCCGTAAAAATCATGGTAGGGTGCAACTTATTCCTCAGAGGACTTAGGATATGTTCAAATGAGTACCTGGATAAAGAATTTAACACAATCTGCCAACACCTAACGCAACTGCTATATCCACCACACATTATCGAGAGGGCTATTAAAAAGCGAATAAAATATACTATAGAGGTCCCACTCGCAACAGACAAATAGATTTCAACAACAAAATAAAGCTTCCGTACGATGAAAACATCCAAAAGGCCTCCGAACAACTCAGGCCTAACAATCCTTTCATTTTCCATTATCCCAAATCCATCGGGAGTTCGCTCGTTAACGTATACTTAAATAACAAAAGGGAAGAAGCCGGAGTTTACAAGATACCGTGTAGTAATTGTCAGGACGTCTACGTAGGCGAGACAGGTAGATCGCTCTCGCAAAGAATAACAGAGCACAAAAGATCAGTACGTTACGCTTCGGAGAATTCGGGAATTTTCCTACATATCAGAAATACAGGGCATGTCATTAGCTGGAGTGGGGCGGAGTTGGTTTTCAAAAGTAGCTGTCCGTACAAAAGAAGGATGCTGGAATCTGCTATCATCAATCAAACCAACAATATGAACCTGTCAGGAGGACATTGAAATCGGATGACATCGACACCTTAATTCTCAAACCTCTCCTGAAGAAGATGACCCAAGAAACGCGGCCGTCAGATCCATAGCCAAACGGGAGCTAATGAGGCCAAAAACCACTAGGGAATTTGGTCATTCTCCTCCTTCTTAAGAAACGCCACCTCCATAACATTGGAGGCCTAGGGCCACACCTTTATGTTTTTGTATATATACCATTGTAACTTTCCACCTGTCCATATTCTACCAGTGAACAGGGGCACAGAAGCTAGTGCTCGAAATATATGGTTTCAACGTTTAAATAGTGTTTTATGGGCCTTCTTATATTCATATATATATATATATATATATATATATATATATATATATATATATATATATATATATATATATATATATATATATATATATATATATATATATATATATATATATATATATATATATATATATATATATATATATATATATATTGTGAATATTAAACGTCCTAGCATATTTGATTTTGCTTAAATCTCTTTCTCAGTGTTTTCTGTAGAAAACATTATTTGCTCCCTATTTTGAGAAGATTCTCCCATGCGTAACTTTCACACTTTACGTTGGGAACCAATCTCTATTAACAGTATTAATGAGAAGTTAATATTTATCTTGCTATTTGGATCAAAATCAACTGATATTTACTTGCATTAATACTGAATAAACAAAAACGCCAGAAAGGATAAAAAATAACTTCTGGATTTCATAACAGAATAAATACCAAAGAGAATACTTTTTTTACAGTTTGAACGAATGAATCGAAACTTTAAAATCTAACAGGAGTAAGTATTGGAAGACGTTCCCTGCTCCTCCAAAGTAGAAAAGCAACTCATTTCTATCGAGCTCACCTCGAAAACGAGAGGCCATTCCTAGATCACTCTATCCGGTAGAAACAGATCACAAATGGCAGTGTTACTTTAAACCGCATTCACTGGATCAAGGAAATATTCCACAGGTGTCACCATCACTTCTGGCGATTAATTACATTACTGTAACTAATAAAATAAGCGAGAATATTCGTGCTAATTCGAATATGTGAAACCCTTCAGTCAAACAGAGAGAGAGAGAGAGAGAGGACGGAAAGTTAACGAAGAATGTCAACAGACCTAAATATCAGAGAATTTTTATTAAAATAGTAGCGTTCATCATGTCTTATAGTTCTGTCTCAAAACGAAATCTCGAGGGCAAATGCAGTATTGATTATTTTCCTATTGAATGCAAACATACATTAAATACACGTAAACTATAACTTGTAAATCCGTTTTGATGCTTTTTTTATATGGGAACAATTTTAACTACTGAAGTGCTGATTTGCTTTGGGGTAAAAGAGATAAACACTTTTTTGATTTTTGTCCTAACAGATGATTGATATATTTGATTTCTTTTCATGACGAGACTAGATAATGAACATTAATGTATTATATGATATTTAAACTCTTGCGGATAACTGCACTTTAAGAACCAATACAAGGATATAGATTAAGATTTCCTAAAAAAAAAAAAAAAAATAGGATCTAAAAAATGTAGACAACATTTCTGCTTTATCGAAAAACCTAATAATCTAATGGTTAGATGACATCAATTTGTTTATCAGCCACCTTTGTATAACCCCTTTCTATGACAAAACACGCTTGTTAAATCTAATTCACCTTTCAGTCACTGATAAAGTAGAACGCAGTCGAGGGTAGAAACTAGTCGGTAAATTGAAATTAACGTTCCTGTAAAAACAGAACAAATGAGCTCTTCGGGGAGTCATTCTGGGGAGACGCTTAGCTTCAAATGGGAATAAAGACCAGTACATATTGTAGAGATTCATCCAGATGTTCGTAAAAGAGAGAGAGAGAGAGAGAGAGAGAGAGAGAGCTAGAATTGGCACCCCATTCTAAAAACGATTTTTTTATTAAGAACTTGGCAGTTGGCACATATTTTTAAGTTGTTTGATATCAGCTTAATATAAAGAACTTCTACTATATATATATATATATATATATATATATATATATATATATATATATATATATATATATATATATATATATATATATATATATAATATATATATATATATATATATATATATATATATATATATATATATATATATATAATATATATATATATATATATATATATATATATATATATATATATATATATATATATATATATATATATATATAGATATACACTGGCTGACCAACCCAGTGCTGCCTGGGAAATCTCTGAATGACAACCAGTAAACTCTCTCTCTCTCTCTCTCTCTCTCTCTCTCTCTCTCTCTCTCTCTCTCTCTCTTCCATTCCTGTTAAGATAGTTGCATCAATTACATTGCCCAGCATTTTTGACATTTTATATTTCATCACTTCTCACCCCCTCTTCCTACTGGGGCTGAACTTGGACTTGAAGGGCATTGGGAGTGTTTCTATTCATCCCAGCGATCTCCAAAATTATGGATTAGGCTCTAATATCTGTCATTTTTTACATTTTATTTTTCACCCCTTCTCAACACCGCCCCCCCTTTCCTATTGGGGCTGAACTTGGACTTAAAGGGCATCAGGATTTCAATATTCATCTCAGCGATCTCAAAAACTATGTATTAGAAACTAATATCTGTGGTTTTCGGTTATTTTTACATGTCACCACCTTCCCAACCCGCAGTCCTATCAGGACTGAACTTGGACTTAAAAGGCATTGGGAGTGGCGCTATTCTTCTCAGTGACCTTGGAAACTATGGATTACACACTAATATTTGTCGCTTTTAGTTATTTATTTTACATGTCACCCCCTTCCTATCAGGGCTGAACTTCGACTTGAATGGCATAGGGAGTGTCACTGTTCATCTCAGCGACCTTGAGAACTATGGATTAGACACTAATATCTGTTGTTTTCAATTATTTTTACATGTCACCCCTTTCCCACCCCTTCTCACCCCCCTCCCTAGTTGCACTGGACTTGGACTTGAATGGCATCAGGAGTGTCACTATTCTTCTCAGGGACTTCGAAAACTATGGATTGGACACTAATCTGTCGTTTCAGTTATTTATTACATGTCACCACATTCATTCCCACCCCCTTCTCACCCACCTCCCTATCAGGGCTGAACTTGGACTTGAAGGGCATCGGGAGTGTCACTATTAATCTCAGCGACCTCGAAAACTGGATTAGACACTAATATCTGTCGTTTTCTGTAATTTTTACATTTCACTCCCTTCCCACAGTCCCCCTCCCCCCTTTGGTGCCGTGATGTCTTACCCTCAAAGTGTTCTTTCCCAGACAGTAAGTCATATGTATAGCAAGTTTGGTTGAAATTGCTCAATCCATTTCAGAGTGTATGTGGAACATGCACACATACACATACATACATCCATTTATATATATTATATATATATATATCTGTGTGTGTGTGTGTGTACTCCCGTGCGTGCGTATGTGTTTAAAAATAGGAAGATGTATCTCAGTTCCCATAAAAAAAAGATGATCCGATATTATGAAGCGTTTGGTACGAAACATCAAGGAATGCCACTTTAAATAGATTATAATCACCTCATTTCATGACTCGGTATGAAAGATACTCAACATACAATTGGGTAAACTCAATAGGCAATAATCAATGATATTTCATTGTTTGAATGTGTTATTGCACTTGGAGGGTTAATCCCATAAGCTCTGATGAGATCATTGAAACGCGGAAATATTGTAGAGCACAGTGTTGCTGAAATATCAACAGATGGTTAATACCCTCATTAAAATACAATGGTGTGTTTACTGCAAATAACTCCAAAATAGAGTAGGAAATACGAATCCTAAAATTGTCATGTTAATAGCAAAAGAAATATTTCATTTTCACAACATTTCTTGCATAATTATAATTTGTTGAGGATATTTTCCTACTCTCAAATGAAGTTCTTTCAGTGATCTGTTCACAAACTGATGTCATACTTGTGTATTACTGAATTTGGTTCTTTGATCTAACTTTGGAATTTTCTGTGAAACAGCAGCCAGAGTGAAGGTATGGCAAAGTTTATAGGTATATATTTATAGCCAAATTGTAAATGATTGTGACTATAACATCATAATTACTTTTGATATCCAGCTTGCATTTTGTTCAGCAAATTGTTACATAAGGAACCGCGGTGTAGTTTAATAATATCATATTCCCTCCTGACCTAACCTAAATTTACCTAAACTAACTGAACTGATAAATAGTCATCTGGACTGAGCTTTCAGTATGGTATTGGATATCATTTTAAGGAAAATTAAATATCAGTATTAGGACTTAACTGTTTCCGATATATTAACACAGAAAGCTGATAAAATGAATATATAAAAATGCTGGAAAGAAATTAAAGAATATTGAAGTTGAATCGAATAATTTCCAACAATAAACAAGTAAATGAGGTGGATTTCTTTTCAGATATGACAAACATGAAAATCACATAACGACAAGGAACAGAATTTTTTTTGTTTTCAGACTTTTATGTTTTAACTCAAGTGGTAAAAAAAACAATTGCAAAAAACTCTAGGAATGAATATTTTGGACAAATTACTGAGCAGATTTATGTTTATTATCTATGGAAAACTGTAGTATTGTGGGAGTGGCATATCGTAAATATTTCATTTTAATACTCTGGTTTATTCAGCATTAACTAACAAGGAAAAAAATAGAGATCTAGAGTAACATAGAGACGAAAAAAAAAAAAGATGATAAACAAACGATAAACATGCACATAAAAATAAGGGTTAATTAGTAAATTCTTTATGTTAAATTTATGGCTGACTCAAGTTCTTGAATATTCCTTCCGCAAAATCTTCTTCGAATAGGACAAAAATTATCAAGAGAATGTGATTTCTTTATGTAACGGGTATTCTTGGGTGTAATTTTGTTTAATTCATCTAGTAAATTCTAGTTAATGCCTCTGTTGCACCAATGACAGGAGCGTTCCTCATCGCTTCGTTTATTTTCCATCGTCCTGATTTTCAAGGCAATTGAAATTAGCACTTGCTTCATTGCAAAATATCTGTCATTTGCAGGGCCACTTGGATATGGAATTGTTCCCTCAGTCGTGGAACATATATATTAATTATTGTATGAAGACGTTTGTATATATTTGCCATCTAAGTTATTAATACAATTATTATAATTTTGCCGTTGAACGATATTGCTGCACAACACGCAGCCTGAGAGAAGCAGGGAAACAGCATTCAAAGAAGTGCATAGAAAGCTCGGCATATATTTATCATACTACTATTAAAACCCATTTCCACAATAAACTTTTGCATATCTCGCCATCTTTAATATAAACCACCATCTATTGAACATTACGGTATCACTGTCTTTGTTAGGAAGACAATCTCTCCCAGTTTTATACCATTGCCTTATCGCAGTTATACCTCTGTTTATCTCTTTTTATTTCGGTTTTCTAGCTTGTTCAAAATGTTTCGGAAGACTCCTTCCTTCACTAGCCGAAGGCAACGGAACATATAAAGGCTCCTGGCTGCCTTTTGGGTTGAAGGCCTAGGAACCAACCAATCATGGCACTCGAATACCAACGCCAACACCTAACGGTTTTGGGGGAAGAAGGGGGATTAGGTACCCCACTCTTTTTTGACGGTTGAATTCACAGACACACACACAAAGAATCACTGTTTTAACTGCTCGCGGGATTTTCAATAACTTCGGGGGAAGGGCTTTGTTCTGAACTGTCGCGAACAGTTCATCACTACCTCCCAAGTTCTAGCGACTCGCAGAGCCACAGTACTTGCACATTGCCATTTTGAGTATCATATCGTCCGGTTAATGCAAAATTCAAAACTATTAAAGTAGGGCCAATCGGCGAGTTACAAACACCAGTTACATCAAATGAATCTTACGCCTAACAATGTGTCATACCGAAAAACAAAATTTAGGTTCACATTCAATAGTCTCATTAAAAAAAAAAGAAACAATCACAGATCTAATTAAAAGGTCAACATTTAAAAATCAAAATTCACAAACCACGAGTCAAAAACGAAACATCCACACAAAAAGAAAGTTTCCCCCACAATGATAAAAAAATAATGCATAATCCCAACATAAACTTGGCAATTTTGACACAACATACAAACATTATTAATATGAAATGAAATCTGGAACACAATATACGTGATATGAGAAAAATATTGAATTCTTTATTCAACACAAAATATTAAAAATCAAAAATCTAAAATTAGAATTAAAAAATTCAAAATAAACAGGTTAATACGAAAATTAAAAGTTTTTCAAGAACTACACAGTCACATTTACAGTTTACATAACAATGATGAATCAAAAAGATAATGCAAAATTACAGCACATTATTAGCAATTATTTGACAGCACAGAAGACATCAATAGAAAATCATGAAATTTTGGGCACAGTACAAACAACATTGACAAATTATATTAAATTTTGGACACTGTACAAATGGCATTAGAAATGAATAAAATTTAGACACAGTGCAGTGACATGTGCTTTATATGACCTGAAATGCAGTTACAAAAAATAATACAAAATACAAGTACATAGACACACTCATGACCTGCTTGAAACTAATAAAAAAATTAAGACATCTCCCCTTTTCGTAGCAGTAAATGACTTGGAACACAAGCACATCAGCATGGTTTTATGATATTCTCAGTTCACACGGTGACGGACATATTTATTCATAACCCATGCTCATACGCGCGTTCTCGCGTGCTATGTATGGCACCTGCACATGCCTGGACCTCATCCTTACGCTCCTATCCCAGGTACCCAGGTAACCCCGGGAAGGTGGTATTGGCCTGTTAGTGTGCCAGACCAGGCTATCCTCATGCACTGCTCTCATATGTGAGAGGTGATATTCTCCTTGGACCCCAGTTTGGATGTATTGTATCACCTTGGTATCGA
Source organism: Macrobrachium rosenbergii (assembly GCF_040412425.1). Lineage (NCBI taxonomy): Eukaryota > Metazoa > Arthropoda > Malacostraca > Decapoda > Palaemonidae > Macrobrachium > Macrobrachium rosenbergii. The sequence goes on from NC_089795.1 coordinate 24,368,186, forward strand.
GTTTAATTTCTTTCACATGGTACGGCCCCAGGTAGGCGAATTCAAGTTTCTGTCCCCTACTCGGATGTCAGATGTATGTGTACGGAAATGCTGATCGTATTTCATCTGATACTTTTCACTGGCCCTCAACAATAGTCTGTGGGTGATCTGAAAGACTCTTCAGGTCAAGTTACAAAACACCACCTGGTATCGTTCAGCATTGTAAAATGGCACAGTTCGAGGGTTCGTGACTACAGTATTTTGCAGTCTAATATCCTGCCCAAACACTAAGAAATAAAGGTATCTCTGATGGAAATGTTGTATGCAGTGTTGAGCAAGAACTCCGCTACCTACAACATTTCTACCCACTGGTTCAGCCTGTCCGTCACTTCTCGGCTGTGGGCCTCCACCAGCCCAATGGCTGAAAGCCAATATGACATGGCAGTGAATTGGTCCATTTTCATGGCTGTGGTAAAATCATGGATCACTGTTTACATACTCACATCCATTATCGCTAATTAGGATTCTCAGACAGGCAAACCTCGTTACAAAGGAGCATAAGGTTTTCTCAACCAAACCTGCTGTTTTATCAGCCATTGCACAGGTGTGCATAAAACGTGTGAATACATCTACAAAGACACACACACATACCTGAACTGCTCTTGCTTGGGAGGAAATGGTCCCACCACATCCATGTGCACTCTATAAAACTTAACAGGCACCACTGGCCTCAGTCGAGCCGTAGGAATGATATATTTATGACTCTTCATACAGTTACATGTGTGGCACTGCCCTGTAAACTCAACAATGTCTTTACGCATGCATAGGCACAGGAAACGAGCTGTGCCCTTCTAAGAGACCTGTCTATGCCCATATGACTGGCATAGGGACTCACATGAATCACATGGATGGCTCTCTCAACCAACAAGCAAGGAAGGATGATGCTTGCTCGGATGTCACTTGGTCTATTTTCATATCTACAAAACAAGACGCCTCCTTCTACAAAGAACACATCTTTTTGCATGTGCAAGAAATCCAGGAACTCGCTACTTTCGCCTCTCCCACAAGCCTTGGCTTGGTCAATCCAGGCTTCACCCCTCTGACCCTCAACCAGCTTTCGCACATCCCAACCACAAAAATCAACCACTTCTTCATCCACCGGACATTTATCCTGGAATCCTCCAGCTGGAATTCCACTTGCATGCAAAAACTGTTGTCTCTCTCACCCCCTCTCACTTCCAAGCGTCCACTGAGTTCCTGTTTTCTATGTGTCGCTCTTACAGCTGAGCGGTTCTTACTGTTAATGTTATTCATAATGTTGCTGGCACAATTTCTGGCATCGCCTGTGCCACCAATGTTATAAGATTACTTTTTGTCATTCTTCCTCGTGTGTTGCAGCACGAGGTTTTAAAGCACCTAAGAAATTCCTGGAGAGAGATCTGCTACCCTATTTGTTTTTGGGGAATATGTTCAATCTTTACAATGCCAAATTCTAAAAGTTGCTCGATCCATCGAGCCTGTCCAGTAGTTAACTCTCCTTTCTGGAAAATAAATCTCTCAATGGGTGATGATCTGTGTATATTTCAACTTTATGCCCCAACAAGAAGTAGTGGTGTCTCTCTAACATCCATAGAATCACCAGTGCCTCTCTATTGAAGGTGCTGTGTCTTGTCTCTGACCCGTTTAATGCTCAGGATGCAAAACAAACAGGTTTGTCATTCCTTTCATCATCTTCAGATGGCAATTCATGCTGGAAAGATTTGTACTTGTTTAGATTAATTTTCATCCCATTACACTTTAAAGCTTCTCCCACTTGAATAATATTTGCTGCATGCTCGTCTGCCATAGCCCCTATTACAATTATGTCATCCAAATAAACAAATACACTAATAGCAAAGATAATACGGACTTCATAACACGTGAAAAATAGGCATGAGCATTCTTTAATCCAAAGGGTGAAATTATACTGAAATAGCTGATTATTTGCTATAAAGCTGTTTCTCTTTACTGTTCTCATCCTAAGGAATTTGATGACATCCCGATTTTAAATCTAGTGTCGTAAAAACTTACTTTCTCTTACTTTGATTAGCAGCTCTTTGATTG